>NC_134705.1:43673270-43998270 GCF_043290135.1 Rhipicephalus microplus | reverse complement strand
GGTAGGCCCCGATGCAGTCTTTGTAGTGTCGATTTGAAGTCCGTCAGCGCTACAACATCTCGTGCTTTCCCGGAAAAGGATTGCAATTTTTCTCAAGCCACCGTGATTGCAGCGCTTTCTATCGTTGTGGACGAAACCACGTGATCCAGGCAGCCCGATCACGACACTCCAAGGCAGGGTATGCAGAAAGCCGCTGCACTGCTATACGTTTCTGTGCACACTGATCCGTCAGTGTACACTTGTAGGTGGCCGCGGTACATGGTGCTCAAGTGGTCCAGCACAAGAAATTTTGCTTCCGTGGCTGTATTAGTGCGCTTCGCTGGTAGCTTGGGTGCGCTGAAGTTACACGCAACATCCACAAAAGACCATGGCGGGTCCATAGGGCGCCGTTTAGGCAGTTTCATGCCTAAATATCGAAATGTGTTTAGTGCCACGTTGAAATGTGAGCCAGTTCTTGCTCTTAGCCGCCGGAGAAGCGCCGTGCCTGTGAAGGACTCGCCCAGTCTTGACAGCTGCGTCAATAAGGCCTGAGACGCCAAAAGGCGGAGCGGAAGAGACTGGGCTTCATTGGTGACCTTCGTGTTTGAAGACGCCTGAGGAACTCCCATCGCCAAGCGAAGACCCTTTCTGTGAACTGCCTCTAGGCGTTCGAACTGGCTCGGTGATGGTGATATCAGGGGCAGCTGATTAAGAATGCGGCTTGTTAAAAGCGCATCATTCAATTTAGGCATGGACATAGGATTGTTGCCCCAACGGACCCCTGCCATGCGACGAAGAGCGTTGATCCTTTGCACTGATGCAGTGACTATATCATGAACCGCACGTCGCCATTATAGCTTGTTGTCGATGGTAATGCCCAGGAAACGGACACTTGTTGCACAACGAGTTGAGTGGCCTCGAATATTCAGCGACAGACGTGTTGACTTCCGTCTCGCTCCCAGGAAGAGCATGAAGACCGATTTTTCTGCTGATAAGATAGGCCAAGTGTCAACAAGTGACGCTCAATGATTGAACTAGCACTCTGTGCTATCCGGGCCAAACGTTTGTGCTGGTACCCTGGGATCCTAATGCAGATGTCATCGTTGTAGATGGATATTTTAACTGCTTTCAGAGCCAAGTACAGAGTGTCAGGAAGGCTGGCCATGGCAGCGTTAGAAAGCAAGGGAGATAGAACACTTCATTGTGTGACGCCGAGGGAAACCCATCTCTCTTCGCTCGTTACACTTCCAAGCTTAACACGGACACAGCGGTCTCTGAAAAATTTATGTACGAACCGAAGAGCATTTCCCGACACACCCATGGCTTGGAGCCGTTCACGATGCCTGCCTGAAGCACACAATCATATGCCTTGGCAACGTCCATGAAGACGGCGAGTGTCGAGAGTCCGCTGGCGTGGTAGTGCTCGATGGGGCTTAATAGGACCAAAACACTGTCCTGGGCACTCGGTTGTGGGCGAAATCCCGTCATACACGATGTCCATCGTCTTCCTTGTTCAAGGTACCAAGTTAATCTTGTACATATTAATCTTTCCATCATCTTAGATACGCATGATATAAGAGATACTGGTGGATATGATGTGAGGCTCACAAGATCCTTTCCGGACTTTAAGACTGGTACCACCAATGCTGTCTTCCAAACAACTGCGATTTCTCCCGTGCTACAGACATGATTAAATATGTCCAAAAGGGCCCTTTTTCGCTCATTTGGCAGATTTGTCAGCATTTGATTGCTAATCAAATCAAGACCCACGGCACAGCGTCTTCTTAATTTGCTAAGTGCCATATCCGCTCTCGAAAGGTGAATGGTGTATCCATCGTGTGAAAAAACTGGGGTGACAGAGGAATCGCCGCTCCTGCTGATCTGCCACATGTGTACACGTCTGCGAAATCCTCTGCAAGGGTTTCCAAATCTATCCCTTGTTTCAAAGCGAGTGCTTCAAATGGCCTTTGTGAGCGGATCTTCCCAGAAAGACTATTTATTACTGCCCATATCCTTGTCAAGGGCGTAAACGTTGATAAACTCTCACAGAAAGCGGCCCATTGATTTCGTCCGAATTTTTTTGAATGGCGACGAATCGCAGCGTTTACCCTGTTATGTTCGGTTTTCGCAGACGGATTTCTTTTTGTTCTCATTAGTTTCCGCTCCGCTCGTCTACGCGCTGCACAGAGGTTCTTCAATTTAAAATCAGGAGCAGAAAAATGTTCAGGCAGTTTTAGCAACGAAGTTGCCGCTCGCTTGCTTTGCAACATATCTGCGAACAGCTCACCAGTGGATTTGTCCAACGCTTCTCTGTAGGTATCCCAGCGTGTTACATCGCAGAATTGTCGACCATCAGTTTGAAATCCCAGGATATTGGTGAATATGGGGAAATGGTCGCTGCCCATCCTGTCTGGATTCGTGATCGATGACACCATAAGGTCCGTGGAGTGAAGCACAAGGTCTATTGCACTCCATGAATCTGGTGGCCTGAAAAATGTAGGTTTGCCATCATTCGCCACACATAAGTCGGTAGCATCTATAGCTGCTAGAAGTTCCTTGCCTCGAAAATCTACACTCTTATCTCCCCAGAGTGGATGGTGCGCGTTAAAATCACCACAGATTAATCGAGGAGCGGGACATCGAGTGCAAAGGTCCTTTAGGAAAGTCTCCATGGAGGCCTTTTTTCGTGGGCTTATGTACACCGATACCACAATCAGTTTTTGGTTTGCCAGGCACACTTGCACAGCAGCGACTGCCAGTGAGTTGGGACAGAGGTCTTGCACCAGTAAGGTGGCGTGAGGTATTTCCCACCTCATGTATATCATTGCGTCTCCATTTGCAAACGACGTTATGCTCGGGTTGCCGTGTCGGGTGTACCCTGGGAGCGTCCTTGCATTCGGTAGACCGGCTTCGGAGAGGGCTAGAATTGGTATTGGAATGTCGCGCAGGAAAAGGTTGAGTTCGCACAGACGTTTTAGAAGACCGGCGCAGTTCCATTGCATTATTGAGGGCACTTTTGAAGGACGAAATATACCAGGTGGGCGAGACATTGCCATTATTCTACTGTGTGTATGTGGAAGCAGAGCAAAGTAACACTGACTCTAGAGCCAGGACTGCTTCCAACATGTCCTTCGTTGAACTCGCAGGCATCTTAGCGACGTGTGAACGTAGTGGGGTGAACAGAGCGTGAATAAAGTGCTCGAGATTTTATTGCTGTTTGCTTCCAGATAGTACTTGAGGTGGGCTCAGTGCATCGGTGTAGGTGCGCTTGGCGGACTCTTTCGTGATACATTTCTCACCAGAGTTGAGTACTTACGTTGACTCCATACCAGCTCTTGTCGGATTTAGGCGCGGAAAATTTCCTACGTACTCGTTGTCCGAACCGCCATGTTGTGCCGCGCCGGACGTCTTCTTTGTGAGCGATGGTTCGTTCACAGTCTTCGGGCCGAGGACAAACGTCTTATTTCTTCGCTGCGCAGCTGTTCGTGCTGGACATCGTCCGTAGCTAGCTGGGTGGTCGCCGCCACAGTTTGCACACACAAGTTTTTCTTTCCTGGTACACGTCTTAAAGTCATGAGGCCCCCCACAGCGCTTACACCTCTGTTTCCCACGAGAGTGCAGCAGCATTTCCAAAACGCTGACATTTAAAACAGCGTGGCGGCGTCTCTACGTAGCCTACAAGCTCGTGTCTGGTGAAGCCAAGGTTGATCTTCTCTGGACGTTCCGAATTGGCAGCGAATGTGAGAACCACAGAGTCAGTGCGCCTTGATTCCCACTCGGAGGATGCTGTTTGGATCCGTCGTATGATTCTTCTTTCGTGGTATACTCCCTGTGGTCTCAGGTAGGTTTACAGCTCTTCGTCGGAGTACCATCTTGGGACTCCTTTTATAATGCATGTATTTTACATGTAGCTGTGTGGTACCCGGGCAGATATAGCAAGGCCGCAGATAGTGTTGGTCTCTAGAAGTATATTAGCTTGGTGATCTGTCTCTATACCCAAGAGCAGGGCTCCCTGTGCTGTGAAATGGCTCTTAACTGGTGCTCCGCCGAGAATCGTTTCAATTTCCGAGTATAGGTCAATAGGATTCACTTGCCTCAAGTTAGCTCTTTCGGGTGTTGGAGCAATTAACACAGGAATGCCCACCGTCCTGTCTTTGCGATGTCCCACAAGGCGGAAACCATCCTCATCCATGTCTAGATCTGTGAGGTTCGCCACGTTGTGATCCCCGATGACAGTTGATTCGTCCTGTGATTTAACGCTGTGTTGTCGCTTGCAGTCAAGTAGGCTTGCGCAAACCAGCTGTTGCTTCTGACCTGGTGTCACACCTTGGGAGGTCATGGCGGCGCTCTCACTGATGCTTGTTTTGTTTCTTCTAGCACCTTTCGACGCGGCGGGCTGCGCAGCACCCGTCGGTCGCCAATACGCCAGGTACCTTTTTGAGTCGTTCAACGTCTTGAGCAGTGCTGAGCCATAATATAAACAAAAATAACAATATATGCAGACAGAGCTACTTGTCTTGTCTTGTCTCCTAGGAGATCTTGGTTCATACCCACATGGGGGATTGGCCACACAGTACCTCATAATAGATCAATTTTTACAACGCAAAAAATAAAGATAAATTAGATAGGAACAATATTAATGTTCTTTCGAAAAGCGTGAAAAATGGCAGAAGAATGCGATAAACCAGATTATATAAAACAAATTAACAAGAATAAGGAAGGGGGAGAAAGAATTGTATATATCTGGCAGTACCACTGGCAGCGTATTCTTCCGGTTGCCTGAATGAATTTATGTAGCGCTGACAGAATAGCACTGCGGCCCACACCCAACTGACTGGCTCCAAACGATAATAGGGTGGATGTATTGACTGGCAATCCGAGCATACCAATCGGTCTTTCAAGAATTATTCGGCGCAGTGCGGTGAAGCGGCGGCATGTGAGAAGAAAGTGATCTATTGTTTCCGGTTCATTGCAAACTACACATAGGTTAGTTAATGAAAATCCTCATTTGTTGAGATAAAAATTTAACAGAGGAACTCTACAGCGAAAGCTTGTGAGGGTCACCTCACATTGACGGGAAAGGCATTTTGTCGTGTTCCATGTGAATTGCAAGTGGCGAAATTCTTCAGATTGTAGAAGCGACGTTTCGTTGATTTTTAAGATTAACAGGCGTTTGAATCGTTCGGCAGTAATAAAAGGAAACTGTGGAGCTACTAGCACCAGCGGTAAATTTAAAGATGCCGAAGCGAGCGAATCAGCAATTTCATTTAGTTCAATTCCAGCATGCCCGGGGACCCAAATAAACCGAACTTCCGATAGGCTATGCGGTACGAGAGACCAAAATATCCTGAGAAGAGGAGAATTCTTTGCGGACGTGAGATGTGTACATACAGACAAAGCATCCGAAATAATAATAGCTTTTGATTGCTCATAATTTAGTTTTCGAAGAGCCAATGTAATAGCCAGGAATTCTGCGAGATAAATTGGTGTGAAGTCAGGCAATCGGAGCGCAAAAGACCAATTAAGCTGATGAGGAAAAATACCTACTCCAGCCTTCTGAAGATTTTGCGTTGCGTCCGTCGAAATTACTACGTATTTAGGAAAATGACTGAGATGGTCTTGAAGGAGGCCCTCCAGAACATGCTTTGGAAGTAACTTGGCATTTTTCGGAAAAATATCATCGAAAATTAAGTCAACTGGCACCGAGCATTGGGTTTGGGGGGTTAAATGCCGTAGGGAAACGTGAAGATTCGATAATAGAGACTCGACAAAAATGACTTGGGGTCTTTGATAGCGAAACCACGGGCGCTGAAAGAAAGAAACTGGGTGTTGGATGAAAACCGTTTGTGACCAGAAGAAGGGTGCATCGTAAAGTTTTAAAAATGTTTGCACAGTAAGCTGTCGAAATCTAGCATCAAGTGGAATGATTCTAGCTTCCAAATAAAGCACGCTATTCGCGACACACCTAGGTAGCCCGAGACACAGCCGCAGAGCTTGCCTTTCTAGCAATATAAGAGGTCTTAATTTGTACTCAGCACTTCCAGAAAACAGAACGCAGCCAAACTCCAGAATTGGGCGTACGTAAAGTTTGTATATCATAAGTAACGTATCCCTGCGCATCCCTGACTTCCTATTGCAAAACCGGCGGAGCAATCCTACTGTGCTTTCTGCTTTGCGGGTGTTTGATTCTATTTGTTGCTGCCAATTTAAATTGTCCACGTAAACAATACTAAGATATTTTAGCGCTGTTACTTGTGGAATCGGATCATTTCGATAATGCAGTGAAAGAAATACGGGAACGGATAGAGCGAATACAAGCAGAGCACATTTGCTAACATTAAGTGAAAAAGACAGCCCGCCAAGCCATATCTCAAGCTCACTCAAATATGACTGTAAGATTTGATACAAACTATTGATATCTCGGAATGACGAGAAAAAAGCAATATCATCGGCGTAGACGTAAAGAGGAACTTTTTTATGAACGGGAATAGATGATAATAATATATTAAATAGAAGAGGTGACAGGACTGATCCTTGCGGAACACCTCTTGTTTGCTTATATAAAGCCGAAGTAATTCCCTCGTGGCAACAAAAGAATTGTCTCTCAAAGAGAAACTCTTGAATCCAAGATAAAATGTACTTGGGAACCTCACAGTCCACTAATCTTGAAATTAATGTACTGTATTCCACACTATCGTAGGCTTTTGCGATATCTAACGTGACTAATGCAGAAAGCTCACCAGATACTTTTGCAAGGCACATTCGGCTTTCCAAATCAACATGAGCCGACCATATAGAGCACCCCTGTCTAAATCCTACTTGCCTTGGTGAAAGGATGTCCTGACGAGCGATGAATTCACTGAGCCTTCTATGAAGAATTCTTTCAATTATTTTAACTAGGTTTGAAGTAAGTGAAATTGGCCGAATGTTATCCAGGACATATCCGAGGCTTGGATTTTTTCGCAGCAACACAACTTTAGCAATTTTCCATGCGCTTGGAATCCATGCGTGCTGTAAGGAGCAGTTAACAATATTCAAAAGCTCCTCGGGATGGGAATTAGATATCAATTTAATCATAGAGTTTGTAATCTTATCTGGACCGGGAGCCGCTTGCTTTACAGTTAGTATGACATCTGCCAGTTCAGCCATAGTGACCTCCCGAAAGTCCGAGGTTGCACTTTTTAATGTCACAGGTCTCAAGCATGACGAATCGAAACGCGCTTGAAGTCCTTTCGCGATGCCCTCTAACAAATCTGTTGTCTCTTTAGGAGACAGCACTACTGAATGCGAATATGCTGGTACCGGCGTCGATTTTTCGTTCCGCAGAAACCTGTACAGGGCAGATCTTTTATCAGGTTTTGATAAACGCGAATGTAAGTCAGAATTGTTTTTATCTTTAGCTATTGCAACTGTACGTTTAAACAGCGCTGCGTGGAATTTATAGTCAACCCAATTTTTCGGAGTAGGGTTGTGGCGTAAACGTTTCCAAGCAGCCTTACGTCGCCTATACGCAAGCGTACAATCTTCATTCCACCAAGCTGAATTTGACGGTGTGCTGCCGTACTTAACAGTAAACTCTGCCGGCTGGACAGAGTCACTTAGACACTCTACGACTGAAGCAGCTCTTTGCTGTCCGACGCCTACTCTCAATGACGAGAGCACGAAGTTTAAAACAGTTTTATAAATTTTATAGTTGGTGAACCGTTGTTGCCGGATAGCAGAGGTAAGTTGTGGTAGCATGATTTCATAGGTGATTGGTACATGATCACTACTCATCCCATATCAAACGTTTCCCAGGATGAAATCATAAACTGGCCACACGAAAATGTTAGGTCTAATGTTGATGAGCTTATCCCGCGTAGAAAGGTAACTTGTCCAGAGTTATGACAGCGAAAATTATTATCCTGCAACCAATTCCACAATCTTTTGCCACAGCCATCTGTTTTAAGCCCCCAAGAAGTGTGATGCGAGTTA
This sequence comes from Rhipicephalus microplus, assembly GCF_043290135.1. Taxonomy (NCBI): domain Eukaryota; kingdom Metazoa; phylum Arthropoda; class Arachnida; order Ixodida; family Ixodidae; genus Rhipicephalus; species Rhipicephalus microplus. The sequence continues at coordinate 43,990,317 of NC_134705.1, read as the reverse complement.
AAATCCCCAGCCAATAAAATTGAATTTGGCGAAGAATTCTTGATAACACAATCTAGGTGATCTGTGCGTCTTACTCCATTCGGAAAGTACGCATTAATCACTGTAATCTTGTTGGAGTCAGGTAACAAACAATCTATTCCTAACAATTCACAATCCGGACAAATATGTTCAAAAGTTACAGTAACATGATGACACAATTTTGAAGATATTAGAGCCAATAATCCACCTCCTCTACCTGGCCGATCCAGTCTAAAAGTTCGAAAATATTTCAGAGTAAATGTTTGGTTTTTTGAAAGCCAAGACTCTTGAAGTAAAATTATATTACGATTTGTTTGCTGTATGAGATAAATAAGATCTGTGTAAGCGGAAGATACGGAATGACAATTCCACTGAAGAACTTTTACAGGCGTTATGATGGACTTAATATAGTAGACTCTACTGCAGAACGCAAAATGTCCTGCTCATTGTTGGTATCAGTAACAACTTTTTTTGATTTTGACATTGACAAACTGGTTAGAGACAATAGAGCATTGCGTCGTTTATGAGTGATATTACCAAGCCTCATGTCACCAAACGACCTACTGGGCCCCACAGGGGCCGGCGACTGAGTGCTGACGAGCGTTTCAGGGGTAACATCTTCTTGACGCTGATTATTTTGTTCATTGTCGGGGTGCTCAGCTTCACCCTGGACCGTGACAGTGTGTGCAGCGAAGGAGGGAATAAGGCTGTTTAACCTGGCGGCGAGCATCTCGGTCAAACCTTCAGCAAAGGTGTTGAAAAGCCGTTCCATAATCATTGGCATGGCCTTATCTATCGCTGCCGACACTGCGGAAGCGACCGTCGCTTCAATTGACCCACATTGGTGTGACGTAGCAGCAGCGTACCCCACTTCGCGCTCTTTAATGAAGGAAGTTGCCTCAGACCGAGAACAACGGCGTTTCTCCATTATATCTAGAATTTGTGTTTCACGTTCTCGAGCAGGGCAGCTATTGTCCGTGGCTGTGTGTGCTCCATCACATAGGCAACACCTGCAGTTGTCTACCTGACAGTTTGATGCGGCATGTGCCCCACCGCAATTCGCACATCTCAATGAGGACCTGCAAGCATTAGCGCTATGCCCAAATCGCCAGCAGTTACGGCATTGCAGTGGGCGAGGTGTCAATGCCTCTACACGGAATAGATAAGGCCAGGCCTTCAGTTCAGAGGGGCGTGTCAGACCAGCAAAGGTAACGATGAAGCTTTCAGTAGGGACTCGCGTATCACCTACAGGTCTGGTGCATCTGTAGACAGATGTCACGCCAGCCGGAGAGACCATCTTTAAGAATACCTCAGGACTAATGTTAGTTGGAACACCACGAACAATGCCCTTCACGCATGCAAGATGAGGGGGGATAAAAGCGCGAACAGCAATGCATGCAAATCTCATGGCGGCCAATAAGTCTGTTAAGCATTGAATATTTGAAGACCTGCATAGTATGCCAGTCTTGCCGAAATGCCTCACCTCTGAGATGTCCAGAAAGTGACCGCTTATGTTGCAAAGTTCTTCTTGAAAGACCTCTGTTTCACTCAACCGAATGGCTCCACCATCAGTGGGCACAAGCGCGACAGGCAAACTGCTTACGCCGTTCTAGAGGAAACACTCCAGTGGTACCGATTCAGCAGGGCGATTGGCCGACCAGGGCGAGCCCTGGCTGGGGCCGGAGACCGGCATTGATGGCTCCTGAAAAATCAGCAAAAAGAAATTCTACCGCTAATAAAGAACCAAAGGTGAGGAGTGTGGCCAATTCCCTATCACAGCCGTGCAATCGAAAGCGCCAACTACTGCAGGAACGATCGCCTTCTTCTCAGCAGCGAGGTCTCTTGATCACGACAGCTGACCTCGCTGATCACGACGAAGCTTCTTCCACTGTTCTACAGAGCTACTTCTTCCACAGAGCTACTTGTCTTGTCTTGTCTGCTAGGAGATCTTGGCTCATACCCACATGGGGGATTGGCCACACTGTACCTCATAATAGATCATTTTTGTATAACGCAAAAAAATAAAGATAAATTAGATAGGAACAATATTAATGTTCCTTCGAAAAACGAGAAAAATTGCAGAAGAATGCGATAAACCAGATTATATAAAACAAATTAACAAGAATGAGGGAGGGGGAGAAAGAATTGTATATATCTGGCAGTACCACTAGCAGCGTATTCTTCCGGTTGCCTGAATGAATTTATGTAGCGCTGACAGAATAGCACTGCGGCCCACACCCAACTGACTGGCTCCAAACGATAATAGGGTGGATGTACTGACTAGCAATCCGAGCATACCAATCGGTCTTTCAAGAATTATTCGGCGCAGTGAGGCGAAGCGGCGGCATGTGAGAAGAAAGTGATCTATTGTTTCCGGTTCATTGCAAACTACACATAGGTTAGTTAATGAAAATCCTGATTTGTTGAGATAAAAATTTAACAGAGGAACTCTACAGCGAAAGCTTGTGAGGGTCACCTCACATTGACGGGAAAGGCATTTTGTCGTGTTCCATGTGAATTGCAAGTGGCGAAATTCTTCAGATTGTAGAAGCGACGTTTCGTTGATTTTTAAGATTAACAGGCGTTTGAATCGTTCGGCAGTAATAAAAGGAAACTGTGGAGCTACTAGCACCAGCGGTAAATTTAAAGATGCCGAAGCGAGCGAATCAGCAATTTCATTTAGTTCAATTCCAGCATGCCCGGGGACCCAAATAAACCGAACTTCCGATAGGCTATGCGGTACGAGAGACCAAAATATCCTGAGAAGAGGAGAATTCTTTGCGGACGTGAGATGTGTACATACAGACAAAGCATCCGAAATAATAATAGCTTTTGATTGCTGATAATTTAGTTTTCAAAGAGCCAATGTAATAGCCAGGAATTCTGCGAGATAAATTGGTGTGAAGTCAGGCAATCGGAGCGCAAAAGACCAATTAAGCTGATGAGAAAAAATACCTACTCCAGCCTTCTGAAGATTTTGCGTTGCGTCCGTCGAAATTACTACGTATTTAGGAAAATGACTGAGATGGTCTTGAAGGAGGCCCTCCAGAACATGCTTTGGAAGTAACTTGGCATTTTTCGGAAAAATATCATCGAAAATTAAGTCAACTGGCACCGAGCATTGGGTTTGGGGGGTTAAATGCCGTAGGGAAACGTGAAGATTCGATAATAGAGACTCGACAGAAATGACTTGGGGTCTTTGATAGCGAAACCACGGGCGCTGAAAGAAAGAAACTGGGTGTTGGATGAAAACCGTTTGTGACCAGAAGAAGGGTGCATCGTAAAGTTTTAAAAATGTTTGCACAGTAAGCTGTCGAAATCTAGCATCAAGTGGAATGATTCTAGCTTCCAAATAAAGCACGCTATTCGCGACACACCTAGGTAGCCCGAGACACAGCCGCAGAGCTTGCCTTTCTAGCAATATAAGAGGTCTTAATTTGTACTCAGCACTTCCAGAAAACAGAACGCAGCCAAACTCCAGAATTGGGCGTACGTAAAGTTTGTATATCATAAGTAACGTATCCCTGCGCATCCCTGACTTCCTATTGCAAAACCGGCGGAGCAATTCTACGGCGCTTTCTGCTTTACGGGTGTTTGATTCTATTTGTTGCTGCCAATTTAAATTGTCCACGTAAACAATACCAAGATATTTTAGCGCTGTTACTTGTGGAATCGGATCATTTTGATAATGCAGTGAAAGAAATACGGGAACGGATAGAGGGAATACAAGCAGAGCACATTTGCTAACATTAAGTGAAAAAGACAGCCCGCCAAGCCATACCTCAAGCTCACTCAAATATGACTGTAAGATTTGATACAAACTATTGATATCTCGGGATGACGAGAAAAAGGATGACGGAGACAGAGCTACTTAGCCAAGCAGCAACAGCTTCATCGTCTTCTTCCTCCTGGTTGAAGCGCGGGGTATCATTCCCCTTGAGTTATTCAAACAAAAGACAAAATTTAATGGTATTGCACAATATTACTTGCACTTTACAAATACTTTCACACCATCAATTCTGACACGTCAACTCTACCATGCTGTGTCCAAACTTTTATTGCATGACTTCGTCACTGTACTGTTATGATTTACTTTAAAGTTTTGCCTCTAAATTTAGGTTTACAGACTTTAACAAAGTAGCACGACCTTTTCGAGACAGTGTATTGGAGGGCTTCAGACAATTTGAACCCCACTGGGTTCTTTATTGCACCCTAGTATTCCACCTGTTGTGGTTCTCTAGGATTTAACTTCAACAGAGATGCAACCGTGCTGCCTGGATCAATCAGAGCTGCATCTATTGGGCGAGTTGGCGAGTACTGTATGAGCCACTGAAGCGGCGCCACCTCTGAAAATATAAGCGCATGCATGTGCACTAGCCTATACATGCAAGCGCTTCTCTTGAATAAAAAAATGATTTTTTTGTGGCTAAAGTTCTTTCTTTCTATTTTTTTCTTGCGGCTTAAAAATGGCATAGAAAACATTCACAAACTTTATGGACAATGACCAAGCAGCCCAAAAATTGACAGAGGGGTTTCATTTCAAAGGAAAGGGGACTTTGGTACATTAGAATTGTCATTTACTTATTTTATTGCGAGAAACGCCTCAAGGCCCTTACTTGTAGAAATATATTACATAAGGAGGAGGGTAAAAACAGATAAGCTGTAGCATAAATAAAAAGCAGAAAAACAATACTCATCAAACAAACACCTAAAAAAGTATGACATAACAAAGAAATCATACCAAGATGCAATTCTAAGAATAGAAAGGCTCTAGTGAGACAGACTTGAAATGGGTGATTATTTGAATAAGTTTATTAAATTTAAGTGTATTCATTTCAGTTGCAATATAAGGAGGCAGCCAGTTCAACTCAACAGTGGTTTTAGGGATGAATGATATAGCAAAAATGGAAGTACGGCAAGCTATGTGTTTAATTTTGAAAGAACAATGGTGATGTGGAAATATGATTGAAAAAATGAAGTAATGCGTGGCAGTATATTTTATAAAAAACAGGTAAATAAGCTAGTGTACAATAATGGTAAAGGTTATTAAGACCAGCACAAGCCTTTAGGACTGACACACCAATGAAATGGTAGTAATCAGAGAAAAAATAAAATCTGTTGCATTTTTCTGGAGAGATCGTTGTTACCTATGACGCAGGTCTAATCCAGGTGCCACATCTATGAATTACACTCTATATTTTAGGATGAATTGAAGTAAAGTGGGTGAGTTTATGCACCTGTGCAGGAGCTTGTTGGAGATTACAATTTAGGAGGCAAAGAGGTAGTGGCAGCTACAAGGCGAAATAGGTATGACGGTTCCATGTCAGGTCAAACATAAAATGAACATTTAAATAGTTGTCAGTGGAAGCTGAATCAACATTTATGTCATTAAGGGTATGTGAAGTTCAGAAAGCAGCATGAAACTTTTTGTAAACGTGACAAGCTTAGCCTTACACATATTTAGAAATGTAGCCATGATGAGCACCAAGTCGTAATTGAACAGAGGTTGCTTTATGATAACTGGTAGCCAGAGTTACTTTTCATGGCTCAGTACACTACAAATGTGGTCATCAGTAAAAAAGTCTAATTTGAGAAAAAATACATTTAGGCAAATCATTAACAAATATTAGAAAAGAACACGGGACCAAGAAACTTCCCTACAGTGTGCCAGATGTTACTTAAGCCGCCGAAGAGTTAGAGCCAATAACAGAGGTAAATGGACTGCGATATCAGAGAAACCCTTGTATACTAAGATGTGTGTGTGAATGTTCAGTTGTGTTAACTACAGAGTCTGGCCCGTATTCACAAACCAACCTTGGCCTTTCCTCGAGTTCTCCTCAAGCTTCTGTACCCTCTACTTGTGTTATAAAGGCACAAAAATGGTAAGGAGATAAAAAAACTACAACAAGACTTGTTCACGAACACTGGCCAACTTTGTACATCAAGTGCAATAAAGGCTTACAACAGATAAGAAAAACTTGAGGTAACACCGAAGATGGTTAGTAAATGCGGACCTAAGGTCGAAGACCCAATCAGTGCATCAAAAAACTGGAAAACAAGCTTTCAACTTGAAAGCCAGTGTGCTATTAATAAGCCATGAGTAAATTATGCAGCTGATGGTCACAAAGAAATTCCTTACAGACACTGTGCTATTTACACATGGTGTAATCTTTGAAATAATTATTTATTTGAGTTTAATTGATGCCTTCAAGGAGCTTGGAAAAGGTGTAAGTTAAAGAAATGGGTCTGTAGTTTGGAGAATCAGGGCAGGTGCCTGATTAGGACATTTCATAACTTTGCTTCACACCAGTCATGAGGAATGCAGCAAAGGAATAACGATCAATAAAAAAGTGCAGTGAAGGCTTCAAAATACTCACAAATATATTTTTAATATATCGTTGCTAAAAACAAGGAGATCCATACTTGCAGCATCTTTATTATTTGTAAATAAGGAAAAAATACCATCTTTACTGATTACTACAAATTTATTGCATAGAATAGAGAAATCATGAAATGAACTAAAGACTCGAAAAGGAGTAACCATTTCAAGAGTGAAATCAAATGAGAATGCTTTTATAATAAGATAGGCAGAATGAACGCAATCCAGCTAGTCAACGTTCCGATGCAACAGGACGTAAATGTGGCTTATATTACAGTCCATAATCTCCAGGGTTTATTACATAACATAGTGGACACGCAGGGGCGTCTGCGTAAGCAGGCATTCGGTGTGTAGCGACACCACGGACCCGAGCTAGCAGGGGGAAGGGGTTCTCACCAGAGAACAATTGGCCACCCTAGTGCAGTATCTGGCCGCTACGTCCCACATGCATACGTCAAATAACTCACAGCCCTCAGTCCCCAGCAGCTGTGAAGCAACTGACCACGGCGGCAGTCAGATCTCCAACGCAGCAGAAGGTGCTAAAAAATCTCTGGATCCGGACAGGCCGCCATTGGAACTTGAACTTGACAACGTTTAACGCTAGAACCTTATCTAGTGAGGGAAGTCTAGCTGTACTATTCGAGGAGCTAGAAGGTGTTAAAGTGAGGTTAGGAGGACAGATGAGGCCTATACGGTGCTACAGAATGGGCACGTCTTTTGCTATCGGGGCTTGGTTGGCAGAAGAGAACTAGAAGTCGGGTTCCTAATTCGCAGAAACATAGCTGGCAACATAGATGAATACTATAGCATTAATGAAAGGGTGGTAGGATTTGTAATTAAACTCAATAAGAGATATAAGATGAAGGGGGTGCAGTGCAGGCTTACGCACCCACATTCATCCATGATGACGCTTCACTTGAAAGCTTCTATGAAGACGGGAAATCGGCAATGAGTAAGGTAAAAAAACAGTATACTATGCTAATGGGAGATTTTAATGCAAAAGTAGGGAAGAAACCGTCTGGAGACCAGGCAGTAGGAGATTATGGCATCGGTACTAGAAACGCCGGAGGAGAGCTACTAGTAGAATTAGCAGAACGCAATAATTTATGGATTTTGAATACTTTCTATCAAAAACGAGGAAACCGCAAGTGGACATGGAGGAGCCCTAATGGCGAAAATAAGATCTAGATAGACTTCATGATGAGTGCACACCCAGGCATCGTGCAGGATGTGGAAGTGGTTGGCAAGGTACGATGCAGTGACCATAGAATGGTACGGTCTCGAATTCGCCTAGACTTGAAGAAGGAACGACAGAAACTGATACGCAAGAAGCCAATCAATGAGCTAGCACTGAGAGGGAAAGTACAGGAATTCATAGTCTCACTTCAGAACAAGTACTCGGCTCTTAGTGAGGAAACCAACCTTAGCGTAGATACAATGAATGATAATCTGACGAGTATCATTACAGAGTGTGCAGTGGAAGTTGAAGGCAGGGTAGTTAGACAGGACACTGGCAAGCTTTCCCAGGACACGAAGAATCTTAGTAAGAAGCGTCAAAGTATGAAAGTCTCAAGTATAACAGACAAAATAGAACTGTCAGAGCTTTTGAAGTTCATTAATAAGCGTAAGGTATCCGATATAAGAAGCTATAACATGGAGAGAATTGAACACGCTCTGAAAATGGAGGAAGCGTCAAAGCAGTGAAGAGAAAACCTGGAATAGGAAAAAATTGGATATATGCACTAAGGTTCAAAGAAGGCAAGATAACTACCAATATGCATAGGATAGTTGAAATTTATTTATTCATTTATTTAGAAAATACTACAGGCTAAGAATAGCCAAGGCAGGAGTGGGAGTGGTACAGTATGAGAATATGACCAAGAACGCCCACAAAGCGGTCTTACAGGAGGCACAAACCAACAGGTAAATATACAACACATTATGGTACAAGATCTAAGTTACTCCAAAAAAATTTTCAATACACCTTAACACGTTTCCAGATTCAAAAATGTGATGTGGTAGTTCCTTCCATTCTGTTAATGTGCGAGGAAAGAAAGAGCTTTTGCAATTGTTAGTTCGAGCAAAGATAGAAGTGAGCTTTTGTGAATTATATCGTCTAGTTGGACGCGAAGATAACGGAGAAAGAATATTTGATAGCTCAAGTACACTTTTTTTGCTGGATAGATAGAAAAGAAGTTTTAGTCTTGCAGTTTTCCAGCGACATTCTAGGGTTTGAACTTTGTTATCATGCGTTAGTTCAGTTGGGGATTCAGATCGGCGAAATCGGTTGAATATAAAGCGGACGGCTAACCTTTGGATTTTCTCTAGATTGTTAATATATATTTTAGTATGCGGATCCCACACCTCACATGCATATTTCAAACCACACCTGATTATTGTATTATAAGCTAGAAGTTTAGTACTGGGCGGAGAACAACTGAGTCTATGCCTTAGCATGCCAATTTCCTACGTGTAGATGAACGATTCTTTTCAATGTGAGAAGAACAAGTTAGTTTGTTAGTGATTGTTACGCCAAGATATTTGTTACTTTCTGTTAGTAAAATTGAGGTCTCTTTTATACTGTACGGGTAAATAAACGGCTGTTTCCTGTTAGTGATGCGCATGAACATAGTTTTATCAGGGTTTACATTCATTCCCCAGCAGTCACACCACGCAGATATGGCTTCGACAAATTGGTGCAGCGTTATCTGATCATTTAAAGAGTTGATTGAACGGAATAAAATACAATCATCGGCAAATAAGCGTATTTCTACACCTTGTTTAGCACATGTTGTAATATCATTAATATGAATAAGAAAAAGCAAAGGCCCAAGGACCCTTCCCTGGGGAACCCCGGAGTTAACAGGGAAAGAGTTAGAATCAACACCGTTTATGTCAACAAACTGTGTACGTCAACTTAAATATGATTCAACCCATTTAACAATTGTAGAGGGAAAACCTACCAGATTAAGCTTGTAAATTAGTTTGGAGTGTGGTATTGAATCAAATGCCTTGCTGAAGTCAAGAAAAATTACATCAGTTTGGCCTGATTTATCTAGTACTGAGGAGAATGAATGGACACAAGAAATTAATTGGGTAATTGTAGAAAGACCTTTACGGAAGCCGTGCTGGAATGGCGATAGAGCAATTTGCGCGTCTGAAAAAATTTACCATGTAATTTGAAATGATGTGCTCCAGCAGTTTACAGCACGTGCTTGTAAGAAATATTGGCCCATAATTGGTTATGAGGAGATTATTTCATTTTTTGAAAATTGGTATTACTCGAGCGATGCGCCAATCTGCGGGTACAATGCCTTGTGATAAGGATAAGCAAAATATTATAACGAGAAAGCGGGAAAGTGATTCAGCGTAACGACGTAAAAATACATGAGGTATGTTATCTGGACCACAAGACGATTTTTGTTTTAATGTTTAGAAGCATATGAAAGATACCGTCGAACGTTATGGCGTCAGGGTCGATTTCTGCGCAGTTTCCACTGGCAATATCGAACACGCATGGGTAAGAAAAAACAGAGTGAAAGTACTGGTTGAATTCTGTTGCCATTTCTGCCTCATCTCGAATAATTTGATCGCCGAGCAAAACGCAGTTGGAATTTTTTTTGTTTATTAGTCTTTATATAGCTCCAAAACTTGGCGGAGGAGTTGTACAGAGATCTGTACAGTAGCCGGGACAACCACGACTTTAATACTATAAGAACTAGCAGTAACCCAGATGACACCCCACCAGTAATGATAGAAGAAGTCAGAAAAGCTTTGGAGAGCATGCAAAAAGAAAAGCTGCTGGTGAGAATCAGGTAACATCAGATCTGCTGAAAGATGGAGGACAGATTGTGTTAGAAAAACTATCCACCCTGTTTACGAGGTGTCTCCTGACGGGAAGAGTACCAGAGTCTTGGAAGAACGCTAACATCATCTTAACACATAAGAAAGGAGATGACAAGGACTTGAAGAATGACAGGCCGATTAGCTTGCTCTCTGTAGTATACAAGCCATTTACAAAAGTAATTGCTAACAGAGTAAAGAAAACATTAGAATTCAATCAACAAAAGGAACAAGCAGGATTTCGAACAGGCTACTCAACAATCGACCACATTCATACCATCAATCAGGTAATAGAGAAATGCTCAGAATATAACCAACCACTATACATAGCCTTCATAGATTACGAGAAGGCGTTTGATTCAGTAGAAATATCAGCCGTCATGCACCCACTGCCGAATCAGGGCGTCGATGAAGTATATATAAACATACTGGAAGAAATCTACAGGGGATCAACTGCTACCATAGTGCTTCATAAAGAAAGCAACAGAATACCAATCAAGACGGGTGTAAGGCAGGGGGACACAATCTCCCCAATGCTTTTACCGCGTGCTTACAGGAGGTTTTCAGAAGCCTAGAATGGGAACAGTTAGGGATAAGAGTTAATGGAGAGTACTATAGTAATCTGCGCTTCGCCGATGACATTGCATTGCTGAGTAACTCAGGGGACGAATTGCAACTCATGATTTCAGAGTTAGACAAGGAGAGCAGAAAGGTATATCTTAAAATGGATCTGCAGAAAACGAAAGTAATGTAAAACAACCTCGGAAAAGAGCAGCGCTTCGAGATAGGTAATAGTGCACTTCAAGTTGTAAAAGACTATGTCTACTTAGGGCAGGTAATAACCGCGTAGCCGAACCACGAGATTGAAGTAACTAGAAGAATAACAATGTGGTGGAGCACATTTGGCAAGCACTCTCAAATTATGACATGTAGATTGCCACTATCCCTCAAGAGAAAGGTATATAACAGCTGTATCTTGCCGGTACTTAGCTTCGGAGCAGAAACCTGGAGACTTACAAAGAGGGTTTAGCTTAAATTGAGGACGACGCAGTGAGCAATGGAAAGAAAAATGGTAGGTGTAACCTTAAGAGGCAAGAAGAGAGCAGAGTGGATTAGGGAACAAACGGGGGTTAAGGATATCATAGCTGAAATCAAAAAGAAGAAATGGACATTGGCTAGGCATGTAGCGCGTAGACAGGATAACCGCTGGTCGTTAAGGGTAACTAACTGAATTCCCAGAGAAGGAAAGCGGGTAAGGGGGAGACAGAAGGTTAGGTGGGCAGATGAGATTAAGAAGTTTGCGGGTATAAATTGGCAGCAGCAAGCACAGGACCGGGTTAACTGGCGGAATATGGGAGAGGCCTTTGTCCTGCAGTGGACGTAGTCAGGCTGATGATGATGATGATGATGATGATGATGAGAATGATGGCGCATGCTTCATTGGCGCCACGGTGCATACCGTCTGCACAAGAGGCAGCAACACGTGACAAAGAGCGGCGGTGATCATCTGCACGGCGAAAACCAGCGTGTTAGAAGACAGCGTTGTGGCGCACCCACCGAGCCCGCAAAGCGGTCGTGATGGTCGCTGCTCCTTTATAGTTGGCGGACTTGACAGTGTCCCTTTCGATGCGGAATCCCACGATGGCTGGAGCATCCAGTAGTAGGGTGTCGATATGCGTTCCTCCGGCGAAGCCAGACGAGCGGAACGGCAACCTGATTTGGGTAGTGGTAGACTGATGGCGCATGCTCTATTGGCGCCACGGTGCATACCGTCTGCACAAGAGGCAGCAACGCGTGGCAGAGAGCGGCGGTCATCATCTGCACGGCGAAAACCAGCGTGTTAGAAGACAGCGTTGTGGCGCAGCCACCGAGCCCGCAAAGCGGTCATGATGGTTGCTGCTCCTTTATAGTTGGCGGACTTTACAGTGTCCATTTCGATGCGGAATCCCACGATGGCTAAAGCATCCAGTTGTAGGGTGTCGATATGCGTTCCTCCGGCGAAGCCAAGAAAGCGGAACGGCAATCTGATTTGGGTAGTGGTAGAATGATGGCGCATGCTCCATTGGCGCCACACAAAAGGTAGCAACACGTGGCAGAGAGCGGTGGTGATCATCTGCACGGCGAAAACCAGCGTGTTACAAGACAGCGTTGCGGCGCAGCCACCGAGCCCACAAAGCGGTCGCGATGGTCGCTGCTCCTTTATAGTTGGCAGACTTGACAGTGTCTCTTTCGATGCGGAATCCCACGATGGCTGGAGCATCCAGTAGATATGCGTTCCTCCGGCGAAGCCAAGACAGGCGGAACGGCAATCTGATGTGGGTAGTGGTAGAATGATGGCGCATGCTCCATTGGCGCCACGGTGCATACCGTCTGCACAAGAGGCAGCAACACGTGGCAGAGAGCGGTGGTGATCATTTGCACGACGAAAACCAGCGTGTTAGAAGACAGCATTGGGGCGCAGCCACCGAGCCACGGGAACATCCACTGACACGAGAACATCCACCGCCGAGACGATAAGCACGGTGCACAGTGGACGAATGAACGAGAATACGTCGTGCATGCGCTCGACGAGGAATAATGTGCATCAGTCTGCGGTAGGCTTTTCCGGCAACTGGACACCCCCTCCCCCCTTTCTTTTGAGCACTGTAACTTCCATCCTCACCTTTTTTTACCCCGAATGCTATACCACCAAGTATAACTTTGTGGTAGTAGTAGTAGTAATATACTTTTATCTGGCCATAATTCACAGGCTGAGCATTTCAACTGCCTGTGCGACCAGTCGACGCTGTTCTTCTTTCCCTTGGGCGCTGATCCAGTCGATCCAGGAGGTGATGGAAAGGGATGAGGGAGGGTAATAGCTAAATTGCTGAGCAGTTGGGCAGTAAAACAGGCAATATGACAGGTCGGCATGTGGGGAGGGCCAGTTAGGACAGCAGGGGTTAGACCTATATTTATAAAGGAAAAGGCGAGAGGGGGTTATCAGGCAATTCATTTGGATGTGCCGTAGAGTTCGAGCCTTGAGCGCAGTGAGTGATGGATGAGGGGGAGGGTAAAGACGCTTGTCGAGCCGTAGCTTGAGTTATACGAGCCATTCGCGCTGACGAGCTGATGCCTGCCGTGATCGCGCACGCATAGCGATTGCGAGGATCAAAGTTCACATTCTGGTGAAACTGTTTTTTTATGTATAACTTGGTGGCATAATTGGTGGTATAGCACCAAGTTATACATTAAAAAATGGCAGTGGCTTAGCTCAATTATGCCAGAATATACGTAGCGTTAGCAAAGGTTCAGATGATTATTATTAGCTTTCCAGATATCATGCTTACAGCTGTTCCAATGACACACACATGGTATACGTATTATAGGGCATATGTATATTTATTTTGCCGGGAAACTACTTCGGGAACCGATGAGTTAGGCTTCCCCGCTCTACTGCACCGTTTAGCAGCATTTGCACTCTCCTTCTCCATGGCTATATCACAGTGGCAAACGCCAGTCAGAGGCGCTATCAAACGACTCCAGCGCAGTGTCATATGGCGACTGCACAGGGAAGGCGCGCGCGTCGGCGTCCATATGTCTACCAAGGCTATGACGCCACTCCTCTGGAAAGCGCACACCGGCGGTGGCGAGTCGCGCGCGGCCGCGGCCGAGTGCGAGGGAGGTGCCAGCTCCGGTGCGTGACACCACTGAGCATCTGCGCAGCGCATCGAATCGCGCGCACACCGGCGGCGAGCTGCGCGCGGCGGAGTATCATTGCACATGCGCAGACCAGTGCCACGCGAAATTGGCTCAGCGAGGCCAGTGTAGCTAACGCTACAAAACAGTTTCACCAGAATGGCGAAGCAATGAAAATGATAGCAACTTAAATTGCAATGCTGGCAGCCAACTCTTTTACATCAGATAACGCGTAACTCAACAAAGCGCTGTTGCCAACAAAATGCTGGTGCTCTTCTCGCTGCGCATTGAGAGCGCCGCACTTAGAAGGGTTCGGGAGAGGTTCTTTGCAGTACGTTCCACATGGGTCTCCTTTGCGCATGTGTGGCCACGCCTGGCAACCATGGGCAGCGCTCGCTCGCATCACTAGCAGACGCCTATGAGGACCGAACTAAAAATGTCACTCTACAACAGGCCAAATCAAGCTTAGAAGAATAGGAAAAACAGACGAAGGCTCCCACGCGGGCACATTTGAAAGAAGTATTGGGCGTGCAGCTGCTACGATGGGTGATTATATGCGCTGCATGCAGGCATGTGCCAGGGTCGTAGCCAGAATTTTTCTTTTGGACTTCGTGTATGTTCGTGCGTGCGTTTGTATGTGTGCGTGTATATATACATGTGCAAAATTGAAAATTTTCGAAGGGGGTAACCTCCCCCCTGTCTACGCTCCTGGTCTGTGCTACTTCTCTCCATCCGATACAAATGTTACTTCAGTACATTTTGAAGGTGAAAACTTTAGCGCTAATCAGGACGGAACACGCGCACTGCGCAAGGGCTCGTCTCATCTCTCTGTAATTAGTCCTCGTTTGTGCTGAAGTTCTTACCTGCAAAGTTATGCAGCAACTAGGCCCATTAACCGTGAGCGTTTGAACGGGTAATTCATCTAGAACTTCGTCTTCATGGCTTTTATCTTCCAGTCGTCTCAGGCAAATGCATAAGGGAGCCCGAGTTTTTATTGTACTTCAGTACAGGCCATTTCATTGGGGCATCTTAGCACCTTCGTACGGTAAACGCCGAAAATACGGCATCTACCGCACGCAAATGTCGGTCGCCTGTCTATGCAGTAGGAAAGGCGACACGTTACAGTACTCATAGCCATGCGCATGGGGGGGGGGGGGGCGCCTCACCTAGTCACCTAAGAGGGGAGGGCGCAAAATCTGCCCCATACATTGACCGCCAAGTCACCCAAGAGGGGGGGGGGCGCTGCGTTGAATGATGGGGAACCCTGCACACACCTCTATGATGGTACTTACCGCATGGCTGTCCGGCTGGGCTGATACTGGGTTTCAGCTACAGTGTTATGCTGGGGCGGCTGCGGGCATAGGTCGGCAAAAATTGTGGAGCTCACTCAGACTAACACTCACCAAAACTTTTCTGAGCCGGACTCACTCCGACTCACACTCGCGAAAATTTTCTTCGACCGGACTCGCTCGGACTCAAACTCACCAAAATATCACTCACCTGGACTTACACAGACTCAGACTGGTGGCACGATCCGAGCCTGGGTGAGTCAACTCACAAGTGAGTACGCCGACCTATGGTTGCGGGTTCACTAAATAGCGCATGTACTGCGTGGCATGTAGATGGGCACTGAATGCTAAGCATGCAAGACGGCCACGCGTGTAGAAGCAAAATATCTTGGAAAAAAAGCACCATTAGCAGCCGTGCTGACCACTTTATGAACGTTGGCAGACCCAAGACAAACTCGCCTGTTTTTTACGAAATCCACGAACACTTCAGCCGTTTCGCTCGTTGTTTGTCGTAGTAACAGGCATGCAAGAATGAGAAAATGTGAACTGCTGACCACAGCGCATCAAAATCAGAATACAGTTTATTTTTGTTAGCGCTTAATTATTTACTAATAAACACGGTACACAGAAGAAGGTCTGATGTTTGAGGGCTTGCTGTACCAAGCAGCAAGACTAATGCTGCTTGGTACACAAGAGACGCATCAGAGGCAGCATATACATCATATTCAATATTACAAATGCATGTCAATTGTTCAATCAGCATAAAAATAACATTTAAAAGAAATAAGTCACATACATGAGGTAAATACACATTGGTGGTACAGAAATGAATATGTGTCATAAAACAATACTGCACAAACACTATAAAAATAAAACTTGAAAGCAATGAGTGTTATACACAAGGTGAATACACATTGGTGGCACAGAAATGAATATTAGTCATAAAAGAATAGCGCACAAACATCATTTCAGGAACTAATAACAAGAACTAAAAATAAACACTGGTAGCATGTATGGCAGACTCCACTAAACCACAGTGAAGAAGAGCACCATAAGAGAACATTGTTAACAGAGTGCGACGGGAAAAAAAGATGTGATGCAAAGTGTCTCGCTAATACTGAGGACCATAGTCTGCCAGCACGCAGCCTTTCACAAACTCTGGCAGTATGAACCAGCAAAAGATATTACACAACCTGATAGGACCAAAGAATATTGGATCAGTCTATCTAAAAGAAAGGGTTCATTGACATACAAGCTATGGGGTGTGCATATTGAATATACAGTTTTTATTTCAGTATGTTTGCTCCAAAGCACCAAACATTACCTGCTGGCTTACAAATCAGAACGGTGACCTGTAACATTCCCTCATAACTTCAGCCTTTCGGCCTACCCTTCCCCTTGAGACCCAGTGCTCCTTTTGAAGCAGATGGTCCTTGTGTAACTGCAGTTTCTGCACTGCAACTCCAGTTGCTGGTGATGCTTGTGCTCTTTTTTTTTTTGCTGCCACTCCTGAGCACCCTTTTGTTGGTGAGCCTCGTACAGCGATTCCACTGCTTGTGGTAAAATTTTCTTCAGCGAGGATTCTCGCCTCATGTAGTGCGCCAAACAAGTGTTGCAACACTGTGTCACTGTGAACGTAGTGTAGAGAAGAGAGCAGACGATCGGTTTCGGCCCTTATTTTTGATCTTAAGTGGCACCTACTTTGTTCAGATGTTTTCTGCAAACCACACTGAAACTCTTCAGTGACCGGATCAGCTAGCACTTCAGGGTCTTCTGTGTCAGCAGATGTGCAGCTTGTGACAGAATGGGCAGTCATGTTAGGCCCTTGCCTGTATTCCACAGGTAGACGTGAAAAGCCGCACCCATCAACAAGCAAAAAAATGGCAGCAAAGTGTTTGCATGGCAATTTTGATTTCTTGAAGTCGAAGCATGTACAGCTTGGATCACTAAAGTTAACTTCATGAAAGCCACCACCCTGAGTGACAGAACGAATGCGTAATGTTCCTTGTTCACTGCCGACTTCCGCGTCCCGTGACCTGTAATCAGATGCTCTTGTGAGCCGCTCCATAATATGCTTAGCTACAACAGGGGGCCTCCCAAGGAGGAAATCGGGCACATCATGATGATAAAGGCGATATGAAGTTGAAAAACTCAGATTTGCTTGCAAGAACTGCACCTCTTTTTCCGGAAAAAAGCTTTCAACTAAGACTTTCAAAAGCCCTTGCAGGCTACGGCGACCACTGTTTCCAGCCAAGTATGCCTTGAGCTCCTTGTTTTTTTATTCTGTTTCGTTGTTTGTGCCAAAAGGGAGGTCCAACCTCCACTTTTTCACCCACATTTCTTTTACTGAAAGCCACTTACTACTTAGATAGGCTTGCAGCTTCTCGTTTCCCTTCCATTGTTGTGACTCCTTCAAAGCTTCAATTGCTTTGGTCAAGTCACCCCCTCATTTGTACTGGCTGCTACTTGCCTCAGCATTTTATTAATATCGTCAACATCTTGTACTTCGTTTTCTTTTTTCGAAAGCCACCTGTGCCAAGCCTGCGCTCCGTGAAAGTCACATAGGCTTGGCCTACTCTTCGGGAAGGCAACAGAAAGTGCACTGATCTCTGCCTGGCTATAGTCCACCATCCAAAACTTAGGACTTAGGGTTGGATTCCAGGCCTTAAAGATGTTTAGTGCATCTTCGATGTAGAGAGCTGTTTCAAATTTTACAATGAAAGCACCTGCAACAGCATAGCAACTTGAAGTTTTCACCACAATAAGGAAGAGCGGAAGTGCATAATCCGTTGTTTTGTATGTAGCATCAAGACATACGACAACATCACTGTACTTAAGTATCAACTCCTTCACGAACTCAGTCTGAATGGAAAGCAGCAGTGTCCGCTCGCATTCCTGTGCCACAGTTTCCAAAGCGTCACAATCAAGTAACTCGGCCTGCGGTTCCTTTTGCCCATCAGGATCATTTTCCAGAGACATGGCATGATAGGCTCGGAAAAAACATCTTGTTCCAGGTGGTTTCTCTTTCATTTGTTCTACAGACACTGCCACATTCTCTTGATCAAGTGAACTAAATCTGTCCTTACGAAGTGCCTTCTGAATATGATTTTTATGTCTGTCTTCGTAGGGTAAAAGTCTCTGCAAGTAGATGGGGGGCACTGCTTGTTTGGGAACAGTACATCTCGAACAAAAAACCTTAGGCAGCTCTCAACAGTTTTTACAGATGTCACACCTTGTTGTACAAGCTCACAAATTTTTTTGGACACTTCTGAATTTATCGGCTGTGCGTAGCCTGCCCAGCGAGCATCAATGTCATGATTAGAGTGGCTTTCCCTGTCGGACATACAGACATAGAAGCGATGCTGGTGCAGAACAGGTTTACCACTTGCTTCTTCTTGCAATGCCAACCTCAGTCGAGAGATCATTTCTTTTGAAGCTGTTTCGTGCTGCCATTTGGTACATGTTTGTGGGATGTTGATCTAAAAATAAAAGAAAAGAACAAATGATAAACAGCATAAAAGATATTAGGTTGTTCCCAAAATTGGCTGCAAAAATGGGAACCTCTTTCAGTGGTAAAAAATAGAGGTGCATTTGACATATGAAAGCAGAGAAGACATGACAATTGAAGCACGTAGGCATTAGAAAGCTGTGTTTTATAACGGTGTCATTACACAATACCCTCAATACAATAATACTAAAATGGTTTTAAATACACAACCTTTTTTCAGCTTTAGCTGCATTTGCCAGAAATATCTGCGCTGCCATGCATCCTTTACCAATGAATACTGCACTTCAGTGCTGTAAACACTAAAAAGCAGTTTAATTTTTCAATGGTGCTCGACTGAGACTTTCATAGGTAGCATGAAGTGCTAAAACCTTGCAGCAATGATTGCAGTATCAATACATGAAGAGATCCAAGTAAAACACACCAAACAACAGTAACAAAAAAATTTTGCACATTCACGCACCAATCGAGTGAAGTATGAAGTGATGACTGCCCACGAAACCAACAAACCTGTTTGTCAAGAAGTATTGCAAGATGTGTGTGCAACACTCTTGTTGCTTCTTGGTCCTAGTAACATGCGCAAGCAATTGTGCTGCGAAATGTAACTCTTGCACAGACCTAATGTGTCAAAACAAGTGTAGTTAAAGATATAATCCACTTCAACGAGCATTCTTGAGATGATAGAGTGATTTTCACGGCATAAAGAATGATTTATAAAATAAGTACTTACATTCACAAACTAAATAACGTTTCATGCAGTGATTTCAAAAAGAGTTAACAGTTAAAGCTGTAAAACTTGTAGGTTGAATAATTGTCCCCACAGCATTTTCAAAAATACAGGTTGTGCAAACACGGACACAAGAAAAAAGTCACGACACCGCAAACTTATCAATAATATAATGAATACTTAGCACTATAATGAATGCTTACCAACTAGCTCAGCTCTCTGTTATTCTAAGTTTCAAAATTACATATGCATCATCGAAACAGGTGTGCATAAAATTTAAAGGTGCTCATACTCGTAGACTTTATTCAACCTTTTTGGCCACAATCAATAAAAGACACATTTCTACACAGAACAAGGAGCAAAAAGTGTAATTCAGTATTACCTGTGCAATGCACATGCATTATCAAAAACATGTATATCATGGTGCATGTTTCAAGCCACAAGGCACGTTGTTGGGCTAGTTGGTTTTGATCCATGAAACTGGTGTAGCGCGCAACCACAAGGACAAAGGAAGACACACACACACACACACACACACACAGCACTGCAGATTCAAGCCACAGATTGCTTTCACTAATTTAACGCAAACTACTACTACTTTGTGAATGTCTCCAATTTTAACTTCAGTATTGATTAAAGCCAACAAGTAATAAATCAGGCTATATGCGTTCGTTTTTCTGTTTACCCTGAATTCCGGATACAACTCCACTTGTTGCACATGCATCGTTGCAGTGCACCCCTTCTTTGTCCCCTGTAGCTTCACCTTTTTTCGCTGGAAGGTAGCTGCTGACCAGTTGGCATGCTTCTCCTATTGCATGAAATGAGATATGGAACATCAGTATGCAACAAATAATGGCAATCATACATGCATTAGAGGAAGTAGTTTGTTTTGGTCTTATAAATTCACTTAGTAGCAGCACTCCACGTCTCCATTTGGGTACAGGTGCCACAGTATTTGGCTCACATTTAAATTAGCATTATGGCTTAACCCTCCCTTGTCCCCTCCCCATAAAGTAAATCCCCTGGGTTTTATAACAAACATAAAAGTGCATACCACAAGAAATGCTAATAGGGCTGTACATTTAATCATTTTAACCTGAATATTACCCTCCTTTAAGTAATTATTGTTTTATCTAGCTTTATTGATGAACAGGTATATTACCGAAAAAGAAAAAAAACTGCATTGATATTTCTTTGCCAAAGACAGATTATTTTCGAAGATGTTCACTTTAACATTATTCGATGCCCCGTGTGCTACTCATTTATGGATTTCGTGTCGCTCTGCAACTGCAGCAGTTGTACGAGTTTCCCTCTTACAATTTTACGTGCATTCAGCAATGACAGACAGCACAGGAAATCCAGCTGTTAGAATATGGCTCACTTGGTTCCAGTATCAGAGAATGTCACATTTTAGGCAAGCGTTTTTTACTAATATCTGGTAATACGTACCTTGATCGCCATGAAAACGTTAATCGGTCGATAAACAGATGAAACTTTTGTGTCCTATATAATAACTAAATAAAAATAAAATCTGCCAAATAATTATTAAACGTTAACGATGTCGATCAGCGTGGGTTTGCTCTTTTGTTTCTCTACAGTGATGTGGTCGTGAAGGCATGTCACTGTGAATGCGCATCAGCAGGATTTTGTGCGACGTACCAATACTTGCGCGCTTCAATGCGAAAAAGATATGAGTGCATGTGACAAATTAAACTATCCGTATCGGCTCGATCGATGTGTCCGTGCGAATGTTACCTGTCGATTTCTTGAATTCTGCACCTTGTGCAGGTCTCTCCCAAAGAGGCAGCCTCTGTCCGTGGTCTGGACAACCTTAAAAGGGATGTCTTCATTTATGACCACATGTCCGCGTTGAGTGCCAAACATCAGCCTGCCTGCACAGATAAAATAAATCTTTACATCATCCTTCCCAACGTGGGAGGAGCCCACTGTGCGCTACTCACATCTCTCAGAACTCTTAATATAAAAGTTTGACCATCCATCCATCCATCACGCACCATCCTGAGGCAGCACGTACGCGCTACGTATTTGCGATGTACATACCTTTTGGCTTCACGGAGTGCTCAGTCTGGAAGCACACATTGACAGCGGCGAGTACCCTTAAAAGCTCTTCGTATGCCTCTCTGCAGTCAGCATAGCCGGTCCACGTGTTTCCACACTTCTTCAAGTCCCGTAGGTGCCTCCTTAATACATCTTCTTCAGGTACTGTCGCCACTGCAGGCTCCATAGAGCCCCGTGCCGCAGGAAAAGTGGAACGGAATCTGCTCTCACCAAAGCCCCGTGTACATGGACGCGACGGGGGCGGGCTGAGTTGAGTGGCGGGTTCAGCTTACCTCGACGTGCCCGAGTTTATATGAACTCGCACGGACGAGTTGAGGTGAGCGGTGATCGCAGCGAAGCTTTGCGTCGAGGCGAGCCGAAAGCCCGTCTTCCGGTACCGGTTTCCGCTCCTCCAAGCCTGCGCTCTCGCCGCTGTGGGCTGCGGTTGTTTACGCAGTTGTCGCTCCGCCACCGCGATGCCTATCTCAGCTCCCGTCTTGGTATTTTTTCTCACTTTGCACTAGCTGTACTTTATGGTTGTGTTGGTGTCTTGGCTAACACTGCACAACGCGATGGCAGCAGTGGTTCTGTAAGCGCAGGAAAATTACTGGCGGTAAGCGCAGGAAAATGGAGCACGAATCAACTAGCCGCCTTTGGTGCATTTAGGAGGCTGCCAAGGAACCCTCGGTGCAGTGAAGTGCGCTTACGGTCCGCCGTTTACAGCCTTCGGGGCAGCTCAATATAAATAATATTTTCTCGGGTAAAATAAAGATTCGTATTAAACTTCTCTGGAAAAGTTGAAAAGCTGTAAGTAATTCTTACTTTGGTCAAGAACACTGCATTGCTTCCCCGCAAAGCACATAAACATACTCTAGTGGTGAATGCGTTTTAACAAGGAAATGCGGTTCTTTTCCTACCTACCGGAATGGTTTTACCGTGCTGCGTATAATATTTCACTTTTTCGAAGTTTCGTCGCAACCTAACTGCCACCATATTTAAGAAATTAAAATTTTCTTTAGAAAATTGGTTCCGAAAATGAATAGTGTAGTAAAGTGACCAACCATTACTTTTTATAGTGTAATCGTAAATGGTCTAGCGTACTGTCATGGATATTTGGCGTGGAACGACCCTCATCTCCTCCAAAACCTGAACACTAAACCCGAAAAAACGTTCGAAATGCCTAAGTCCATTCAGGGATTCATGAAACACGAATTAAAAAGAGCGAAACCAACCCTGGACTACGCTTTTCCTCTGGGGGAAATTACATGTATTGGTAAAGGCACTTAATTTTTGTGATAAAGTCAATTTACACCACTTGCAAAAAAAACCCAAAACAAAACTTACAAAGAATAAAATACACGAAAGTATTTGCCTTTTCCTAGTCGAACCTGGCTGTGAAGAACGCAAAATAAGTGCAAGCGGAGTTGAAATGCTGCGCATTAGTAGACGTTTCTGCGAATTTACGCAAATGTATTCAGATGGCGAGGTGACCAGAAACTTTATTAAAGCGTTCATGTGCACGTATTTGAGATTTCTGGCACACAAGTCGATTTCCTGCTACGGGCAGAGCAAAATAGCCGGTCGTGAGAATGATAACCAACAAGCTCTCGTAAAACGTGCCAAGCAAGATTTAAACGTAAAAGTGATATGGATTTACCGCTTAGCAGAACGGTGTCCTCGTTCTGTTATCCTTGCTATCGAGCAAATCACTCAGTTTTTTCTCGTTGACTAAAGCTCGCAACGTCGTTATTTCATCATCTGTCCACATGGTGCGTGGAGCCCGCGAGGATGTCATCGTGCCTAGCACGCGCGTACCGGCCGACAGAGAAAGAGCAACGTCGAAGTGATAGGGACAGGGAAGCGGAAACCGCGACGGGCGGGAGAGGTCACGAGCCGTCAACTCAGCGCGACCGGTTATACATGCCCTTTCTGAGCGCGGCGAGTTCGGTGAACCTACCCCCTGTCTCCGGGTCGACGGGACTCGCCGCGACGATTCTCCGCCCCGACGCGTCCGCATATACATGAGGAGGGCGAGTCCAGAAAACCTGTTTATTTCGACTCAACGTGCCCTCGTCGGGTCAATGTAAACGGGCCTCAAGTGTTGAGCGTGGTCACAGCGGCCAAGCGGCGCTAACGCGCTATTACACGCCCGACATGCTCGGCCAACGCCTCCTCTAGGACTAACATCTCCCTTTCCCTCTTTCAATTTGAAAATTTCTTCGTCGCTAGCGTCACCTGTGGCGAACGGTGCAACAATGCAACACTTTGCATTGCCTCCGAAACAGTAATGCACAGTTGCAGGTCTCGAACAACTCTCGACTGACGCGCCCTTATGGGCCGCAGATGAAAAACGCTTAGCTGGTATGCCCGTCGCCGTGATAATGGATGGATGGATGGATGGATGTGGCTGTACCCTTTAGATCGGGCGGCGGCTAACGCCACCTAGCTGTAATACTTAGTGAACTAACCATTACATTTATCTTTTTTTTCCTTTAAATAATGAAGTTGAGGATTCGTACTTCGCAGTGAAGGGTTTATTTTCACTCGTGCCTTGACTTTAGCCACCAATCAGATAACCTCCTTCTAGTTAAGTCTACCTGCTTAAAGTCTATTTTGCCCTCGCTGTCCCTAAATCCCAGTGCTTTGAAAAACTCTGCGCCATCATCCTGAACTATAGGGTAAAGCCCTTTACAGAACATTATCAAGTGTTCGGCAGTTTCTTCTTCCTCTCCACACGCACTGCATACTGTGTCGACCCCTTCGTATTTGGCCCGATATGTCTTGGTTCGCAGTACTCCCGTCCTGGCCTCAAACAGTAGAGAACTACCCCGAGTATTATCATAGATCCTTTCCTTGGCAATTTCCTGCTTAAAAGTTCGATAGATCTCTAGTGCGGACTTCTTAATCATGCCCATTCTCCACATGTCAGTCTCCGTTTCCTTCACTTTTTTCTTAACCGATAGTTCTTTTTGGTTTGGCAACCTGCTGTTTTCTAAGTATTTACCAGTCAACTTCCTGGTTCGCTTCCTCCATTTTGTATCGACATTCT
This sequence comes from Rhipicephalus microplus, assembly GCF_043290135.1. Taxonomy (NCBI): domain Eukaryota; kingdom Metazoa; phylum Arthropoda; class Arachnida; order Ixodida; family Ixodidae; genus Rhipicephalus; species Rhipicephalus microplus. The sequence continues at coordinate 43,965,774 of NC_134705.1, read as the reverse complement.
TCATGTACAAGTAGCTGAAAACCTTCCTAGCCCAACGCTCTTCCCCCATTTCTCTCAATCGCTTCTCAAATTTTATCTTGCTGCTAGCTTCCCTGCCCTCAAATGATGTCCATCCCATATCACCTTGTACTCCCTGATTTGGTGTATTCCCGTGAGCTCCCAAAGCAAGCCTACCTATTCCACGTTGCTTAATTTCTAATCTTGCTTGAACTTCTGATCTCATGCACAAGACCGCATTGCTGAACGTCAGCCCAGGAACCATGACCCCTTTCCATATTTCTCTCACAACATCATACCTATTGTAATTCCAGAGTGCCCTATTTTTCATGACTGCTGCATTCCTGTTACCTTTAGTCGTCACGTATATTTCGTGTTCCCTCAGATACTCGGTCCCATTGCTTATCCATACGCCCAGATATTTGTATTTATCTGTTATCTCTAGCGTGACCTCCCGTATTCTAAGCTCCCTACCTTCGTTGTCCTTGAAAATCATGACTGCTGATTTTTCCCTACTGAATCTAAAATCTAACCTATCTCCCTCATTACCGCAGATGTCCATCAATCTCTGCAAATCTTCCTTGTTGTTGGCCATTAGCACTATATCATCTGCGTACATTAATGCTGGTAGTGCCTGATCAATAAGTTTTCCTTGTTTGACTAAAGAGAGGTTGAAGCCCAGTCCACTTCCCTCTAATTTTGCCTCTAATCCTTGTAGGTACATCATGAATAATAAGGGTGACAGGGGGCACCCCTGCCTAAGCCCCCGTTTTACCTCTGCAGGCTTGGATACCTGTTTTTCCCACTTTATAACTGCCTTGTTACCTTTATAGATACCCTTTAAAAGATTAGTGACAACATGTTCCACGCCTAGTGTGTCCAGTATTCCCCACAATTCCTCTTGAACCACGCTATCGTACGCTCCCTTGATATCCAAAAATGCTAGCCACAGGGGCCTGTGTTCTTTTTCTGCTATTTCGATGCACTGCGTCAGTGAGAACAGATTGTCTTCCAACCTCCTGTGTTTCCGAAACCCATTCTGCAGTTCCCCCAGCACCCCCTCCTCCTCTATCCACGCCTGCAGTCTTTCCTTTATAATCTGCATCGCCAGCCTGTAGACCACTGATGTCACTGTTATAGGACGGTAGTTGTTTATGTCAGCTTTGTCCCCCTTTCCTTTATAGATCATGCTCATCCTGCTAAGTTTCAATCCATCGGGAACTTCACTATCGATTATTAATTTGCTCACTGCCTCTCTCAAAGCCTGCTTAGACTTCGGACCTAATGTTTTTATCAGCCTAATTGGAATGCCATCTGGGCCTGTTGATGTACTACTAGGAACCCTTTTCTCAGCCCTTTCCCACTCTTGTTGTGAAAATGGAGCCATTGCACCACTTGATTCGTCTTTGTCTATTGTGGTGCATAAAGTACCTCTTTGTTGAAATTTTTCTGTCACCCTTGTTCTTATATATTCAATAGCTTCGTCCCCTTCTAGCCTAGCACCTTGGGCTGTAGTTATAAAGTTCTGCTCTAGGCTCGTCTCATTTCTTAGGGAGTTTAGATGGTTCCAAAATTTCGCAGCTGCCTTTCTATCTTTTTTATGTACTTCTGCCAGCCACTGAGCTCCCTTCCTTCTAATCTTTTCATTGATCAGAAGGGATGCATCCCTTCTACAGCTTAGAAAGGTTGCCCATTTTCTTTCCACATCATCTGTCGGTTCACCCCGCTGCTTAACATGTCTGTGTTCCCTAGAGGCTTCCTGTCGTTTTGCTATGGCTCTCTTAACTTCCTCATCCCACCAACTTTGGGGTTTGTGTCTTCTTTTCCGGGGTGACTTGTCTCGCGTCTTAGCAAGCTCTATCTCAAAGAGTCTAATTAGATTCGTGTATGCCCACAATGTCTTATTATCCTCCGTGATTACTTTCTCAATTTGTTTAGTGGCTATTTCAATTTGCCTTTCTGGATAAAAATTTTCCTGTAGTTGCTCATCTTGTCTCCTTCCCACTTTCACTGCTCTTCCAAAACTTAGCTTGATACGTTTGTGATCGCTACCCAGACTTCTGGAGCCACCTTCATCTATGTGCATTCCCCTGAGCTTATCATACATCCTATGTGACATCAGTGCATAATATATCGTCGACTGAAGCCTTCCTACCTCCCATGTTATTTGCCCTTCACACTTCTCGGTACTGTTGCAAATGATCAAATCAAGCCTTTCACACATATCCATGATCATTTTGCCTGTCGGGTCGGTATACCCATCTATATCTTCTATGTGCGCATTCATGTCTCCTTGTATAATTATCTCGCACTCTCTTCCTAACTCCTGAATGTCCTTTGATATACACTCTACCATTGCCTGGTTTTCCTCTCTGGCCTTTGCTCCCGTCCACAAGTACACGAAACCAAGGAGTGTCATTTGACCTGCCACTTTCCCTTTTAGCCATAAATGTTCCTTGCACTCCTGCTTGACCCTTTGCCAGTCTGTACTTTTATGAATGAATGCCCCAATACCACCCCCCTTTTTGCTGCCTTCTGTTCTATTACAATACTCCCACGCGTAGTCCGGATTCTTCGGAGGTTGTTCCATGTCCCTGAGATGTGTTTCTACAAAACCGTATACCATCGGCCTCTCTTCCCTTAGCTGTTCTTCTATCTCTTCCCACTTCAGCCTGTTCCTACCACCCTGCATGTTAATATACCCTATGTCTGAATTGGCTCGGCGCTCGTGGCTACGTCTATTTATGCCCCGGACTCTACGTATCTTAGATATTGGTGCCACTTTGGAATCGTATCTGTCCATACCACCTGTCGAAGAGTCTCCCTAGTTGTTTTCCTCGTTACTAGCTATCCTGCACCCCGAAGGGCTCGCTTGCCCCCCAAAAAAGCTACTGCGCGTCCTGCAAGTCGCCAACCCACCTCATGACCTAGCCGCCCATCGAAGTGAATTCTGTCTCGTTGAAAACCCCCCCACCTATGCACCTCTCTGTTTATTTCCACCACCTCAAAGCCTTTCTCTCGACTCATCCGCCATATCTCTTGGTTTGCGTTGACCACCGCTCTTTGCAGGTTGCTATCACGCACCGGTACCTCCGGTATCGTGCATATCACTACCTGCACCTTAGGAGAAGTGGCGCGCATGTCATCGACGCCTTTCGCCAGTGTGGCTGCTAGTCCTGCTGCATCTTCATTCAGGACATCGTTTAAACCACCTGAAATTATCACGAGGTTGCGTCTATCAGCTGTCGTTTCGAGCTTTGCGTTCGCTTGCTTCATGACTGCTTCCAGCTTGCGTCCTGAGAACGCCCCTACTGCAACCCTCTTGTCACCTCTTACCCTCTCTTTGATGGCTTCTGTGCATCGATTTAAATTTGAGTCCCCGGCGATTATCACATGCTGTGACTTTTCCGCTGGAGCGTTCTGCACCTGGGGGCGACTTGCACCTGTGACGCTGGCTGCTTTGTTCCCTTCCTGCCCCACCACTACCTCGCTGAAGCTGGGCCTTGCGACAGTTGAACCGGCTAAACCTGTTTTTTCCAAGCTTGCTTGCTTTTCCTTCTCCACCGTTCTGGTTGCCGGTTCCCTCTTGTTCTCTCGGTAGGTCGCTTCTTTGTTCAGCTTCGCTAGCACTTCCTCGGCGGACTTCAGTCTTTCTCCCATTGCCCTCGTTTTTTCTTGCTCTGTCGCCAACGCAGTCTCGAGTTTGGCGATTCTCATCAGCAGTTCACTCTGGGCAACCATCATTTTCTCCACTTTTTCCTCGACCTCACATTGCCTACACTTCGCGTCAGCCTCTTCTCCACCCGCTTCTACGCTTGGGTCCACTTTCAAACCCACTCCACATCCTGAACACTTTACAGTCTTTTTAACCATGCCTTTCTGACACCAATTGTCCCTATACTCGATAATTACTAAACTCGAGCCCTGCACTACGAAAAAAAAAGAAAGTCCAAGCTCTACCACAAAAATTTGCGTGTTCAATGTACGCGCACCTCCCCAACGGGTTGGCAAAAAAAACATCAACAAAAAAATTCACACACACACCCGCACTAACTAATAAATACCTGGTGACTGGCCCCCGAAAAAGCCGTACCATAAAATAAGTGCTACGAAGACTGTGCTGGTCGCGAGCGCCACCGCGCGGAGCTTGTTTAAAACTGAAGCCAGGCCAACTCCGCTGGGAGCGCGAGCCATTCCTCAGGCATCTTTCTAGAGGAGGCGTTGGCTCGGCCAACGCCTCCTCTAGGAAGATCCTTGCCACATGAGAAAAAACACAGCTGCCACATCCTTTCTCTCCTTCAATTTGAAAATGTTTTCGGTCACTAGCGTCACCTGTGGCTGACGGTGCAACAACGCAACACTCTGCATAGCCTCCGAAACAGCAGTGCACAGTTGCAGGTCTCGAACAACTCTCGACTGACGCGCCCCTATGGGCCGCAGATGAAAAATGCTTAGCTGGTATTGTCTGTCGCCGTGATAATGAATGGATAAATGGATAGGGCTGTACCCTTTAGATCGGGCCGTGGCTAGCGCCACCAAGATGTTATAGTTCATGAACCGAAAATTTAGATTTTTTTTTCTTTTTTCTTTAAAAAGAGAGTTTGAGGATACGTACTTTGCAGTGAAGGGTTTGATTTTCAGTCGTGCCTTGACTTTAGCCACCAATCAGATAACCTCCTTCTAGTTAAGTCTACCCGCCTAAAGTCTATTTTGCCCTCCCTGTCCCTAAACCCCAGTGCTTTGAAAAACTCTGCGCCATCATCCTGAACTATCGGGTGAAGCCCTTTACAGAACATTTTCAAGTGTTCGGCAGTTTCTTCTTCCTCTCCACACGCACTACATATTGTCTACCCCTTCGTATTTGGCCCGATATGTCTTGGCCCGCAGTACTCCCGTCCTGGCCTCAAACAGTAGAAAACTACCCTGAGTATTATCATAGATCCTTTCCTTGGCAATTTCCTGCTTAAAAGTTCGATAGATCTCTAGTGCGGACTTCTTATTCATGTTCATTCTCCACATGTCAGTCGCCGTTTCCTTCATTTTCTTCTTAACCGATAGTTCTATTTGGTTTGGCCACCTGCTGTTTTCTAAGTATTTACCAGCCAATTTCCTGGTTCGCTTCCTACATTTTGTATCGACATTCTTCATGTACAAGTAGCTGAAAACCTTCCTAGCCCAACGCTCCTCCCCCATTTCTCTCAATCGCTTTTCAAATTTTATCTTGCTGCTAGCTTCCCTGCCCTCAAATGATGTCCATCCCATATCACCTTGTACTCTCTGACTTGGTGTATTCCCGGGAGCTCCTAAAGCAAGCCTACCTATTCCACGTTGCTTAATTTCTAATCTTGCTTGAACTTCTGATCTCATGCACAAGACCGCATTGCCGAACGTCAGCCCAGGAACCATGACCCCTTTCCATATTCCTCTCACATCATACCTATTGTAATTCCACAGTGCCCTATATTTCATCACTGCTGCATTCCTGTTACCTTTAGTCGTCACGTATATTTCGTGTTCCCTCAGGTACTCGGTCGCATTGTTTATCCATACGCCCAGATATTTGTATTTATTTGTTATGTCTAGCGTGACCTCCTGTATTCTAAGCTCACTACCTCCTGTATTCTAAGCTCACTGCCATTGAAAATCATGACTGCTGATTTTTCCTTACTGAATCTGAAATCTAACCTACCTCCCTCATTACCGCAGATGTCCATCAATCTCTGCAAATCTTCCTTGTTGTTGGCCATTAGCACTATATCATCAGCGTACATTAATGCTGGTAGTGCCTGATCAATGAGTTTCCCTTGTTTGACTAAAGAGAGATTGAAGCCCAGTCCACTTCCCTCTAATTTGGCCTCTAATCCTTGTAGGTACATCATGAATAATAAGAGTTACAAGAGACACCCCTGCCTAAGCCCCCGTTTTACCTCTGCAGGCTTGGATACCAGTTTTTCCCACTTTATAACTACCTTGTTACCTTTATAGATATCCTTTGAAAGATTAGTGACTACATCTTCCACGCCTAGTGTGTCCGGTATTCCCCACAATTCATCTTGAACCACGCTATCGTACGCTCCCTTGATATCCAAAAATGCTAGCCACAGGGGCCTGTGTTCCTTTTCTGCTATTTCGATGCACTGCGTCAGTGAGAACAGATTGTCTTCTGACCTCCTGTGTTTCCAAAACCTATTCTGCAGTTCCCCCAGCACCCCCTCATCCTCTATTCATGCCTGCAGTCTTTCCTTTATAATCTGCATCGCCAGCCTGTAGACCACTGATGTCACTGTTATGGGATGGTAGTTGTTCATGTCAGCTTTGTCTCCCTTTCCTTTATAGATCATGCTCATTCTGCTAAGTTTTCATCTATCGGGAACTTCACCATCGATTATTAGTTTGCTCACTGCCTCTCTCAAAGCCTGCTTAGACTTCGGACCTAATTTCTTTATCAGCATAATTGGAATGCCATCTGGGCCTGTTGATGTACTACTAGGAACCCTTTTCTCAGCCCTTTCCCACTCTCGTTGTAAAAATAGAGCCATTGCACCACTTGATTCGTCCTTGTCTATTATGGTGCATAAAGCACTTCTTTGTAGAAATTTTTCTGTCACCTTGTTCTTATATACTCAATAGATTCGTCCCCTTCTAGCCTAGCACCTTGGGCTGTAGTTATAAACGTCTGCTCTAGGCTCGTCTCATTTCTCAGGGAGTTTAGATGGTTCCAAAATTTTGCAGCGGCCTTTCTATCTTTTTATGTACCTCTGCCAGCCACTGAGCTCCCTTTCTTCTAATTTTTTCATTGATCAGAAGGGATGCATTCCTTCTGCAGCTTAGAAAGGTTTCTCATTTTCTTTCAACATCATCTGTCGGTTCACTTCACTGCTTAGCATGCCTGTGTTCCCTAGAGGCTTCCTGACGTTTTGCTATGGCTCTCTTAACTTCCTCATCCCACCAACTTTTGGGTTTGTGTCTTCTTTTCCGGGGTAACTTGTCACGCGTCTTAGCAAGCTCTAGCTCAAACAGTCTAGTTAGATTCGTGTATGTCCACACTGTCTTATTATCCTCCGTGATTACTTTCTCAATTTGTTTAGTGGCTCTTTCAATTTGCCTTTCTGGATAAAAATTTTCCTGTAGTTGCTCATCTTGCCTTCTTCCCACTTTCACTGCTCTTCCAAAACTTAACTTGATACGTTTGTGATCACTACCCAGACTTCTGGAGCCACCTTCATCTATGTGCATTCCCCTGAGCTTATCATACAGGCCTATGTGACATCAGTACATAATCTATCGTTGACTGCAGCCTTCCTACCTCCCATGTTATTTGCCCTTCACACTTCTCGGTACTGTTGCAAATGATCAAATCCAGCCTTTCACACATATCCATGATGATTTTGCCCATCGGGTCGGTATAACCATCCATATCTTCTATGTGCGCATTCATGTCTCCTAGTATAATTATCTCGCACTCTCTTCCTAACTCCTGAATGTCCTTTGATATACACTCTACCATTGCCTGGTTTTCCTCTCTGGCCTTTGCTCCCGTCCACAAGTACACGTAAACAAGGAGTGTCATTTGACCTGCCACTTTACCTTTTAGCCATAAATGTTCCTTGCACTCCTGCCTGACCCTTTGCCAGTCTGTACTTTTATGAATGAATGCCCCAATACCACCCCCTTTCTGCTCCCTTCTGTTCTATTACAATATTCCCACGCGTAGTGCGGATTGTTCGGAGGTTGTTCCATGTCCCTGAGATGTGTTTCTACGAAACCGTATAACATCGGCCTCTCTTCCCTTAGCTGTTCTTCTATCTCTTCCCACTTCAGCCTGTTCCTACTACCCTGCATGTTAATTTACCCTACGTCTGAATTGGCTCGGTGCTCGTGGCTACGTCTATCTATGCCCCGGACTCTACCTATCTTAGATACTGGTGCCACTTTGAAATCGTATCTGTCCATACCACCTGTCGAAGAGTCTCCCTGGCTGTTTTCCTCGTTACTAGCTATCCTGCACCCCGAAGGGCTCGCTTGCCCCTCAAAAAAGCTACTGCGGGCCCTGCAAGCCGCCAACCCACCTCATGACCTAGCCGCCCATTGAAGTGACTTCTGTCTCGTTGAAAACCGCCCCACCTATGCACCTCTCTGTTTATGTCCACCACCTTAAAGCCTTTCTCTCGACTCATCCGTCATATCTCTTGGTTTGCGTTGACAACCGCTCTTTTCAGGTTTCTATCACGCACCGGTACCTCCGGTATCGTGCATATCACTACCTGTACCTTAGGAGAAGTGGCGCGCATGTCATCGACGCCTTTCGCCAGTGGGGTTGCTAGCCCTGCTGTATCTTCATTTAAGACATCGTTTCAACCGCCTGAAGTTATCACAAGGTTTCTTCTATCAGCTGCAGTTTTGAGTTTTGCGCTTTCTTGCCTCATGACTGCTTCAACCTTGCGTCCTGGGAACACCCCTACTGCAACCCTCTTGTCACCTCTTACCCTCTCTGATTGCTTCGGCACATCAATTTAAATTCGAGTCCCCGGCGATTATCACATGCTGTGACTTTTCCGCTGGAGCGTTCTGCACCTGGGGGCTACTTCCACCTGTGACGCCGGCTCTTTTGTTCCCTTCCTGCCCCACCACTACCTCGCTGAAGCTGGGCCTTGAGACAAGGGCCTTGAGACAATTGAACCGGCTGAACCTGTTTTTTCCAAACTTGCTTGCTCTTCCTTCTCCACCGTTCTGGTGGCCGGTTCCCTACTGTTCTCTCCGTAGGCCGCTTCTTTGTTCAGCTTCGCTAGTGCTTCTTCAGCGGACTTCAGTCCTTCTCCCATAGCCCTCGTTTTCTCTTTCTCTGTCGCCAACGCAGTCTCGAGCTCGGCGATTCTCATCAGCAGTTCACTCTGGGCAACCATCATTTTCTCCATTTTTTCCTCGACCTCACATTGCCTACACTTCGCGTCAGCCTCTTCTCTATCCGCCTCTACACTTGGGTTCACTTTCAAAACCACTCCACATCCTGAACACTTTACAGTCTTTTTAACCATGTCTTTCTGACACCAATTGTCCCTATACTCGATAATTACTAAACTCAAGCCCCGCAATACAAAAAAAAGAAAGTCTAAGCTCTGCTACAAAACTTTGCGTGTTCAATGTACGCGCACCTCCCCCACGGGGCGGCAAAAGAAAAAAAACAACAAAAATTTCAAACACACACACACCCACACTAATAAATACCTGGTGACTGGACCCCGAAAAAGGCGTACCATAAAATAAGTGCTACGAAGATTTCAACTGCTGCATTATAATTATGAAGACAAGCTCAAAAGATGCAAAAACACTTATCGGCGCAGTCGATCCGGAGCGCTCAAAAAACACCTCCATCCAACGTGACAGCCCGAACCGATAATAATGGATGGATGGATAGATCGATATAGCTGTACCCTTTAGATCGGGCGGTGGCTAGCGCCACCAAGCCGTAATACCTAATGAACCAAAAACTAAATTTTTTTCCCTTAAAAGTGAGTTTGAGGATTCGTACTTTGCAGTGAAGAGTTTAATTTTCACTCGTGCTTTGACTTAAGCCACCAATCAGATAACCTCCTTCTAGTTAAGTCTACCCGCTTAAAGTTTATTTTACCCGCAGGGGCGCCTGCGCAAGTAGGCGTTTGGTGTGTAGCGACACCACGGACCCGAGCTAACGGGGGAGTTTCGGCTCCCTCCCACGCCTAGCCGTGCGTGGCTTTGCCATGTCCGGGGAAAAGGGGATCCTGGGGGTTGAGCTGACGCTGGGTGATTGGACCTTTAAGGCCCCCCGGCAGAAGCAACACACCCCTTTGGCCCCGGCTTCACGTAGACGGCACCTCTGGGCTGACCCACCCAGGGGAAATCGGCAGTCGCCTTTTCCTATCTCTCTCTCCCTATATCTTCGTCTTTTGTTCTCACTTTACATCTTTCCTGTCTTCTCCTCACTTCATTTTACTTCCGATTTTTCCTGGCGGCAAGGGTTAACCTTGTGTGGCTATCCAAACTAGGGTAAACCATATTGGGTTATAGTAACTGCGTACTGCTGGCGTTGCGCAGACATGCCCACATGCTCTGCCACGTCCCCTTGTTGGACTCCGTGGTGGGTGGTAGGCGCTGTTACCGAAAAATCCACATTTTCCCATGGGATCCTCGACCCCCTCTCTAACTGATCGTGCCTCGAAAAGGGTACGCACCGACGCAACTATACTACTTTGGCCCAAAAACAGAGAAACTTTTCCAAAGTACTATGTTCTCCACTGCGAACAATCATCTACAAAAGCTAGAACAATCTCACCCTTCCTTGTAGCTAAGTGCTTGAGAGAAACCATTGGAACCGGTTATAAGGCCACGAAGATGGCAAGTGGTGATCTGCTTCTCGAACTAAAAGACAAAGAACAGTACAATAAACTCTCGCACCTTGTAGCCTTTGGTAACATCCCCGTCTCGGTGAGCGCACATCGTACTATGAATACAGTGAAGGGCGTGGTATCGGACGAAGACTTGATGACACTGAGTGAAGAAGAGCTTCTTGATGGATGGAAGGACCAAGGTGTGATACATGTCCAGCGCATCAAAATCAGACGTAACAACAATGAAATAGCAACAAAGCACTTGATACTCACCTTCAATTCAACCACTTTACCTGAAAGTCTCGAAACTGGCTATGTAAAACTCCATGTCCGACCTTTCATTCCAAACCCGAGGCGTTGTTTCAAATGCCAGCGATTTGGTCATGCATTCCAGAGCTGCCGAGGACAGCTGATGTGTGCTAAGTGTGGCACAACCGGCCACAGCGCTGATGAATGTAGTCATGACGAGGTCCTCTGTGCTAACTGTGAAGGTAGTCACCCCGCATACTCCAGAGCGTGCCCAGCCTGGAAAAGAGAAAAAGAAATAATCACTATAAAAGTTAAGGAAAATATCACATTCAGGGAAGCAAGACAACGGGTCTCGTTATCATTAGCACTAAAAACACCTTTTGCCGAAGTGGTGCAACGAGGGGCGGCACCACAAAGGCCCTTGGCAGTTGCCCGGACCGCGCCTAGCGTGCCGAGGCAAACGCCACAAGCCCCCATGGGGGGAGCAGCCTCAGCTGCCCCACCCTCCTTGAATACAGCCCCACCGAAGGCTCCTGTGAACCTTGGCAGCAGCCAGGGCACCACACAAACTAAAGAGGTCCCCTCGACCTCCAGCCCGGTGGGGTTTAAGGCTCCGTCTGTTACGACGAAGCCTACAACGAAAACATTATCTGTCGCCTCTCCTGAGGCGATGGACACTTCAACTGCACCGGCGCAGACTGCGCCAAAGGAGCGGCGGGGTTCCCTCGACCGCTCTAAAAAAGACAAAACGGTAATTACAGGGCCTTCTAAAGGCTCTGTAAGATAAATCACTTCTCTCTTTAGACACCAGCCACACTCATTTCGTACACACAGCACTTCTTTACTCCCATAATGGAGACACAAATTATACAATGGAACGTCAGAGGACTACTTCGAAACCTCGACGATGTCCAAGAACTTCTACACAAACATTCTCCAAAAGTGCTGTGTGTACAGGAAACACACTTAAAATCCAAGAATACAAGTTTCTTGCGTCAATATGTTGTCTTCCGAAAGGACGGAGATGATGCTGTGGCGTCATCTGGTGGTGTAGCCATTATAGTTAATCGAAAAGTAGCATGCAGTCATCTACCACTACTAACACCCCTAGAGGCAGTGGCTGTTCGAGCAGTTCTATTGAATAAGCTCGTCACCATCTGCTCTCTATACATACCGCCGCAACACCGCCTGGAAAAACATGATTTCCAGTCTTTAATAGATGAGTTACCAGAACCTTATTTGGTTCTAGGGGACCTGAATGCGCACAGCGGTTTATGGGGTGACTGTCGATGTGATGCACGAGGTCGTCTCATTGAACAGTTCCTCTTTTCATCAGGTGCTTGTCTGTTGAATAGAAAACAGGCAACATATTATAACCTTGCAAACAATACTTACTCCTCCATAGACCTCAGTATCGCATCTCCTTCACTTGTACCATTACTTCAGTGGAAAGTCATAAATAACCCATACGGAAGTGACCATTTTCCTTTAGTTTTGAGTACACCAATAACATATGAATATCCTCCACATGTTCCCAAATGGCTGGTGAACAAAGCCGACTGGGAACAATTTCAAAAGATTACACACCTAAGTTGGACCGACATATGCGGATTAGGCATAGATAAAGCTGTGCAGTACTTCACGGCTTTTCTTACTGACGCAGCAGCCAAGTGCATTCCACAAACATCTGGACTGCCCGGCAAACGACACGTCCCGTGGTGGAACACTGAAAGTCAGAATGCGCGAAAGGAACAAAACAGGGCATGGAGGTTGCTGCGCAACTCGCCGACAGCGGAAAACCTTGAGAGCTTTAAGAAAATAAAATCTCGTGGCAGGAGAACGCGTCGGCAGGCCAGAAGAGAAAGCTGGCAGAAGTTTTTATCAAGGGTCAATTCATACACACAGGAGGCTAAAGTCTGGAACATGGTCGGTAGGATAGCAGGGAAACAAGTACACACACTTCCACTCGTAAACACTCAAGGGGATACCTTGGAAGATCAGGCAAACTTCCTCGGGGCACACTTTCAACGGGTATCCAGCTCGTCCCACTATACTGACACTTTCCAAAAATACAGAACAAGAATAGAAAAGCAGAAACTCGAACACAAATCCACTAGATACGAGGCATATAACCAAGCTTTCAGTCTAGCGGAGCTCCGAACATCTCTAAACTCCTGCAGCACTTCTGCCCCAGGTTTTGACCGTGTGGTGTATGAAATGCTAAAAAACCTACCAGCCGAAACACGAAAAACTATACTTTGTTTGTACAATGCTATCTGGTTTTCTGGCACTATCCCTAGCTCCTGGAAAGAGGCTATTATTATTCCCATTTTGAAAGAGGGCAAGGACCCTTCTTTAGCTTCAAGTTATAGGCCTATTGCACTTACAAGCTGCTTGTGCAAAGTATTCGAAAAAATGATAAACTGCCGACTTGTACATATCCTTGAAACAAACAATTTGCTCGACCCATTTCAGTGCGGGTTTCGAGAAAGTAGATCCACCACAGACCATCTTGTTCGTATCGAGGCACAGATCAGAGACGCCTTTGTCCATAAACAATATTTTCTCTCTGTGTTCCTCGATATCGAAAAGGCGTATGATACAACATGGCGTTTTGGAATCCTAAGAGACCTGTCCCACCTTGGTGTGCGCGGAAGAATGTTTCATATAATCGAAAGCTACCTGTCAAACCGGACATTCCGTGTCCGTCTGGGCAGTGTGCTCTCTCAAACATTTGTCCAGGAAACAGGCGTGCCACAAGGTGGCGTGCTTAGTTGCACACTTTTTCTCATCAAGATGAATTCCTTGCACTTGTCCATCCCTCGCAATATGTTTTATTGTACATATGTCGACGATGTCCAGCTTGGCTTTAGATCTTGCAATCTGGTAATGTGTGAGCGACAGGTTCAGTTAGGTTTAAACAAGGTCTCCAAATGGGCAGAGGAAAACGGATTCCGACTGAACCCACAAAAGAGCACGTGTGTCTTGTTCTCTCGAAAGAGAGGCATGCACTCGGAACCTGACATTCGACTGAACGGGCTACGTCTGTCTGTCAAAGCCGAGTATAAATTCTTAGGCTTAATCTTGGACAACAAGTTGACCTTCGTACCGTACATCAAGTATTTAAAAACAAAATGTTTAAAAGCCATGAATGTTATTAAAGTGTTGTCACGTACTACCTGGGGTAGTGATAGGCAATGCCTCATGAACCTCTATAAAAGCCTCATTCGCACCCGCTTAGATTATGGGGCCGTTGTCTATCAGTCTACTACTCAAAGTGCCTTGAAGATGCTGGACCCCGTGCACCATTTGGGCATCCGCCTTTCTACGGGTGCTTTTCGCACCAGCCCCGTAGAAAGCCTTTATGTTGAGTCAAATGAGTGGTCGCTTCATCTGCAAAGAACCTACATGTCCTTTGTATACTTCCTTAAGGTGAAAGCAGACAAGAGGCACCCCTCATACTCTACTATCAATGACTTGTCGAGCTCCATTCTTTTTCAAAACAGGCCTTCAATGAGGCAGCCCTTCTCAGTTCGCCTGAAGGGTCTAGCTGAGGACACTGGAGTGTCACTCGAACACAGTTTAATGGCTCCTGTAGCATACCCGCAACCGTGGCAGTGGCAGACTATAGACTGTGATGTGTCTTTTCTAGAAGTTACAAAACATGCGCCCCTTGCTCATATCCGAACATATTTCCTGGAACTTCAACACAAATACACACGTCCTGAGTTTTTTACAGATGCCTCTAAGTCTAACTCCTCTGTGTCCTACGCTGCTGTTGGCCCTTCCTTTTCGGATGCTGGCCCTCTACATCCAGGCACAAGTATCTTCACAGCGGAAGCTTACGCGATACTTGTGGCAGCTAAACACATTAAACAATTACAAATACAAAAAGCAGTAATTTATACAGACTCCCTCAGTGTGGTAACGGCTCTGCACAGTCTTAAAAAACAAAAAAACCCTGTCCTTGTCTCACTTTACTCCATATTTTGCACAATCTACACACTCAACCAACATGTTGTGGTGTGCTGGGTGCCAGGGCACCGTGAGATCCAAGGCAACGTGAGGGCGGATCAGCTCGCTGCATTTGTCCACAAAAACACTGCCCCTACATCCATATCAATCCCGGTCCTTGATCTGAAGCACTCTCTCAAACGAAACCTCAGGGACTACTGGCAGAGCAAGTGGGATACACACACACAAAACAAACTACACGGTATCAAGCCACACCTTGGCCATTGGCCACCTGTATCAAAATCACGTCTAACAGAGGTAACACTAACAAGACTCAGGATAGGACACATATACACGACACACACACATCTTTTGTCTGGTGGTGATCCACCATTGTGTGATAAATGTGGTGAGGCATTAACAGTTATTCACGTTTCAATTCAATGTAATCATTTAGACACTCTAAGAAGACAACACTTCCCACTTCCCTACCGACAACATATACCTTTACACCCTGCAATGTTCGTCGGTAGGGAACCGCTTTTTAGTCACAAATCATTATTAGCGTTTTTAAAGGAAATTCATAATTTTCATATCATATACCCGGGCATACCGTAGCATGACCTTTCTAGAGAGATTTTTGCTGCGGAAATGCAACATATCCACCATCGTCTTTTATTATCACCAACTTTTGTCATCTGTTCACACCACACACACCTTTCACGGCATAGTCATGATTTTATTACTTGTATGTTTTTACCCGCCTTACTGCGAGGAATTTTATGGCCCTTATACAGCCGCTTATCACAATCATTGTCCATATCTTTAGTAAGATGAACTGGCGCTCTTTGGCCGTGAATCGGCCCTTGCGCCATAAAACATCAAACATCATCATTAAAGTTTATTTTGCCCTCCCGGTCCCTAAACCCCAGTGCTTTGAAAAACTCTGCGCCATCATCCTGAACTATAGGGTGAAGCCCTTTACAGAACATTATCAAGTGTTCGGCAGTTTCCTCTTCCTCTCCACACGCACTGCATACCGTGTCTACCCCTTCGTATTTGGCCCGATATGTCTTGGTTCGCAGTACTCCCGTCCTGGCCTCAAACAGTAAAGAACTACCCCGAGTATTATCATAGATACTTTCCTTGGCAATTTCCTTCTTAAAAGTTTCATAGATCTCTAGTGCGGACTTCTTAATCATGCCCCTTCTCCACATGTCAGTCTCTGTTTCGTTCACTTTCTTCTTAACCGATAGTTCTTTTTGGTTTGGCCACCTGCTGTTTTCTAAGTATTTATCAGTCAACTTCCTGGTTCGCTTCCTCCATTTTGTATCGACATTCTTCATGTACAAGTAGCTGAAAACCTTCCTAGCCCAACGCTCTTCCCCCATTTCTCTCAATCGCTTCTCAAATTTTATCTTGCTGCTAGCTTCCCTGCCCTCAAATGATGTCCATCCCATATCACCTTGTACTCCCTAATTTGGTGTATTCCCGTGAGCTCCTAAAGCAAGCCTACCTGTTCCACGTTGCTTAATTTCTAATCTTGCTTGAACTTCTGATCTCATGTACAAGACCGCATTGCCGAACGTCAGCCCAGGAACCATGACCCCTTTCCATATTCCTCTCATAACATCATACCTATTGTAATTCCACAGTGCCCTATTTTTCATGACTGCTGCATTCCTGTTACCTTTAGTCGTCACGTATATTTCGTGTTCCCTCAGATACTCGGTCCCATTGCTTATCCATACGCCCAGATATTTGTATTTATCTGTTATCTCTAGCGTGACCTCCTGTATTCTAAGCTCACTACCTTCATTGTCATTGAAAATCATGACTGCTGATTTTTCCCTACTGAATCTAAAATCTAACCTATCTCCCTCATTACCGCAGATGTCCATCAATCTCTGCAAATCTTCCTTGTTGTTGGCCATTAGCACTATATCATCTGCGTACATTAATGCTGGTAGTGCCTGATCAATAAGTTTTCCTTGTTTGACTAAAGAGAGGTTGAAGCCCAGTCCATTTCCCTCTAATTTTGCCTCTAATCCTTGTAGGTACATCATGAATAATAAGGGTGACAGGGGGCACCCCTGCCTAAGCCCCCGTTTTACCTCTGCAGGCTTGGATACCTGTTTTTCCCACTTTATAACTACCTTGTTACCTTTATAGATACCCTTTAAAGATTAGTGACTACATGTTCTACGCCTAGTGTGTCCAGTATTCCCCACAATTCCTTTTGAACCACGCTATCGTACGCTCCCTTGATATCCAAGAATGCTAGCCACAGGGGCCTGTGTTCCTTTTCTGCTATTTCGATGCACTGCGTCAGTGAGAACAGATTGTCTTCCAACCTCCTGTGCTTCCGAAACCCATTCTGCAGTTCCCCCAGCACCCCCTCATCCTCTATCCATGCCTGCAGTCTTTCCTTTATAATCTGCATCGCCAGCCTGTAGACCATTGATGTCACTGTTACAGGACGGTAGTTGTTTATGTCAGCTTTGTCCCCCTTTCCTTTATAGATCATGCTCATCCTGCTAAGTTTCCATCCATCGGGAACTTCACCATCGATTATTATTGTGCTCACTGCCTCTCTCAAAGCCTGCTTAGACTTCGGACCTAATGTCTTTATCAGCCTAATTGGAATGCCATCTGGGCCTGTTGATGTACTACTAGGAACCCTTTTCTCAGCCCTTTCCCACTCTTGTTGTGAAAATGAAGCCATTGCACCACTTGATTTGTCCTTGTGTATTGTGGTGCATAAAGTACTTCTTTGTTGAAATTTTTCTGTCACCCTTGTTCTTATATATTCAATAGCTTCGTCCCCTTCTAGCCTAGCACCTTGGGCTATAGTTATAAAACTCTGCTCTAGGCTCGTCTCATTTCATAATGGATGGATGGATGCTATGAGCGTCCCCTTTATAACGGGGTGGTGACAAGTATGCCACCAGGCTCGACAAAAAAAAACCTTTTTTTCTTTTTATGTTGGCCTAATGCCTCTACTTCGATAAATTCTATCTTAATGGAAAAAAAGGTAAATTTTCAGCTTAAGTTCTCTGCCATTTACGGCACACTGTCCATATTTTATTTTTCCAATATTTATTTTTGTCCTTTCTCTCTAATTTTCTGCCACCAATACTCTAACCGTCTCTTACTTATTTCAATCGCGGGTGTGTTCAGCTTTCCATTGGTGTCCCTAAAACCCAAGGCTTCCTGTAGGCTCGTGCCCAAACGTACACCTGGGTGGATATCTCCACATTCAATCAGAACATGCTCCGCCGTTTCCTTATCTTTCCCGCAGCATGTGCATTGTTCTTCTTCTTTACTGAATCTTGCTTTATAACTACGCGTTCTAAGGCAACCCGATCTCGCTTCAAACAGTAAAGCGCTTCCCCTTGAATTATCGTAAAATGCCTCCCTCCTTATTTCATTTTTGCCCTTTCGGTAGTTACTCAAAGCCGGTTTTTTCTCCATAGCTGCCATCCAGTAAATCCTCTCCGCCTCCCTGACTTTTCCCTTAACGCTCTTTGTTGACATATGGCTTACAATACCAGCCGTATACTTACTAGTGAGTCTTCTAGTTCTTTTTCTCCACTGTGTGTCCACGCTCTTCCTATACAAATAACGGAACACCTTCTCTGCCCATCTACTCTCCTTCATATTTCTTAGCCTTTCTTCGAACCTTATTTTGCTCTGCGCTTCCCTCGCCTCAAAACCTGCCCACCCCATATCGCCCTTTACAGCCTCGTTTGTCGTCTTCCCGTGAGCACCCAACGCGAGGCGTCCCACAGTCCTTTGATTTACATCCATTCCCGCTTGCACCTCTGCCCTCATGCACACCACTGAGTTCCCAAAAGTAAGCCCTGGACACATTACACCCTTCCACAGACCTCGAAGCACCTCATACCTATTGTATCCCCACAACGCTCTGTGCTTCATTATTGCCGCATTCCTCTTTCCTTTTGCTGCCGAGGCTTTTTCCTGTACCTCCATGTATCTATCACTCTCATTTACCCATACTCCAAGGTACTTGTATTCACTTACCCTCGGTATTTCTTGGCCTTGTATGGACACCGTCTGATCACAGGGATCATTGAATACCATCAATCCACACTTCGTTACACTGAATCCTAGTCCAAGAGCTTCACCTTCCCTTCCGCATATATTCGCCAGCTGCTGTATATCATCTCGACTGTCCGCAAATAAGACGATATCGTCCGCATAAAATAAACCTGGAAGCTTCTGCTCAATCATCATGCCGCCCTGTTTGTGTGACAGATTAAAACCAATGTTGCTACCTTCTAGCGCTTTTTCCATACTCACCATGTACAGCATGAATAACAGCGGGGACAAAGGACATCCCTGTCTCAGACCCCTGCTAACCTCAACGTTCTCTTTGCTACGCATTCCTTCCCACTCTATGCAAACTGTATTTTCTCGGTATATCTCCCTCAAAAGCTGTATACAGTCGTCGCCCATGCCCATTCCTTTCAATATATCCCACAAAATTTCCTGATTAACGTTGTCGTATGCCCCAGTGATGTCTAGAAAAGCCACGTACAAGGGCCTATTCTCTATTTTGAATATTTCTATACACTGAGTGAGAACAAACAGGTTATCGTCTAACCGCCTGTCGACTCGAAATCCGTTCTGAAGTTCTCCCAAAATATCGTTATGTTCAGCCCATGTTTCTATTTTCATTTTTACTGCTTGCATCGCCATCCTGTATAGTACCGATGTAATGGTTAGTGGTCTATACGAGCGAATCTTGTCCTTTTCTCCCTTGCCTTTATAGATTAAGTTCATTCTACTTTGTCGCCAACTGTCCGGTATTTGTCCGTCCTTTAAGCTTTTTTCTACTGCTTTTAACAATGCTTCTTTAGTGTTATGTCCTAGTTCGTTAATGAGGCTAACGGGAATCCCATCTAAACCCGCGGCAGTGCGCTTTGGAATTTTTCCTTCGGCCTTTTTCCAGTTGAAATTATCAAGTACTAGCTCTTCCTCTGTTGCTTTCTCCGCCACACTTTTACTCACCGGGGAGATCCCCTGGACGCTCTTTTGAAACGAATCGGCTGTTACCTTTTGGATGTAACCTAGCGCTTCGTACCCTTCCAATTGATTTCCTCCTTCATCTAGAATATGTTGTTGCGTTGTGACAGACTTCCTACCTAGCGCCTTTATGTGGCTCCAAAAAATCCTAGGCGCGGCCTCCTTTTTTTCGTGTATCTCTGTCATCCAGCGTTCACTTTCACCTTTAATTTTTGCCTCTACCAATTTCTGTACAAGGGATTTTTTCTCTAAATATATTTCCCATATTTTTTTGACTTCGTCCTGCGGCCGCTTCTCCTTTTTTGCCTTTCTATGCTCCCGTGAGGCTTCGCGTCGCTTCTCGATCGCCTCCCGGATTTCCTTGTTCCACCAACTTTTTGGCTTCCTTTTTCCTTTCCAGCAAACAGTTTTCTTCTCTTTCCCTATCTCCTTCGTCATTAGATGTAACAGCTCACTATACTCCCAGTCCTTGCCTGGTATTTCGCCTACTTCTTCCTCGACTCTTGCGGCTATATTTATTATTTGTTGGTCATTTAAATACGAGCTGCCAGACTTTGATTCCATGCTCATATTTTCAGTTTCGTATCCCATTTGTAATGTTATTCGTTTATGATCACTACCCAAGCTGTTAATGCCTTCCTCGTCTATCCTCATTTCTGTCAGTTTGTGGTAAATTCCTTCAGTCATGAGACAATAATCAATACTTTATTGCTTGTTTCCGACTTCCCATGTGATCTGGCCGTCACATTTAGGCCCCGTGTTAACTATCTCCAGACTATGTTGCTCGCAAAGATCTAGTAATAACTTCCCATTGGTGTCTGAATATCCGTCAAGGTCATGTATGTGGGCATTCATGTCCCCTAGAAGGATGATTTCGGCCCCATTACCAAATTCCTTAATATCCGCACTCATGCAATCCACTATCTCCTGATTCTTTTCTCTGCAGTTATTCCCCGTCCACAAGTAGGCTACCCCTAGCCACGTTTCCTTTCCACCTACTGTGCCCCGAACCCAGAGGTGCTCTGAACACGTCTGTTTCACTCTAACCCATTTGGCTCCGCGGTGAATTAGCATTCCTACACCCCCACCTTTCCTTTCCGATATGGTCCTGTTACACCCTTCCCAAACATAAGTTTTAATATGTGGTGGCTCTTCCAAGTCTCTAAGGTGTGTTTCTGTAACCGCATACACGCCTATCTGTTCTTTGTTTAACTGCTCCTCAATCTCTAACCATTTTGCCTTCTTTCTGCCACCCTGCATGTTTATGTAACTAATTGCAACACGCGCCTTTTTCCTTTTTCTTTTACCTTTTTTCTGGTTTTTCGCAATTCTACCTGTCAAAGCGTCCTCCTGGTTGCTTTCCCTGTTACGAGCTACCCCGGACTCCGAAGGGCCCGTGAGCCCCCCAAAAAAGCTACTGCGCGTCCTGCCAGTCGCCAGCCCACCTCGTGTCCAAGCCTCTTATCGAAATGAATCCTGTCTCTTTGGAATCCACCCCACCTGTGCACTTCCCTGTTTAAATCCACTACCTCGAAACCCTTCTCTCGACTAATCCGCCATATCTCCTTGTTTGCGTCGACAACCGCTCTTCGCAGGTTGACGTTGCGCACCGGTACTTCCGGTACTGTGCATACTACAATTTGCACCTGGGGGGACACGGTGCGCATGTCATCCACCCCTCTCGCCAAGGCCGTCGCTAGTCCTGACGATTCTTTTTTCAGGACGTCATTTAACCCTCCCGCAATTACAACGAGGTTACGATTGCCAGCCTTAGCTGCGAGTTGTTCACCCGCTTGACTCATTACTGTCCCCAGCGTTTGTCCTGGGAACGTCCCTATCGCAACTCTCTTGTCGCCTTTCACCCTTTCTTTGATTGCCGCTGCGCATCGGACCAAATTTGAGTCACCGGCGATGATGACCTGTTCAGACATTCCTTCTGAAACCTGCACCTGGCTGCTGACTAGGTGACTAGCGTGAGTCACGGCTGCTGGTTTGCTCCCTCCCTCCCTCAAAACTACTTCCCGGTAGCTGGGCCCTGTGGCCAATGTATCTGCCTTTGTCATGCCTGTTTCCTTCATCTCTCCCGCACGGGGGGTCGTCGCGATAATGCTTCCGCCGTCACCTGCGTCTTCGTTCCCTTTCACGACCTTCGATAGGCCCTTCTCGGCTGCCCGGAGCCTTTCTTCCATGGCTGACGTTTTCTCTCGCTCCTTCGCCAATGCATTCTCCAGCGCTGCGATTTTCTCCATGAGCCCACTCTGGACCGCCGTCATATTTTTCATTTTCTCCTCGAACTCGCACTGTCTACACTTGGCGTCATCTTCTGCTTTCTCCTCCGCACTAATTTCCACCTTCCGCCCTACCCCGCACTCGGAACACTTTACGGTCTTTTTGACCATGGCTAGTTCAGTTTACCGATGCCCACGTGTTAGAAAACTGTACTAAAATACACTGGTCTAAGCCAAAAAGAACCACAATAATAAATAAATACGCTACACTTCACAGCACCTGCGCATGCACGTGGTCGGTCTACGCGCAGGCTTCAGCCACGTGGTGGCTGGAGAAAAAAAGACACAGTACAAAATACTAATAAAAAAAACCGTACACCGTACTAGACCTAATCAAGCCTTACGCTAGCGCCTTACGTTCTCATACCGCTACATATAGAGGCAAGCTGGAAACATGCAAAAACACTTATCTGTAGCTGTCATTCCGGAGCTCTCCAAAAACACGTCCGACCTCTACCACTCAGCTCTGGGATGTCGCAGGGAGCGACACAGCTGGCGCCCTCTGGATGGATGGATGGATGCTATGAGCGTCCCCTTTATAACGGGGTGGTGACAAGTATGCCACCAGGCTCAACAAAAAAAAAAAAAACCTTTTTTCCTTTTTTTCTATGTTGGCCTAATGCCTCTACTTCGATAAATTCTATCTTAATGGAAAAAAGGTAAATTTTCAGCTTAAGTTCTCTGCCATTTACGGCACACTGTCCATATTTTATTTTTCCAATATTTATTTTTGTCCTTTCTCTCTAATTTTCTGCCACCAATACTCTAACCGTCTCTTACTTATTTCAATCGCGGGTGTGTTCAGCTTTCCATTGTTGTCCCTAAAACCCAAGGCTTCCTGTAGGTTCGTGCCCAAACGTACACCTGGGTGGATATCTCCACATTCAATCAGAACATGTTCCGCCGTTTCCTTATCTTTCCCGCAGCATGTGCATTGTTCTTCTTCTTTACTGAATCTTGCTTTATAACTACGCGTTCTAAGGCAACCCGATCTCGCTTCAAACAGTAAAGCGCTTCCCCTTGAATTATCGTAAAATGCCTCCCTCCTTATTTCATTTGTGCCCTTTCGGTAGTTACTCAAAGCCGGTTTTTTCTCCATAGCTGCCATCCAGTAAATCCTCTCCGCCTCCCTGACTTTTCCCTTAACGCTCTTTGTTGACATATGGCTCACAATACCAGCCGTATATTTACTAGTGAGTCTTCTAGTTCTTTTTCTCCACTGTGTGTCCACGCTCTTCCTATACAAATAACGGAACACCTTCTCTGCCCATCTACTCTCCTTCATATTTCTTAGCCTTTCTTCGAACCTTATTTTGCTCTGCGCTTCCCTCGCCTCAAAACCTGCCCACCCCATATCGCCCTTTACAGCCTCGTTTGTCGTCTTCCCGTGAGCACCCAACGCGAGGCGTCCCACAGTCCTTTGATTTACATCCATTCCCGATTGCACCTCTGCCCTCATGCACACCACTGAGTTCCCAAAAGTAAGCCCTGGAACCATTAGTCTGGAGTCTCGGTCGCGAGCGCCACCGCGCGGCGCTTGCTCAAAACTTAAGGCAGGCCAACTCCGCTTGGAGCGCGAGCCATTCCCCAGGCATTGTTTAGAGGAGGCGTTGGCTTGGCCAACACCATTCGGCTCGGCTACGCTCGCAAAGCGCGTTTCCGTTGCTAGGCGACGGCCACGCATGCGCAAAAGAGACCCATGTGGAACGTACTGTACTGCAAAGAAAGGGTTTACGAGTAGAGGTGTGCGCCGACTGGTCGGCGCGCCGCCGCCGAGAGTTTTCGCCGCGCCGCCGCCGCCGACGCGAACTGATCGGCGCGCCGCCGCCGCCGACGTTTTTTATCGGTGCAATCGGTGCGCCATTTATGCGCTAGTACCGACTTTTCACAGATTTGTCTTTTTCTTCTTGATTTATAGCTTCGTTTCACATTTTGTGTAGCCAGTAAAAACCAGGCTTCTTAGTTATCTTCATCCAGCTTCAGAGACCGAGAGTACCACTATGACCAGCGGCACAAGTTCGGCGGCCCCTGCATTTAATGACATATTCGACGAATTAACAAAAAATAAATGTAATATTGTGTAGTTCTTCACCTAACGCGCTGCATTCGTGCTGCACTGCTACAACTTCATTTCTTCTGTGTATACGCCCTGTTTCGGGCACGATCATGGGCTGCCATCTTGGACTGATAATGATGCCGTTTTACATCCATATGAATATTATATATACGTTTATGGTAGCATCATGGAAGCTTGATGGGAGCTTCTGAGAGCTGGTTCAGAGCGTCTCGGTGCTCGCGCTTTACGCCCTGGTCTTCCGAAAATTCTCTGCAGGTGAAAACAATGGACAGCTTGCAAATATAGGCAGCTTTTCTGTACGGTCAGTTTTTCAACCAAGAACTCTCGTTCACAGGCTGTTTTTCTCACTAATTTCGTTTTTGCCATTCCTTTTTTTTTTGATATCTTGTTGTGCTCGCATGCCTTCGCTTGAATTTGGAGAAATGACATTTCGTTGTACTCGCGTGCTCAAAATGAGAAATAAAAGCAGTCTGTGAACGAGATGAACGAGAGTTTTTGGTTGGAAAACAAACCTTACAGGAAAGCCGCCTTGCAGATCACTGTAGACTGACAGACTGCATGTTCATTCAGTCCAGGGCAGTCCGAAGAAATTGTCGTCTTCATCTCTGTCCGCCAAATGGGGGGGGGGGGGGGTAGTGGTTAGAAGAAGGCGCCTAATTTCTGCAGCCCAGCAGGGAGCACAGGGCGCAGAGAATGAGGATTAAAAAATCGAGAGAGGGAGAAAAAGAGAGAAAGTCAAACACTGCCTTTTTTTTTCAACCCAAGAAAGAGAGAGTTCATCACACGGCGAGAGAGAAACATAACGTAGGTCACAGTGCAATAATACGCACAACACATCTCTGTGCAATAACATTGCATCGCATGCGCAAAATAGGGTCTGCAGCGCTAGGCAGGCAAGGGCTTGTGAGAATGGAAGACTTCCAAGCACCACAGAGTGTGGCAAACATACCTGACGAGGGATCCCAAGCTCTCGGCTAATTGTTCAGCGCGTCTCGTGGCACGCGGAACAAATCAAGCAGCCTCGATTTCAAACAGCTCTTCCTAGGCCATCAGTCAGTCAGGCGTGTCCAAAAGAGTTTTTGACGAGGGGAGCCAACAGCCCTAAAGAATTCGAAGTATGACTTTTGTGTTGTCGCCGCTTTTGCCCACCTCGAAAGCATTGATCCGGAACAAATCAGGGTAGACATAGATGCAATCGTCCCCCGCGTCCAAGTGGCGCCCAGCCAGGGAGGCCGATCTTAACATCTTTTAGACACACGCACATAAGCACGCACAGTTTCGCTCCAAGAGAGAATTGGTAGTGGTCGCATTGACGTACGTAACGTGCATCTACTATAAAAAGGCGTGCAGCGTATGCGATAGCTTTTTTTTTTTGAAAGTCTTGTAATTCTAGTATATTTTCATTATATAGCCGAGGTATGAGGCGGTTGTTACTCGCATATATTTGGGTTAAAGTACTACAAATATTTTTTCGCTGCGCATGACTTCTAGAAATGATACTCCGAGAAAAAAGAAATCGCTTCAACATTTTCGAAACTAAGTTTGCTCGTGGGAGTACTTGTTCTCTGTCTGCGCTTTTCCATGGTTCATGAGTGTTAAGCCCCGCTACCGCTTTTATAGAATGGTGTACAATAAGCCGTATCAACGCAGTTACAGGAATTTCTACAGACTACCAAGCATACGATCACCAGGCATTTTCCCTCCGGCATATTTTGATTAAAAGAAGCGACATAGTTTTGCTGAAAACCCGATTTATGCACTGGGGCCCGGTGCACAGATGCTGCATGTTGCAACTCTTGATAATGGCGAGTGCGAAGACGGCAAGTAAGGGCCTCTATGCTATTGCCTGTGCGTCCGGTGTAACGAAAACATCTAGTCTTGAGAGTGTTGGGTTGAACCATGCACTTTGCCCATTGTTATTTTTCATCATGGCGTTTCTGAATAAAATTTTTGAGTGGTTTTATGTGGAGCACGCGGCAGTAGTGCCGATGTGCTTTTTGGGGCTGGTACAAAAATATAGCTTGTATCTCTTCTTCATTGAGTCATTCAATTAAACCTGTTCTAGGGGGCTGCATAGAAGACTATACGCCTGACGCCGTTGGAAAAGTAAAGCACGTTGTAAGAGACCACTTCTGCTAATTGAATGACTTGTAGACCATCACCATCTAGACTGTGGTGCTCTGCAGAAAGATGTTGAGCCAATGACGTGCCGCATTAGGTTCTAAATTTAACATTGATGTGTCCAGACCGAAATATACTCAGCGCATTTGCTAGCAGCCTGCCCTGTGCACCGACTGTAAGTTTTTTTCAAAAAAGCTTTTTTGTTGTTTTTAGTTAGTTAAATAATTTTGAATTGGCTTTCTACTGATCCCAGTCCTCGAACGCGTTTAAATGAAGGTGGTTGGTTGATACCTTAAGCAATGCGTCCTAGCATTAAGTGCAAGCTCAGCAGATACGAGAAACATCTAGACAGCATATCCAGCTCTCTAAGTACTTATTCAAGTTATTTCCGTGCAAGTATTAGCTTTAGTCAACGACGAATTCGAATACTTTTAGACTGCACCACGTGGACATCTTGTGACACTCTGAAAGGATACCGACGTGTCAAGCTCCTCGTCAATTACACCCGTACATTTATGAATTGATACAGCACAACGATCATGCAAAGAATCCGCGAAAATAAAAAAAATGTATGCTTCACGGTGGATAAGTTGCAATTATAAACCAACACATGATTAACTGGTTAATTAAACATGGTCCCTCAAATACTATTCAGTTAGTTCATAACTGTGACTTCTCTGTCATGTAACATTTTTTTTAATTTATGGATTCTTTGCTTTTGTCGCGCAGGTTGGTATCACTTCCAGGTAAGCGGGGAGCTGCACTTGGTTTAAATGCACCTGGGTAGGGTTCGCATTTATTGTTGACTAAAGCCATAATAATGTGGCACTCGAAATGCCGAAAATTAAAATGACGAACTTTTGGAATGCTGAAATTTAGAACACCAAAAAATCAAAAGATACCGAAAGTGTAAAATGTCAAAAAATCAAAACACCTAACTATCCAAACGCCGAAATATCAAAATGTCTGCGTCACCTAGCTATACTGAAAGATGAAGTATCTAGCTAAATTAGAGGTTACGCCAGCACACTCGTTCACCCTCATTTCCAGTTGTCCCTTTAAATTTATCTCAAGCCTTCATAAAAATAGCAAACTGTAAATTTTTCCTCCTCCAATCGCACATCAGAGCGATTTCTTGCTTATCGCAAACAGTTTGCTCTGTAAGCAGTGGGGTTGTCGCTCCCTTGACGATGTCTTCAAGTCTGGCTTGCTTCCTCTTCATGGTAGCAATAAACAAATATTGCAGGGCTGTCGTAGATCACTTTCTTTGATATTGTCATGCGAGTACCTTCTACAGGAAGGTCGGTAGTCACTCTGGCGTTGCAGTCTCTTCACTTCTCGCACCTCCAATAGTGCCTAGAATACACCGTCTTGTCAACAACATAAACATAACCACAACTGCAACAAAGTATTGGCTTTCCTTTTTGGTAACACACACCGCCACATCTTCGTCCATTTCCTTCCGAATCGGGGGTATTCGCGTGCATGGTTCAAGGGATTTTCGGCGATATGTCTTTTCAGCATTTTGATTTTCCAGCATTCGTTGTTTTAGGTGTTTCGATTCTATGGCATTTAAATTTTTTAGCTTTTTGACATTCCACCTTTTAATAAATCGGCGTCTTGATTTTCGACATTTTGATAGGAACCCAAGCTAATACTCCCTAATAAATCACTTCAATTAGTCTAAACAAAGCTTGATATGTTCTATAAATGCTCCTCGCTTCCACACAGCTTGTATTTCATGCTAGGATCCATTGTTAAAAGGTACGAACACGTGCAAACACACAGATAACTTAGATAAGCCAAAGATAACTAGTGAGTAATTTTCTCACCTAAAACAAAAAGTAAACAAAAACTTTCAGTCAGTACGCAATGAAAATCACTACTATATCGACTGTTCAGTATATTTTACCTGGTACACGTCAATGTAAACTTACGACCACTTATGAGCAAAAACAACAAAAGGCTTTGTCTAGCAAAATTTGACGCCAGTTATCCACACTATTTTGCATTACGTACGTTTAAAATTATTTTTCGCCTACAGGAAAACTACTTGACAATTCGTTAATACAATATATTTCATGTCACTATTATCTGTCTATGGAAAAAATCTCTAATATGGGCCATATTTTTCTTCCTTAAGGCAGCAATAAACACTTATGAAAGGGTTCGTAAAAATTATTTCAAGTTAAAAGGACACCCCTGTTCAATTGGACAAACTCTTCTTTATTTTAATATTGGACTGAGGTAGTGAAAATATTGTTGAAAATGTAGAACAGATTTTTTGGCAATACATTTTACGTGTCAAGCTTCAAGCTTTCCGAAAACAATTCGCATGCGTCTTACGGTACTGAAAAATGTATGTCAAGAAACATTTCAGGGGAAAATCCCTTGCTTTATAAATAGATCATCCTCAATTTTTTTAAAGCTAATCTCTAATGGTCGAGCGCCAAGGTTTGGTGAGATGGCGTGGAATAGCCCAGTGATAACACTTGCCACATAAAGCTGTTTGTTTGCTTTAGATTGAGGTATAAAGTTAATTTTTACTTGGAGCCCCCTGTGGTGTAAATTTCGTCTTAATGTGGACCCAAATTACGATTTTCTTAAGCCCGTATTTTTTTTCACACAAAAAAAACTTTAGTCTTCTAAAAATATAGGCACAATATACTCTCCCCAGAGCAAGCATTTTTTTATTTGTGTTGTTGCATAGCGCAACAACACAAAGAAATAAATCAGGGTCAGCGTCAGGATTATTTTACTGGTGGGGCACTCATGATAAGTGAGTTCCTTAAGGGTGAGCAGGGAGGCAGGGAACTTAGCCATTGTGTAGTGACTATGTTCTCTCTTGGGGGGGGGGAGGGGCAGTGGGGGGCGAGTGAAAATTGAGGGGGTGTAGCTCCAGCTCCCTCATGCCCACCCCTTGCGCCGCTACTTGGAAAAAATGCAAACAGAACATTTCGGCAAGATTTCTGGATGCTTGTATGACAGAAAAATAGCAGCAATATTGTTCAGCTTTTAACACCTGGCACAAACAGTTCTGCCTAACATATGAAAACGAAATTCGCCATTCAAACGAGCAAGGTTATAGAAAATTTCGCAAACAACACTCAGACTACACTCTGCGAAATACGGAAAGATCCCACGTTCGGCATAGGTTGGCAAAATAAAAAAAACTCAGTCAGACTAACTCAATAACTATATATAAAAATATTTTGCTTTGGACTCACTCGGACTGAGACTAACGAAATTTCTCTCTATTTAAACTCACTCAGACTCAGACTCACCGATGTTTTTGTCAGCCGGATCCACTAATACTTTCCTCAAATATACCCACTCATACTCAGACTGATTACAACGGTCCTCCAGCGGACTCACTCGGACTAATAGACTCATAGAATTGCAAGACAATAGAATTGCAATTGCCTAGCAACATATATATATATATATATATATATATATATATATATATATATATATATATATATATATATATATATATATATATATATATATATATATATATATATATATATATATATATATACACACATATATATATATATATATATATATATATATATATACACATATATATATATATATATATATATATATATATATATATATATATATATATATATATATATATATATATATATATATATATATATATATATATAATAGCTTTCAACATACAAAAACAAGTAATTTCCACTGCCTCTAAAAAATAATATATTAAAGAGAAACTTGACATTACATACAATTTCCGCGACAGGCACAAGCGCGCTGATAGCACTAAATACAATAAGTACCATATGAATTGGCTGCTGTAAATACCTGTGCTATTTTGAAATTTGGTGATACTATGCTGGTATATACATTCGCCCACGCTTGTAATTTGGTCATTGTGCGGAATGCTGTAATATAAAATGTTTGTCAGAAGAAAATCTGAGAACCATGACTTGACAGAGTCGCGTTCTTTAAAAAGTCTGTTACCTGTCCCGAGTTTCGTATCAGGTAAGGTGCATTCATGGTTCATTATTCATCAAGTCTTCCTGCAAAACACTGCAAAAAAAAAACTTGTCTTCATTGGAAGGACCTGTGGCTAGTGCACATGTACGTGTTATCCTACATCAGCTGAGTCTTTCGACAAAACTCATCAGTTGCAATACAGCGCCTGTGTTTGCGTCTTTTTTAGGTATGCATGATTGTGTTGTATTCTATGCTGCTTCCTCAAAAGGAAAATAATGACTATGTCGTTAGCTACCTGCTGCAACAAATAAAAAAACAATATGCAACATTTTTTTTCTTTCAGTACTCCTCTTTCTACTCCCCCCCCCCCCCCGTACATACAGGCACACCAGAGCTATAAGCGCCCAAGAAAGAAGAGGGGCTGTTTACGGTTGCGCACATGTCATTGCTTCTCTAAATGTTTCGGTGTGAGGGGGTTTGTCGGAGCAGCGAGGATATAATGTACGACAGGAATCAAAGGTGAACATTCGACATAAGCCTGTCTGTTTTGGATAGAAACTGAAGGAATGAGAACTCTAACCAAAATATATACAACGGGGGGAAAAAAAAGAACCGATGTTTCGAAGCTGGTCCGGCTTCTTCTTCAGGGGTGAGAGATTGGCTTCAAAACGTCGTTTTTTTAATATGTTTTGGTTCGACTTTTCTCAATACTTCAATGTACGAATAGAAGTGGGGATTTTGGTAAAATAAAGGGTTGCCCCAGTGGCTTTCGCAATATTTCATTAGGCAAAATATCTTCTCTTTTCATCTTGCTGTGTAATCTAGCCTTCTCATGACTCTGGGCTAAGCTTTGTATTGTGCTCGGTAGCTCAGGGTGAGGTGAGTTTCCGCGAACCTTACCTGCCTTCCAAACCACTTACTGCATGCAAGCTCCCCCGAATGGATGAATCTGTGGTTGAAGAAAAGGAAAAAAAAAAGACGCTATCTTTTCTTGCGAGAGCAGGGCTCAGTGGCTTAAAGGGAGGGGGGCGGGGAGTGGAGAAAATAGTTTAGAAGTAGGAAGGAGGAGAAGGTTTGGAAGAACGTGACGGCCATGGCTGCCAGAGCAGAAAGAGAATAGGGGTCGTTGACTTGGAAATGTGGAGCTGCAACCACATACGCACATACCTACGGCCATTTCCACAAGAAAAAAATGTCCTAGATCACCTTTCTTGGGCAAGAATGCAGAAAACTAGCTAAACGAGAAAACTAAAATAAACAACCGATAATCCAACCACCGATTGTCACCACAGCTGCGGAAGGAAGGAAAAACGAAATCCGTGACATCGGCACCAGCGGCTACTCAGAGGCATTTATTCGCAGAACACTATGTATAAGAAAAGACACGCGAAACACGACACCAATGGCACTGCAACGACGCCCCATGTTGACCCAACTTGAGCGCAGGGAACAGCGAGCGGAGCACAATGGCAGAACACTGCGACACCACTCGCAACATGTTTGCCCCATACCAGTCCCGAAGGCACGGTGTAGAGCTCGTTGCGATTTGTAGTCTTTCTGCATTCCTTGAAGAGCACAAAGAGCGCGAAAGATTGGGTACGAGAAACTTGAGCGTGGAAAACGACTTTGCCATCAAGCCTTTTGCAGTGTGGACTGGGAAAACGCAAAGATGGGTGAAGTACGACGGGAAGTTCTTACGCGCTTCAAAGATGACTATGAATGGAAAAGTGTTTAAATGAGAATGAAAAAAAAATCTGAAATAACATAATCATAGATCAAGCTCAGCATAAATTCCGATTTCACGTAATAAAGGTGACCTGGAGTGGCACATGTGTCACAACAAGCTGCAGAACCGAACTCCATGCCTTCGTACCGTCATGCTCGTTTAATGCAAACGTTTGCAGATTGTATTACAGAAACAACATTAAAAGACCGAGAAATATTTAGTTCCTCCGTTCGTTAGTAACGCACTTCTTTATGTATTCTTCTGTTCTCTGGGAGCAGATCATGTGAGTTTTGTAGCATGAATTAACATAAAAAGCTGTTTCTATTTCACCACAGTCAGCGAATGGTGTACTCTATACAAACACATCTTCTACATTAAACTTCGTTCCAACACAATGCATACAATCCTCAATTACATCGCCAAAAAAAAAAAACACGGGTTTCACGGAAAGAATTTTCTAATGTTTCGTTATATATTAAAACGTCAAATTTAAAAATACCACCACCATGAACGGGATTAACTCCATAGCCAAATTTCACTGCAAAAAGCGCTTGAATAACTGCACCTTCCAGGTACGCAATATACATTGCTTCAGGTTTTAGAGGTGTGGTGACATCATTAGTTCAGGTTACATTGTTTTAGAGTAGAATTAGCTTTTTAGACACGTTTACTATGCTTTTTAATATTAATATTTCACCTCATCGGTCATTTAGTGACGGTCATTCAATTTCCACATCGTTAAAAGAGAGTTGTGAATAGTTGATATCCAAGCATTTTTTAAATATATATGACTGGTGTTTATCAAAGGACCTAGAATGAGTTCCGGGGAGGGGGAGATATGAACAGTTTTATCATTTGAAAAATAAAGTTTTAGGCTTTACAAGCCGGAACGTCAATACGACAACAAGGCACGCCATAGTAGGAGGTTTTAAATATTCGGAACCATAGGTCAGCAAAATAAATGGAGCCTATATAGACTCGCTCAGTAAATGTGCTTTTATCTTAGGACTCGATATAGGGCACAGCCTATATCCGGTATTTTAGTCACATATATAGGTGACCAAAAACATTTTTCTCTGCAAAACATTATCGCAATAGACTGCTTTCATGGAGTAAATCAGCCCGACATTTTTCGAATACACCTGAGGTATTCACCAAAACGCCTTGGACATTTGGCGTGGAATGACCGATAAAACTTTAGGTCGATACCTATCACTTTTCGTCTCCACTGTCTCTTTCCTAGTTCGTGTACTTCCTTTCTTGACATTCAACTTCACAGTAATTTAACAAATCTGCATTATATTGGTTCTATAGAAGAAAATATCTTGTGGTATACGCATCCTAAATAAAACTTGGCCGTGTACTCACGCCCCACCTCACTGTTTTGTATCAATCATTTCACCGTTCTCATCTCACCATATTGCCACGTGGTTGCGACGACAAAGAATATGGTACTTGGGTTGCTCAAGACGACACTTTTTATTTCGTGAACGTGTGCCTAGAAAAGTACAAAGTACTAGAAATTCACGCTTTACGCAGATAGCGGTAATTAGAGCATTGGTTGACGGTATCATGATCTGCGTGAAGGTACGTCGCTATATATACCCGTGGCATCGAACATCATCAGTATTGTAGGTGTCTCAAGTTTATCAGAAGATTCTAAAATAATCTAGAATTTTCGCAGACAGCCAAGCGTGCTTTGCGCAAGGCAATTGATTAATATGTGGTGTTTAACGTTTCAAAACCACCATATGATGAGAGATGCCGAAGTGGAAGACTCCAGAAATTATGACAACCGGGGGTTCTTTAACATGCACCCAAATCTGAACACATGGGCCTACAGCATTTTCGCCTCTATCGAAAATGCAGCCGCCACAGGAGGGATTCGATCGCGCGACCTGCGGGTCAGCAGCCGGCTACCTTTGCTACTGAACCACAATGGCGGTGTCTTTGCGCAAGACAGTGACATAAAAATACAAGCGAAGTGGCAGTATAATAATGTTGCGATAAAATTTCAGCAGATGCGACAGGCTCCACTGTGGATGCTATTTTCATACAGAACCGTCAGCGGATAGCCACACGTTGCTAGGTGGATCGACGACTTTGGGTATTTCGAGTAGGCTAAGTCTCTACCTAAAACATACGGCATGACGACAGCACTCACGTTGACTGTAAATTTTAGCGAAACGAAGTGCACGCTTCTGTTGGATGATATGCATATTATTAAGAAGCTGTTGCGTATTCCTCAAAGGTCGAGAACATCAATGGTCGAGCGAACCTTCACTATCACGTGCTGAATGAAAGGAATATATCTATGTAATGTTTACAGCCAGCCTATAGACCGCAACTGACGGTGTGGGCTGACATCACTCCTGTAAGTCTATATATTTAGGGTTGTATCCGTTACAGTAAAAATAACTAAATACGTTACTCTAATAAAAAAAGGGAACGTTTTACGGCTCCACGTTATATATATATATATATATATATATATATATATATATATATATATATATATATATATATATATATATATATATATATATATATATATATATATATATATATATATATATATATATATTGATTGATATGTGGGGTTTAACGTCCCAAAACCACTATATGATTATGAGAGACGCCGTAGCGGAGGGCTTCGGAAATTTAGACCACCTGGGGTTCTTTAACGTGCACCCAAATCTGAGCACACGGGCCTACAACATTTCCGCCTCCATCGGAAATCCAGCCACCGCAGCCGGGATTATATATATATATATATATATATATATATATATATATATATATATATATATATATATATATATTTATTCATTTATTTATTTATTTATATATACATAAAAAAAGTAACGCATTACCATTACCGTAACCGAAAAAACATAACGAATGTTACCTCTGCCGTAGCTCCGGAATCATCAGTTTTAATCAATGTGTCTTTGCAGCAGAAACCCAGAATGAGAATTTTTAATTTTCAAATTTATGTTTCACACATACTAACCCAAGCAAGGATTATGCTCAATGTTCAATTAACGAGAATTATTTGTACAAATGTGCTGAACCTTAGCAATGTTATATAGAGGCTTAATGACGCCTGCCCGTGTGATGGCTTCTGACTCTGTAGTGACACAGGGTGAAACCATTTTTGTTTTCATTGGAGCATAATACACAAAGTGAGGTTCAATAATCTACGGTATTCACAAAGAAGCTATCGTTGAACTCTCAAGAAATTTACAACAATTGGCCTTTTCTTGATCCTTCAGCACCTTCAATAAAGCATGTCGAAATCGGTACTGTTGGTCCTAGCAACCGAAATGGCCCGCCGTGCACCAGTAGGCAATCACGCAGGCCTACGCAGGCCTACATTGGTGCTTTTTATTGGGGAGGGGGTATTGGGAGATGTCGTGGGGAGGAGGGGGGGCACTTGCAAGTTTGTGACACCAGATGTGGCTTGCAGACGCGTAAGTCTAGAAGAATCACGAAGAGGGACACACATCTTGCAATAGCAGCCATTTTGTTTTAATATTTTGCAGGTTATATTTTTGTTTATATAAGAATTAAAATGCCTAGAAATCACGTAGACAAACGAACGTAGGTTCTCAGCACTCGTAATTGCATTCTTTTATTGAGTCTTTTCCGGAACCAGTCGAGAGTGGCAGTTGTGATTTTAATTGTCTCACACACCTGATGGGTATTGAGCACGTGTACACGCTACAAAAAACATTAAAATGTTGAATGTTTTATACATACTTATCAAGCATTCTTATTTGTGACGTTTTTAAGAGAAATTTTAATGGGGCCCACTTGCAAGGGGTGTTCCCCTCCTCTGACCGAGCACAAAAAGGTCGGGGAGTCAACGTTCTCTGCAGGCGTGGTCAACGGGCCTCCAGGTCGTGACCAGTGTGGACTGTGCATCTGAGAAAATATTGCATTTGCTCTCATCTGCAAATATGGCCATCGAAAGGTTTTTGTCTTGGGGGTAAGCAAATCCTTCTTTCAACTTGCATCATGGGTGAGGGAGGGCTTCGTGTTGGCGTCGCTAGAGTGGGTAGCAAGTGCTGGTGCGGCTTGAAGGGGTCAAGTGCCCCTTTTGCACCACCCGCCTCACCCAAGCCCATGTCTACACTTCATTCATTGAACACTGCGGTGAGGACTAGTTGACTAAATGCGCAGATTTGTTTTCTTCCGCATTTTATACCGCTAGATAAATTATTCTCATATTGTGAAAATTAGGTATTTCGATTAGTTTGAAACTCAAAAGAGTGGTTTTCTGCAATCGCAATAAGAAAACTCGTAGCAGAGGTGCTTCTTTTTTCGTGCAGCGTACATGTAAAAGTGAGATCCGATTCGGAAAAAGCGAAGTGAGTGACGTGCGTGGTGCTTGCTCAATGTTCAATGAAAGAAAGTTTCATGAAGTATGACGTAGCCAACAAAAGAAACAAACTGCTGCATCCTAAATAAAGAAACAAGCAAAGTGCTACGCATTTGTGGTAGAACATGGACATATATTGAAATGGCAGTATTGAAATGCGCGTATTTTATTATGAAAGCGAAATAAAAACTATTTTACAAAACGCTTTGCATTCATCGTGATGTCGACAGATCTGTGTAGTGTCATTAGTGCTATTTGGATGAAAATCCCTGAATTTCAACTAATTCAGTAACCTGTGGCAGAAGAACCTTTTGAATTTTTAGTTTCGGTTTCCGCGCCACCGGCGCCGCCGCCGCCGATGAAAATTGGCCGCGCGCCGCCGCCGATGAAATAACCGGCGTGCGCCGACGACGCCGCCGCCGCCGACTCTGGGCGACCCTCACGCCGCCGCCGGTCTATCGCCTCGGCGCACACCTCTATTAGTACACTGTACCTCTATTCACGAGCCATTCGCGCTGACGAGCTGATGCCTGCCGCGATCGCGCACGCATAGCGATTGCGAGGATCAAAATTCACAGCTGCTCCTGGAGTGATCAGAGCCTTCACGAAACTGTTTCGCTGAAACCAAAAGACGATGTTTCAGCTACACTTCCGGACACAACTCTTGATGGCTTTCGCACTTTGTGGCTGAATTCTGATGCTTTGATTGATTGATTCATGGGGTTTAACGTCCCAAATACCCCGACATTATTATGAGAAACGCACCGGCAGTAGTGGAGTACTCTGGCAACTTTGACCACCTGGGGTTCTTTAACGTGCACCCGAATCTGAGCACACTGCAGCATTTTTGCCTCCATCGACGAATTCTGGTGCTGAGGCGCAGTACGGCGCTGATAGGTGGGTTTGGCACAGCAGAGGTGGTTTGGTGCAGGATGGTGCAGAAGCAAGTTAGGCGCTTAATGGCGCGAATGTCTCAGCTGTTTCACACCTGTACTTGTTAATTACATCAGTACTTAAACCAGCTGACACTCAGAAGAATTATCTCCTGAATCTGGGCCTACACTTTAACCTGACGAGATGCAAATTTGGACACGACGGAGCAACCACAGTGGGACATCCAATGGTGTGTACATGCATGATCATCCTGAACAACTTCCGAACGGTGCTGTGCGAAAACTTCTTGCATCTTAAGCGAGCGGGATATTCGAGCATGCAGCCACCTCCAAAAGGTTCAAGCACTTGCACTCAAAAGGAGATCCTGAGTCGAGACAGTTGTCTATGTCATTCTCTTTCACATGGAATTGTGATATTGTGCGTAGAAAAAGAAATATGAACAACACGCCTTTGCAGGTGCATGAAATATGGATAATGATGGCAGCAGTAAGTTCTTGTTTCGAAACATTAGGCATTTAGCTTCTCTGTGTGATAGAGATTCTCGTTCGAAGGATAACAGAAAATGTCGATATGTTGGTCGAGGCTAATAAATTACCCTAATGCCTTTGAGAGATATGTACACTAGCTGAGATTCGTTTGATCAACAGAAATTTTGCTTTTGTGGTGATGGGGCAGTGCTCGCTTTGGAATAGCTCCAAGAAAACACCAACAGTTTATTGCCGGTTTGTATCATATTGACTGGAAAACCGAAACGAGAAGTGAAATGAAGAAAATTCGGTAAAGGGCTGTCTGACTAGCCATGCGGCCATGCATTCCGGTACACTGTAATTCCGGTTCCGGCTCCCCGGTGCGTGCGCCGGGTTAGAGTGCTAGCCGGGTCGTGTGGAGTGATCGCGTGTGTGCTGTTGCTGTGGTTGAGTGTACTATAGTAGCTGTGCTGCCTAAAGTGTGCATTTGTGTGTGTGTTTTTCTCACAATCGGTAAATAATCCGGCACGACCGATTCCGTATCTCAACGACCGCGGTGCACGCATTGTCATTTGTCAGCACGGCGTTCTCAAACACAGCGCAGTCGCCGATAAATGATCCCGCTCCTGCGTTCCTTAGCCTGTTTGAAGTCAAACCCACACGTCCTTTCGTCGGTCCTCTCAGCACATAGAAGCCTGGCTATGGCCGCTAAGGTAGGGGTTCCGGCAAAATATTGAAAAAAAAAAATTCTGCATGGTCGTCCTTACGCAGCACATCGCAAGCGAATGCATGTAGAATCGGTGCTCGGGTTGTAAATATGCAAATCGTGGAGCACTCACGGCCGAATTCCGTGCATTCCACGCTCTCATCTTCGCGGAGAAATAATAAACATGTGAGGGCCGATGTTCCGATCCACGCATGGTGGTTCAGTCATTCGACCAATGGTGATACTCATACTGCACGCCAGAGGTCAACCGCTCGTTGAAAATGTGCCGATTCACGCATTATATCGATGCCGAGTTGCAGTCGCTCAACTTGGCACAACTATTTAGCTGAAATGTCGTTCGAAGCATGCATTCAAGCCCATTTACCGCTAGTAGTTGTCAAGTTTGGCGTGCTCAAGTTGCACATTCGTGGCTATGAGAGTGTTCGTGCAATTCTCCGGTGATGGCTGTTCTTTTTTTTTCCATTCGCTTCTCGCGTAACCAAACGATCGAGCCTCTCATTGTTCGCGCAGTGCAATAGTCAAGGTAATACGCGTCATTCTCGTCCTGCAGCCGTTGCATTTGAAGAACACGCACGTTTTTTATTGCGACGTCTACGTGCCATTAGCAAAGTGCAGCGGGGTCAGGTGTACGAGCGGAGATAGTGCATAAAAGAACGAAAACTGGAATCTGAGCGTGTCTTGACGCGTCGTTGAGGCGTAAAGGAGTACAGTTCAAGGCACTGTAAATGGGCCACATATCCGCGAAACACGCGCGCACGCGGCTGCCTACTATTCGACACTGTTAGGAAGAATGCGAGGTTGAGATGTTTCTAGTCGTGCAAATGAATACACTTTCACGGTCCGTGCAAATATCGGGGAACGACTCGGTTCGTACGAAAGCATTCTCGGGCGCAGCGTGGCACTTACACGAGCAGTAAGTTTGTAGCAAATTCCATCCGCTGATAGTGCGCAGGATGTCCGGATCAGAAATGCGGTTAGCAAAGTGACAGCGATATCGATCTGCAGGACTTTACCGTGGAGCTGCCATTTGAGCCCGCGTAGAAACAGATGCATACACGACACCACCACGTGATCGGCGTCTGTGTGGTGTTGAAAACAAGGGAACACACACACCAGCGAGCACACGTGTTACCAGAGAGCGCCAGCACTCGCCGTGGTCTGTGAAAAGAAGCGCAGAGCTGAAAATGCCCACCACTGCTAGAAACATGTGGTCCCTTTATCTCAAGTCAAAAATCTTTTTATGGCTTGCTTGGGCACTGGTCATAAAATAGGGTCTTGCTAATTGATACATTGGAGATAACACCAGCTAGGAGGGGCCAAGGTGTACTTGGGAGCCATTTAGAGTCTGAACCTGCATGCTTTGGTTTCTGTCAACTGAAATAATGAAAAGAAATCTATCAAGATCCTTGCGTCGCTTCGCGAAAATATATGACAATTTACAACACTGTTCTATCAACACCACAGCCCCAACGTTTTGCAGCATTATTTCACACAACTGTGCATAACTACTTAGTTTCTCGTCACTTGTTGTTATGGATTATGCATGCAGTCATCTAATACCTTCAGATGCGTTTGCGGAACCCATGTGGGTCTTAGAAGCCAGCAGAATTCAAGTAGTCGGCGCAGCTCAGATATAATGCCACATTGATATTTGTGCTAGTAGTTCAGTGTTTGATAAGTGAGATTTGAGTTCCTTAATTAGCAGCATTACACGTTCCACTGGGTGTTAGTTTAATAATTTTTATTAGTAAGGCATGTAATATTGATAAGAACTAATATAAACTAGTTCTTAAGAATGTGTAGAGTATGTTATTTGTAGTACTCATGATAGCAATTTGAACAGATTTATGTGTACAAAACGACAACTGACTGCTGGCAGGTACTGAAGTGGCAACCTTCAAGTTCGGTTTGTTCCCTGCCGGATGTGAGCTGTGTTTTTGTCCACCTTACATTCTTCACATTAATATGATACTATCTATAAATGCATCCCCTGTACTTTTCTTTGCATTATTACCTGTCAGTTCTAACTGACATTGCATCTACCAAGAAAATAAACCCTTAAAATTCTTCTTCTTTCCTTTGATGCATGTAATTATAATATAAAGCTGTGTTAAAATTCTTTCTTTCCATTTCAGTTCAGTATTATTTAATGTACCCCACCATTTTCTATTGGCCAGGCTGCATTCCTATCACTGTAAGCTCTGCAAATTTCGGATATACCTCTTGACAGCCTGGCATTCATTAGTTAAACTTTTTCTCGCTAGTTTTTTTTTTTTGAGCATGCACAGCTATGTTACAAGTCAACTTGAACTGCTCTGGGTTTATTGCCAGTTTAATATTCTATTATTGCTTACACTTATCTGTGATAGCTTGTCATTTTCAATCGAGAGCCTTTTTTCTTTTATCTCACACTCCCCTCTTTTAGCTCTTACCATGCTTTCTGGAGCTAAAAAAGATGCGCGGACTTTTTCTTCTCGCTTAGTGAACAAATTGTGCCTAACACCCTCATTGTTGAGTCCAGATGGCAGTATGTCTGAGGCCTGCAGAAAGAGTACACAATGAGGCTATGAACTTGAGTAAAAGGCTGAGTTCAGGCTTTAATGGCAAACATAACTTGCACAAAGAGAGAACAAAAGCCACTGTAGAGCGTTCTTTGACTCGGCTGTGCGTGCACGAATTGGGTAGTATGTAAGCGATCTGTGTATCGAAGGGGGACTGCACCTATAATATAGAAGCGGCATTGTTCGGTTGCAGCTGCTAGTCTAGATTGAGGTCAGTGGGCTTCCCGCCCACTTTCTGTCAGTTGACGCAACTGGCGCAGTGCTGTTTTTGTTTTTTGCGGGTAAAATGGCTCCAGAACGCGCGTGCACATGTCACTTTGGAGGCTTTCACGATGGAGGTAAGATGGGCACAGGTTCCAGCAGGGTGGACGCACGTGTTTTGAATCTGCTTGTCAATTACTAGGATACAATCATTAACGAACATTGTGTAGGAGTCCAGTTTCACGTGATAATTTTATTATTATTGAGTCAATGCATGTAGATACTCTGTGTATGAGCACGAATCTTTATTCATGCCAAATTAATGTCATGTAAACAATGCACAACATCTTGCACAAAATTTTATGTAAGGGGCATAGCACTAAAAGAGAAGAATGTGGCCACGTGGCCCTGCAAGTATATATGACTGACATTCTATTTAAAATACACAAAGGAATCTCATTTTCCTGCTTATGTAATGGGTGCAGGAAATAATCAGTCATAATTCAGTGAAAGATGCAGACTGCAGATAATGAGAACAAAAACAATAGCTATCTTATGGAGTGAGCTGTTGCAGTACAAGGGTAACTGTTAATTGTGAAATGCTATTTCATCCCTCCATATAGTTTAAAATGCTTAGCTGGAAAAGTGAAAGCACAAGATGACACAGATAGCTTGAACTTTACATGCCTCATTTTGCTTACACTGGCTGGCTAATTTTGGCTGATACCACAAAACCGCAGTACCACAAGGCCCCCTCTGTGGTGAAAGATAATCCAACAAGTTTTCAAGGTAGGGTTCTTGCTTGGTTGTGGACCAAAATTGAAGATAGCAGCAGAATAGCCTCTTAGAAGCATGCACAATTGTGCTTCTAATTTAACGGTTTATTGAATATGCATGCACTTACCTATTCTTTTTAACCGCAAAGAACTCTCATGTAAAATTTGATGTGTTATCACAAGGGCCGAAAAACTGCCTTCATATGTTCTGACAATTTGTGACAATTGAGAATTTAATCCCGAGGCAGCACATTTTGATAGTACTAAGAAATCGTGCACATATCTGAAAGCTCTCATATGGGACTTAGGTTCCTAGGACACCACTGCTGCAAGTTCCACTGGGGAGAACAAGTTGAAAGAAATGTAGAAGGGGGGCTGGCTTTGTTATTGCCACATAATTCAAGGCTACCAAAAAGGGGAATGGGCACCTTTTTGGGTAGGGCCACGTATTCCACATTGTGCTTTCTTGAATAGAACATGTGTTTAATATAGCCTATGTCTGAAAATGTGCTTAAGATCACTGTACTTGTGTTTTGCTGTGCTCCCATGTATAGAGTAATGTCCTTACAGAGGCAGGCAGTCCTTCTTGGGGTCTACCAGGACAAGGATAAGGACAATGAAGGGGACTTTGTTCTCACTCCTAGCGCCAAGCAATTTGCGGCCGGCAGCAAGCTGACTGACCTCCTCGAATTGTGAGTTTTGACATGAGCTTGGGGTTGACTGCTACTAATATTTGGCACTAACATATCCATCACGCTATGCTGCTAACTCTCCCGTACTTCTCTGGGAAGCTTCCAGATTTGGACCTTTTCCTGCGTTTGTATGATTGGCTGGAAAAATCTCTCGGAAATCGAAATTTCTGAGCGTGGTCTGACCACATTGACAAAAATTTAACGCAGTCCAATCCAATTTTTAGTTTACCAGACATTGACATCTGTGCGTTGATATAAATGTGCAGTAGAATCGTGGCAATACAAAACAGTAACTCCCCTGCTGAACTTTACTGTGTCCAATGGGCCGAAGTACGGATGCTTTGAACACTTTGCCGTGTCACGGGTGTGTGTGTGTGTGTGTGGGGGGGATGATGCGAGTATTGGCATCGAAACCTTTGAGGGACAGTCGAGAGCAGCATGCTAGAAGCTTGGCATGTATGTGTGGGGCCAGCCCACTCGGTTTCAAAATGGAATCATCGTTTGCCAGAACTGCCGCACTCCAAACCACTGTCGCCGTCGGCACTATGATTGACAGCAACTACGAGCTGTAAAGTTACGCAGCGGTAAAATAAATCCAATAAAGTCATAAAAAGGCATGCAGCCTTTTAGCATTTGTGTCAACTTTCGCTTATGACTATAATGGAGCAGACTACGGCATGTTGTTTTTCAGTTTTTACTAAGCAAACCTTTGACACAAGTCTCGTATTGGCCC
The DNA here is from genome assembly GCF_043290135.1 of Rhipicephalus microplus. NCBI lineage: Eukaryota > Metazoa > Arthropoda > Arachnida > Ixodida > Ixodidae > Rhipicephalus > Rhipicephalus microplus. The sequence continues at coordinate 43,922,542 of NC_134705.1, read as the reverse complement.
GCTGACCTCTGTCCCAGGATGACATACAGGAGTTCTGTAGTGTTTTCTGCATATATGATGGTTTGAAAACAGATATTGCTAATTATTTTTCATGGTACTTGAGACTTGTATTGCCGAAATTCTAATGTAGTTGGGAAAAACCCTGCATGCCTTTTTTAGGTTGGCCGCTCTCAAGCAATGCAATATATTTGCATGGAAAGTAAAAAGAACACAAAAATGACCGGGCTACCATTGCAATATAAGATTGCAACGCCAATGCCTACACTTATAGGGCTATCGGGGTCCTCCCCCTCCTTTGCCGCCATATATCAGTTTTATTTATTTTTTTTGCATGTAGAAAACTGTGAATTGGGCAGAAGTAAATTGATGTGCCTGTCCCCCCCGCCCTTCCTGTTTCGGAAATCTGGATTCAGATTCTTTGAACTCGGCAAGTATTATGTAGCCTTTTGCTTTTGCTTTATTTTTTCTGTTATATGTACAGAAATATATCATATGTTAAATCATAACATCCTAAGGACTAGCTGTTAGCAAATATAAATTAATATAAATATAAGTAATGGAGCCTGTACCCCTTAAGCAATTTAGTGATGCTGAGAAATAAGGTTTTCCTGTTATGAGTCCTCAGGCACTTCGGAAGCAGGCAACATGTGCACCTGACATTGTGACATTGACAAAAGCACGGGCACATTACCTTGGCGATGCGGCACCTCCGAGTGTCATTATTCTTGGAGGCCATTTCAAACAAGCTCCCTCAATTGAAGGCTTTGCTTGATTCCATATTCCCATATTCAGCCCCAAATTCCATATTCAGCCCCAAAATTTGGGGCTGAATATGGAATTTGAAAAAATAAAGCAAAAGCAAAAGGCTACATAATACTTGCCGAGTTCAAGGAATCTGAATCCAGATTTCGGAAACAGGAAGGGGGGGGGGGGCAGGCACATCAATTTACCTCTGCCCAATTCACACTTTTCTACATGCAAAAAAAAATAAATAAAAGTAAGATACGGCGGCAACGGAGGGGGAGGATCCCGATAGCCCTATAAGGGCTGAATATGGTATGAATTACCATATTCAGCCCCAAAATTTTTGCACTATCTCCGCCATTTCATGTAAAATCGGCACATGTCCAGGGCTCTGTGTCTGCTTTGCTCTTGTACTTTTTTGCACCGTTTTTTCATGCTTTCTGAATTTGTTCGCCATTTAATATATTTCAGAATCCATAGATTTCAGGCAGTGCATCAATGTGAGTGATGCGAACCTTGTTTCCGGTTCTGAAAATCACAGCAGTGACTGGTCACACGTGCAGGGCTTCCTCGCCTGTAGCTTTTTGCAATTTTTACGAAAGGTCAAAAGCAGTGTACATGCTTGCCAAGGGAAGAACATTCATGGCAGGCATACTAATAGGAAACAAAGTATATCTGAAATGCATCAGGGCAGATGAAAATTAAACCTATCTGGCACAGATCACTACAGTAGCGTAATTGCCGTAAAATAGGAAAATTCTCTTCAGTTCTACCTTAGCCCTTCTTTATCTTTCAAAAGCAATACTACAAGTTATTGATTTTGCACAACTGGTTTGTGATTTCCCATGTTCGCTCTTCTCATGGATGTGGCACAGATTGATTAAGTTACATTGTGGTCTGTTAGCGCCCTGGAATAATTCAATTTTTTATACTCTCAAGTTTTTATTCGCATCACACAGGTACTTTTAAAATGTACACTTAGAGTACTTTTAGTCAAAGGAAATCACTTGAATGGAACTCCTGCTTAGGTGGAACAAGTGTTTCTCACAATATTGGTTTCGTGTCTCCCAGCAAACAAAACTACTGTTAAACGAAAGATATTCTCCTGGTTCCTTCAGGTTCTCTTTAACCAGTGTAGTTGATAATACGTTGTCACAGCAGCGGTGATGAAGTTAATGACAGTGCTTTGATTTTGTGTTGTGAATACTATTTGAATGATTCACATTTGCACAATATCAGTATGTAGTTTTTGAACTCTGAATCGCTTGATTTACAGGACTAAAGGTTCTTTCAAGAAGGGTGAAACAAGAATTTTCTATGGCTTGGACGAGGTGAAGTTTATTATTATTTTCATTGCAGCATAATTTCTCGCTTTACTTTTCACATATCTCAGTTGTGCAGTACAACTGGGCTGACACATTTCTCTAAATATATTCAGATTTCTTCGCCTTTCTGTTCTGCTGTGGTTATTGGGCATGGTTTAAGGAATTGAACACCATGGCCTTATCCACAGAAATGTAGACCGTTACGGCTTTAGTTGCATAATGCTCATACTGCATTTTGACATTCTAATGAGATAAGAATATTTAAAGTCTTCATTGTAGGTATGGGTTTATGTTGGAGTGATATTCACTGTTCTTACGTGAAAGTGCTTATACCTTTGTGCTTTCCTTAGGATTTGCTTAAGTGATATTACCGTGATCTCAAACATTCAGTTTGATCTGCTGTGCTGTCTCGACAAAACACTAATGTTGGTTTCATTTGTAATTGTACTTGTTTCAGCTACATAAACTTTAAACACAAAGTCACCTATTTATATGTTACACAGCTTAATCTGCTCGCCACTTCTCTATTGCCTCCAAAAGTGACCGCAAAGAGTCCTCAGCCGAGTTTTATACATCTCACACGTTCTCGCCATTATAACCATAGTTTCGCTACAAATCTTTTCTGCTTCATTGAACTCGCAGTCTTGCCAACTTGGTTCTGGTACTATTTGCCAGGATATATCCGCTGCGGTCCTGTAGCAGTTACGATGTTCGGCTGGTGACCCAAAGGTTTCTCGTTTCGTCCCGCCTGCAGCTGTTGTGTTTTGATGGAGGTGAAATGCTGGAGGTCCATGTGCTGTGCAATGTCAGTGCATGTTGAAGAACTCCTGATGGTTGAATTTGGAGCCCTCTACTACGGCATTCCTCATAAGCATATCGTAGTTTCGCACATTAAACCCCAACAATTGTTCGCCAGTACAAACAAACAAGCAGAGGTAGTGCCGAGGCATGGATTTTTTAGGCTTCATGTCACCACTTTTTCAATAGATGTGGCACTGTTTCATGAGCAGCAATGGACTCGCAATCACATCAGCACTTCTGGAAATCAAGAGTACTTATAAGGGTTGCCATCGTTAAGATGGAAGAACTAAGAAAGGTGCTGACTCATTAAAAGGTTTATGCTTGGTTGCAGGAACATATGCTGTTTTGTTCTTCTTTAGAACAGCAAAAGTTCATTCAAAGAGTTCATTTGCGTCACTGAGAGAGGAAACTTGCGTTGGTCACAGCAGACTGTGGTGTCTTCTCAGGAAAGCAAAACGTGCTGTTTGGTCTGTCGGATGACAGAAGGTTTTCTATAGTGCGGTACATTAAAAAAAAATCAATTATCAATACATACTGTCAACCCCAAAGGGATTATAATGGGTGGACAATCCAAGACTGCGATTTAGTACTGTCAAAATAAAAAAATAAATAAAGCAATAAATAACGTCATTGCATTGTAGTTTGTGGCCTGCTTACACAGGGATTTAAATACAGTAGACTCTCAGTAAACGAAAATCTGTTTAACGGAATTGCTGCCTAAATGGAACGAATGCTTCTGACAAGATTGATTTTGTTCTTGCATTGTGTGCCCCTGTTCATCTGTCAGTAAACGGAACTCCTGTTAGATGAAACACATTTCACTGGTCCCTTCAGGTTCCGTTTAATGAGAGTCTACTGTAAGTGATGTTTTTCATGGCTCTAGGTATGCTACTTTCAGGCTCCCAAAATTGATTTTCTGTTGTGTGTGCACCTGGTAGCTTGTGAGTCTGAGCCCTATACGTAAAGCACCACATTCCTGTTTTATTTAGTACCCACTGAGGGCTGAGCTTCAATTACGTCTTCTGCGGAACAATTCAGTTGTGGGGGGTCGCTCAAACATGGTTTTTGATGGGTCGAGGCTTATTGGCAATGATTTTGTCACTTAGGTGCCTATTACTTTTTGATAATTAAAGGGACATGAGATACCGTCACCAAAGATGCCGAAGTATCTTCTCTTTGGCTGTGCAAACTCATTCCTAATAATTTTTTTTTATGAACAAGGGGCTGTTCTTAGTAAAGGTGACTTCTTCCCCACCTCGGTACACTGTACTCATTGACAACTTTCCATAGCAGTTGATGGAAGAGTTTAGAGACAAACGCACGTGCACAAAAGAGTCCCACAATCGCATGTACGTTTGTTCAAGCTATTGAACAGGAGTAAAATCTGGTATTCAGCAGCACTTCTATTGATATACTAAGGCATAAAATGCACTAATCTGCACTAAATCAGTATTTTTCTTATGCTGTGTTCCTGTACATTTTGGAAAATGCTAAACCATTTCAATGTTGCTGGTTAGGCTAACTGTAAGTGTTTAGTAAAGCACTATCAATATATGCAAGACCAACTGGCATCATAACAAAGGTGTAAAATTTTCGCTTTGTAGCTTTTTGTTCTCTGGCTCATAGAGTGGAGTGCTTTCATATTGTAACTGAAGTAACTTCAAAAACTTCTTGAAGCTGTATTATGTGCGACTCTGTTTGCTGCTATCATTAGTAACACTTTGTGTGCGCGTTACTAAGGTTTCTACATAGCTCATCAAATTGTGGAATCGACTGTGCAGAAGTACTCAATCACCTCTGTTGTGCACCTGGGTCCTCGGCAAGCCGAGGTTCGGGAGCTTGAGGAGTGCGATGAAGCTGCGGAGAGCGTTCGAATTGCTGTTGCGGGTAAGCCTTTAAAACCTGCCTATTGACGTTTTGTCACATATCGTATGTTATGGGCTGTATGCGTTAATATGGCATTATGTATCAACGAACTGCAAATCATAGGCTGCATGGCAGTGCACCTATGCATGTGGGCTGAGTGACTGCAGGTTTTATCGACCATACACTCATGACTATATCTTTTGGACACTTCAGTAATAGCACCATTGCCGAGGCTTTATAAGCAAGTGGAAAGATAGCATGACCAGAGGACTGCTGAAAAACTACTGTTGAAAGTGCATGTGTGTCAGTCGGCCACACACACTCTTCGGGCAATGTCGTAGTTGCCTTCAAGATGAGCTCACGGTATGGCAGTTGGCTTACGTTCCTGTCACACTTGGCCCGTTCAACTGTGCATTGAAATGTTTGTTGGGTTCGTTTTACTCCATTAGATGTCATTTTGTTGTACACACTCCTGTCAGCTCGCAGACCTTTGCTTAGAGTGAACCACTTCACATCATTCTTCACTAAATCCCTTCATTCATATTTCAGTGAACAGTAAAAAATTTCCAATTGAATGCTTATTGCGTCATGAAATGTGTTGAGCAGGGAGTTCACAATGCTTCTAGAAGAGTGCGAAAATAGGCGCCGTGCAAAACATCTTAAAGGCGAGATGCGATTTGAAAAAAAAAAAAAAAGTGGCGTTATTTTGTAGCATAGGGCAAATTTTTGCTGTATATACCGTCGGACCCCTTTGTAACAGACACTGATATAAGAGACAAGTGGGTATAAGAGACACCAGTGCGCCTACAGTAAAATATGGGTTGATCAGAAAATGCATACGAGGTACCCTGCTTATAAGAGACGTCTCATGTAAGAGACAAGAATTGCCTGAAGCATGCCTCTTATAAAGGGGTTCAGCTGTATAGCATTTTATGCTGATTTCAAATATGTAATTACAATATAACCACGTTACAATGGATCTGCTTACAACACACACTTGGATGCTACATACCAATTAGCATCTTTATGCCAACCTACTTTATTTGTTCTATTGAATGAGCTTCGTTTACTACAGGTTCTGGTAGAACTGACAGTCCGATATAATTGACTACAATGTGAGGTCATAAGGTGGTCAGGACTCCCTTACAGCATACTTTTCTACCACGGACATCCCAAATTCAATAACTTTAGATTTCAAATATGGCATACTTTTGGGATGGGAATATCGCTGTGGATATCGGCGTACCGATTTAAGAAAGAAGGCTGCCTATCTCGAGTGTGTTAATAATTAATTAGGTAAAGCTATGGCAACGAAAAATTAACGTGCAGCTTGCTTGCTTTTGCATGTTGGGCACTGCCATGAAACTGCGGGCTGTTGCCACCCCTGTTCCGAGCGACCAGTGCGTGACTAGCTTGGTGGTAGTCCGCTACCGATGCGCAAGATGCGCATTCCCGGTACTAAAGAGCCAGCGGCTGATGTGATTCATTGCTTGCGAAAAAGCACATTACGGATTCTTCGTTTTCGCACACCCACTGGCGCGACGTCTTGCCCACCTAGTTCGGGGCGTAGTTAAGCCTAGCCACGATTGCAAAAAGCACAGCTGCGAGGTGCATGGCTGGGTGCCCAATGTTTTAAGTACAACATGCTCGATCGCCAGTGCAAGGATTTCTCCCACGGTGACCTTCGTCACAAGGTCCGAAGCGCTGATGAGCAGAACCTTCCCGCTGTTGTGAAATGAGAGTTAGGGTATCCCATGCCGCCTGTATAATTGTTGCGGCTCGGGTATCGCTGTATCGCATCCCATTCATCGCTGTTGCGACTTAGGATAGCGTGGTCTAGACTGGGGCCATGCCCCTCTCATGGGAGGACGAGTAAAGCAGCCGGAGCTAGTAACAGGAACATTTCCTGTTTTTACTCGCGTAATGAACCCACTCGCATAAAGAACCCACCCTTCACCTTGCTGCTTGAGAAAAAAAAATGTATCTGTTCATTTTATTTTTAGGTGGAAGCCAGTGCCATTGACGATCAAAAAACGTAAAGCCAAGCCAATATATAATAAAACAACACCGCAATAAAAGTCATAACACAGTTTCACAACCGTGCTAAACAGTTGCGAGCAGCACGAATCAAAATTTAAAAGTCACGATGGATGGATGGATGGATTGATATGTGCTTTGCATTGAAGGGTTTAATTTTCACTCGTGCCTTAAACCCCAGTGCTTTGAAAAACTGTGCGCCATCATCCTGAACTATAGGGTGAAGCCCTTTACAGAACATTATCAAGTGTTCGGCAGTTTCCTCTTCCTCTCCACACGCACTGCATACCGTGTCTACTCCTTCGTATTTGGCCCGATATGTCTTGGTTCGCAATACTCCCATCCTGGCCTCAAACAGTAGAGAACTACCCCGAGTATTATCATAGATCCTTTCCTTGGCAATTTCCTGCTTAAAAGTTCGATAAATCTCTGGGCGGACTTCTTTATCATGCTAATTCTCCACATATCGGTCTCAGGTTCCTTCACCTTCTTCTCAACTGATAATTCTTTTTGGTTTGGCCCCCTGCTGTTTTCTAAATATTTACCAGTAAATTTTCTGGTTCGCTTTCTCCATTTTGTATCGACATTCTTCATGTACAAGTAGCTGAATACCTTCCTGGCCCAACGCTCCTCCCCCCATTTCTCTCAATCTCTTCTCAAATTTTATCTTGCTGCTAGCTTCCCTGCCCTCAAATGACGTCCATCCCATATCACCTTGTACTCCCTGATGTGGTGTATTCCCGTGAGCTCCTAAGGCAAACCTACCTATTCCACGTTGCTTAATTTCTAATCTTGCTTGCTTCTGATCTCATGCACAAGACCGCATTGCCGAACGTCGAAGCAGGTACCATGACCCCTTTCCATATTTCTCTCACCGCATCATACCTATTGTAATTCCACAGTGCCCTGTTTTTTATCACTGCTGCATTCCTGTTACCTTTAGCCGTCTTGTATATTTCGTGTTCCGTTACGTACTCGGCCCTATTGCTTATCCATACGCCCAGATATTTGTATTTATCTGTTATCTCTAGCATGACCTCCTGTATTCTAAGCTCACTACCTTCGTTGTCATTGAAAATCATGACTGCTGATTTTTCCCTACTGAATCTAAAATCTAACCTATCTCCCTCATTACCGCAGATGTCCATCAATCTCTGCAAATCGTCCTTGTTGTTGGCCATTAGCACTATATCATCTGCGTACATTAATGCTGGTAGTGCCTGATCAATAAGTTTTCCTTGTTTGACTAAAGAGAGGTTGAAGCCCAGTCCACTTCCCTCTAATTTTGCCTCTAATCCTTGTAGGTACATCATGAATAATAAGGGTGACAGGGGGCACCCCTGCCTAAGCCCCCGTACTGCTAGGAACCCTTTTCTCAGCCCTTTCTCACTCTTGTTGTGAAAATGGAGCCATTGCACCACTTGATTCGTCTTTGTCTATTGTGGTGCATAAAGTACTTCTTTGTTGAAATTTTTTGTCACCCTTGTTCTTATATATTCAATAGCTTCGTCCCCTTCTAGCCTAGCACCTTGGGCTGTAGTTATAAAGTTCTGCTCTAGGCTCGTCTCATTTCTTAGGGAGTTTAGATGGTTCCAAAATTTCACAGCTGCCTTTCTATCTTTTTTATGTACTTCTGCCAGCCACTGAGCTTCCTTCCTTCTAATCTTTTCATTGATCAGAAGGGATGCATCCCTTCTACAGCTTAGAAAGGTTGCCCATTTTCTTTCCACATCATCTGTCGGTTCACCCCGCTGCTTAGCATGCTGTGTTCCCTAGAGGCTTCCTGTCGTTTTGCTATGGCTCTCTTAACTTCCTCATCCCACCAACTTTTGGGTTTGTGTCTTCTTTTCCGGGGTGACTTGACTTGTCACGTGCCTTAGCAAGCTCTAGCTCAAACAGTCTAATTAGATTCCTGTATGTCCACACTGTTTTATTATCCTTAGTGATTTCTCTCTCAATTTGTTTAGTGGCTATTTCAATTTACCTTTCTGAATAAATATTTTCCTGTAGTTGCTCATCTTGTCTCCTTCCTGCTTTCACTGCTCTTCCAAAACTTAGCTTGATACGTTTGTGATCACTACCCAGACTTCTGGAGCCACCTTCATCTATGTGCATTCCCCTGAGCTTATCATACACACTATGTGACATCAGTGCGTAATCTATCGTTGACTGCAGCCTTCCTACCTCCCATGTTATTTGCCCTTCACACTTCTCGGTACTGTTGCAAATGATCAAATCAAGCCTTTCACACATATCCATGATCATTTTGCCTGTCAGGTCAGTATACCCATCTATATCTTCTATGTGTGCATTCATATCTCCTAGTGTATTTATCTCCCGCTCTCCTCCCAACTCCCGCATGTCCTTTGATATACACTCTACCATTGCCTAGTTTTTCTCTGGCCTTTGCTCCCGTCCACAAGTACAGGAAACCAAGGAGTGTCGTTTGCCCTGCCACTTTCCCTTTTAGCCATAAATGTTCCTTGCACTCCTGCTTGACCCTTTGCCAGTCTGTACTTTTATGAATGAATGCCACAATACCAGCCCCTTTCTGCTGCCTTCTGTTCTATTACAATATTCCCACGCGTAGTCCGGATTGTTAGGAGGTTGTTCCATGTCCCTAAGATGTGTTGTTACAAAACCGTATACCATCGGCCCCTCCTCCCTTATCTGTTCTTCTATCTCTTCTCACTTTTGTGCACTGCCATTACATTTGTGCGCACTGCGACATTTGTGCACTGCCATTAGATGCTGCATTTTTATTGTTGAGTTTGTCGTAGAGAACTTAATTGGACACCTGCTGCACAGGGCGCCTTCGGCTGGTATGCTAAGTACATGTCTGGTTTTAATCTTGGTTGAGCATGCGCTGCAGTATGTGAACCGAGCGCCTGAACGACAACACTTCTGCGTCGATCCGTGTGCATTCGTTACTGGAGAAAACAAAAGCTACCAAAAATATCCGTCGCGCATTTCACAGGCCAACACAAACAAAACCTTCAAGCGAAGTTTTCACTGTTATAACTCCTGTTATTTTTTTTTCTCCCGGGTAATGAACCCTCCCCCCAAATTGGCGTCAACTTTTCTATAAAAAAAATAAGGTGGGTTCATTGCGCCAGTAAATACGGCATTTACAAGTACTAGTTACGTGATCATACTACATGAGTCAAAGAAGCACCTCTGAGCATCTCTGTGCTGGCGTTTCATGCCCTGGTCTTCCCAAGATTCCCTGCATGGAAAAACAATTGAGGCCAGGACGGTCAAATGAGATCGTCATCTTAATCTCTGCCCTCGAAAATGGAAAGTCAAACACCGCCTCCTTCCCAACCTAGGAAAGAGGAAATAGGCATGCTCAGTTCGTTGCATGGTAAGGGAAAAATACACACAATACACGACACAACTAGCACAGTGCGATGACGGGGAGTCGTCGCGCAGAATTTACTCATCGGGGAGGCATCGCTGCTGGGCAGACCACGGTGTGCGAGATATGAAGACGTGAAGGCCCCATGGAATGTGAAGGCGCACAGACGGAAAAAGCCCTTGTGGGGCAATTCGTCGGTTGCACCTGTCCCTGGGGTTTCTTGACGAGGCGAACCGACGACCCCGAAGAATTCGCCATGCGACTGCTGTGTTGACGCTGCTTCGGAATGGTACTCTCGGCTGCTGCGGAGGGCTTGGGCAATGACAACTTCGTGACGAAAGGAGCCGGTGATGTGGTATTGCACGATTTTCTGCATCCGTCGCCATTTGAAGGACAAAGACCCTGTGGGATTCAGGCGAGGCACAACACCACCAACGAGTCAATACTGACAGTAGGTTCAAAACACGCTTGTGCGATGTTCGTGATGAGTGCGGGGCGCGATCGTAATCGATTAAACTTCCGCTTACAGCTGCCTTAACTAAGGCGTAATTGGATTATCGTACTGAATTATGTTGTACCCGTGAATACGTAATGGCTGCACTAAGTATCTCAATTTTAGACAGCTGCTACTTTGCGATGCACAGAAGCAGACTAAGCTATCCCGGAGGTGTATCCCGGAACGAGCATCGGACCAGCGAGGTGTACTGGGGCAATGCGGCAGAAGCAGACAATCGGAGGTCTCGAAATAAATTTCATACGGCTGTTTTTTGAACACGGAATGCTGTTTACAAAGTACTTTTTAGATGAGCCCAAAACGGAGGTGCCGTTGCGAAGCCATAAATTAAAAAAAGAAAACGCCTACTTTTTCTTTTCTTTTTTACAATGATTTTTATCAGCTCGGAAGGTGCGAAAATCTTTTTACAGCATGTATATGTAGTTTTCACTGAAGATATTTTGTAATCAGAGAAAACGGGCTATAGAAATTGAAGATGTGATTTTCAAAGAAAAACCTTTTTTATGCCCCATTGAGAATAAATCTGTATATGACTCATAATTTTCTCCGGTTATAACAGACTCATTCAGTGTTTACACTAAAGACTGTTTTAACAGTAGTTCAGTTATACATACCAAAATCCTCTTCAGTATAGAGGTCTGTTCTAATGAAGTTATACTGTGGTTTTATAGTAAGTTGTGCAGGTTCCGTTTTCTGCCATGACAATGTGTAAATTGTAACTTTCTTTTAGAGAAGCTTTTTCTGTCTCTAAACTTGTATGGTACTGTGGGCCATTAAAAGCTCATATAGGTCTGCATTAACCGGAGAATGCAAATAACTATCAATAAAGTGTTTATAAGATGTTTAATGAACAAGGAAACACGTAATGTGAGAATTCTTAGAATCCTCAGCCTATACTAATTGCTTACTATAAAATCGGAATAATTATACAGGTAATACCAACTTTTAAAAGAGATAATTCCACCCTTCACATGTTAAGGAATATGTGGAGAAAATATCCCGATCAGGCTGTCAAAAATAACTTTTGTAACTTCATTTTATAACTTCGTGTCCTTGGACCAAGATGTATTTTTAACTTTAATATAATTCTGTGTGATTGTCTGAATTTTTATTATACCATTGAAGCCATTTATAAGAGACACTGATGTCAAAGAGAAGTTAGTATAAAAGGCACCAGTATGCCTGCGTTGAATTGGGGGTTGATAAGAGAATGCATAGCTGGTGCCCTGCTTATAAGAGGCACTTCATTAAAAGGCAAAAAATGCTCCCTATTGTGTGTCTCTTATAGAGGGGCTTGGCTTCGTTACAATGCTTCACCATTGCCAGAGATGTAGACTAAGGGACTGAATTAAAGCTTCTGCTGATGGCCCTGGTCAGGTGGTTAAATCGCTCACAGTGTTTGCTAATGCATCTTTTATAGATTTGTCAACATATGACAGTTGATGAACAAATCAGAACAACATATCTTTTTTACAGTAGCTGAAGAAGCTTGGGTGCAAGGGTGAACTTAAACGTTTTCTTTCCTGAGCTGGGAGAAATAGCATATGAGAAGCCTGGATCATTGAATTGTGCGCTACTTCGAGTCGCACAGTTCCATATTTTGCAAAGTTTGTGCCTTGTATGAGCACCATCTTTGGTTTTGTCATTGTCACTGTGCATCTTATGTCAAGATTGAGCGTCCACGGAGGCAGTTGTACAGCCCGTAGTTAGTGAAATAAATGTGTGTTCGTTCACGATTCCTGTACAGATTTTGCTCTGAAAGGTCCTTTTTTATTGCAATAGCAAATATATGGACACTCTCGACTAGATTTTGCTGCCGGCGTCGACGTCTCCATCATTCACTGTATACGTATATAGTATGCGAAGGCGGGTGAAAATGTTGTTTGATATAAACGTGCGAATTTCTATACTTTTACAAAGGAATTTCAAGGATATAACTTACGTGTTCGATATACCCGAAAATTCGATATATGTGGGTTCGATATATCCGTGTTCGACTGTATGCATTTATATATGTGAAAACACAAAAAATAGAAGTAATCCAGAAAAAGACTGTGGTGCCTGGAATCGAACTTACGACTTCTGAATTATGAGTGCGAGGCGTTAGTCACTGAGCCACGAAGGATCGCCTCCTTCAATGTTGAAACAGCAAGCTATTTATATTTACCACTTACCGCTGGCGATGGGCATTTTGGCGGAACTATTATTGTGTTTTCAGCATTACCAACGAGATGGCGCAATGAGCGCGTGTCGCCAGATCGTCACGACAAGGCGACCCACGCGTAATTTGCCCCGCAAAGAGGTGGCGCTCTTGCGTGCGCTCACTTATCTCGAGGTGGGGACAATCGTACGCCTTGGATTCTCACCAGAACGATTCTCTTGCAGTTACTGGGTGCACCGTGGTAATTTCACTAATTGCACAGTCTCCGTTTGCAAAAAGGGCGCGTTTTTCGGACACAGCAAAGTAACAACAGAGACGATTATTTGCATTCATCTGTACTTGTGAGTACGTTTCGTGCGTCATTTGTTCATGAGAAATGCGGGGCACGTTTTGATCTGCTTGCCATCCTGCGCGTGACCTTCGAATTTGTTGCTATCGCGTTCATTGATCCGTCTTTGCCACAAAGCTTGAGTTTTTTTTGCTGTATAAAAACAAGCTCATAGCACTTGTTTTCTCAGTGAATTTCTGTTGAAGGTGCTTGCACATCTTTTTATGACTAATTCAACCTCACTGCCTTTTTTACTCTACTAGCAACAAGTTGTTATAGCTGTCATTTGTTATGTTTTACAGCTGGTGTGCGAAGCCTGCGCAGCGTTGGGGCCACAGCTATAGACGTGGACCCCTGTGCCAATGCTGAAGGTGAGAAATGAAGAGCAGTTCAAGGGAATAAGATAGGTTACAATAGGAGGTGCTTGAGGATAATGTTGCAGCACTGTTTGTTGCCTGGATGTAATACTAGAGCTGAACCTCATGAGAACTTGATAACCTAAGAAAGACGTAATGGGAATCTACCTGCCTGATAAAATGCTTGTAAAATGAAGGAATGATTGCGTGACACAAATGAAATGAGATTTTGTTGTGGTAATAAGCAAGTTAATGCTATTTGATCAAAGGTTTGAGGCCATGAAGTTCTTGCTGAAATTTGTGAACATTTGTAAGATATAAAAATGCATGTGGCCAGTTTACAAAACTGCAACTCTCTGCGAAAAGCACACAACACAGTTCTGTGAACTGCATATTACTGATCATCAGGATTGGTAAATCATATTACAGCCCATGTCAATTTGCTGGAGTCTTTGTGAGGGCCTCTCAGGAGTACGCGTTATTGAAAACTTACGCATACATCCGAGGAATGTACAATGCATCAGTTGGGGTTGCTATAACATCAGGTTCGATTGGCAGACATTCAATATACAGTCGAATCCCACTAAAACGAAACTGACGGGGCACGGGAAAAATTTTGTTGTGGTGAAATTGAAAAAATAAAGCTGATTTAGCGAAACAAAGGAGCGTTTATTCCCAAAATTTAGAAAGTGTCCACTACTTCCCATACTTTCCTAGCATTGTCGCGACGCTATTCTCGCCTATGCAGAGCAAGGCCATGGTGAAAAGCATACTAAAAGAAGGCCTACAACCACTTTCATGAACGAACAAAACAGCTGCATTAACACGTTGACACCAGCAACAGTTCGCGTCAAAGTGTATCCGACAACGCCGAGATGGAGGCAGGGTATCGCCTTATTCTATGCCATTCTTATTATTCATCACTCGCGGCTAGCTGATTTTGTTGATATTGCGGACGAACAGCTGCTTTGATTAGTTACCATAATGCCAAGCGCAGACAAATTGATACGCGTTGGCATCAAAAAAGGCATCGTTCCGTACAGCTATGTGAAAAAACCATGAACTGAGCGACTGAGCGTCAGCTTCGGATCGTCTGCGGCTCAAAAGGAAGCCAGTGGCAAAAGCAGGGCAGTCTCATTGCCATCGCTATAGAGCAATGGCGGTGCCCTTGCTTGCTGAACAACGACGGTTTCTGGTGGTGCCAACGCGTGTTTTAGACCTCCTCGACGTATTTTGAAGTTCTGAAAAGGCACCAAAACGTTAAAGACTCTGTTTGCTCTATAGCAATAAATATCTGATCCTGGAATTTCATCGTGAAATTTCGATAAAGCGGGACGGTAGAAGAATAAGTATTCCTTGTGGCGACAATATTTATGAATTGACTCCTAAGCACTGCCGACGGGGAACCGTGAATTTTTAGTTGTGGGCGAAATTTGCGGAGTTGGACTGTACTCCGGTGCTCAGTTTCAGAGTTATAAACATGACAGCTCAATGGTATTCTAAAAGTTGAGCTGAAACTGCTCTCTACAGTGTTGCCTGAATAAATGATCTGCTTCCTACAAATATATTCCACGTTTTTTATTTTCTATAAAACTAAATTCCAACTATAGTTTCTCATTTAGATAAATGCTCCAGTTTATTTAAATTAAAGCTCCTGGTTTGTTTGTGCCGACTGCTGTCAGTGTTTCGAGCATGCAGACCATGCACTTGAGGGCACCAAGATGCGGTCATGATGCCGCATTTCTTTGCATATAACCCACACAGAATGTACAGAAAATTCAGAGATTTTGAGTCAGCTGTGGAGAACGAGACTAGAAAGGTGTCAGACGTGACTCATGTTTCTTACCTTACTGCTCTCCTCCTCACTCAGTCTACCCTATGTTAAAATGTATACCAAGAAGCGTTGCTTAAAGAGGGGCATGTTACTTGAGAACGCTTTTTCATTTCTTCGATCAATTTTTATCAGATATTCGAGTTTTATGTTCATTTGTCAGTTTGAATTGTGCCATTATTTTTCTAGTATAATATGTATTCTCTTGTTAAAATAAAAAGTATATATGTATATTTATATGGGTATGAAAGTCTACCAAGTACAAAACATAAGTTGGTATTGTAAGCATGTATACAGTTAATTTCTTTTGGTCGCACGTGTTTCATGCCTATTTTCACCTACGCCGCAGGGGCGCCTGCGCAAGTAGGCGTTTGGTGTGTAGCGACACCACGAACCCGAGCTAACGGGGGAGTTTTGACTTCCTCCCACGCCTAGCCGTGCGTTGCTTTGCCGTGTCCGGGGAAAAGGGGATTCTGGGGGTTGAGCTGACGCTGGGTGATTGGACCTTTAAGGCCCCCCGGCAGAGGCAACACACCCCTTTGGCCCCGGCTTCACGTAGACGGCACCTCTGGGCTGACCCACCCAGGGGAAATCGGCAGTCGCCTTTTCCTATCTCTCTCTACCTACATCTTCGTCTTTACCTCTCACTTTTTATCTGTCCTGTCATCTTCTCTCTTCCGTTTACTTCCAAATTTTCTGGCGGCGAGGGTTAACCCTGTGTAGTTACCCAACCTTGGGTAGCTATATTCGGTTATAGCGGCGATGCATGGCTGGCGTCTCCAAGTGTTCACGATTCAACCTTGTAGCGTCCCTTTGTTGGGCTTGATGGTGGTTGGCCACCATCGCCGCTGAACTTTACACAATCTGTATGGCCAACTTTTTCCCCCCTATCCCTGATCGCCACCCCAAAAGGTGGTGCACCGAAGAACCGTTTCTTTTTTCCAAACTGAAGCAGTCTTTTCCCAAGTTTCATGTCGTCCATAGCCAAAAAGAGAACAAAACAGTCCGAGCAATTTCACCTTTTCTTGTCTCGAAAACACTTGCCGAAGCAATCGGCCCAGGATACCGTGTAATGAAGTTGGGAAGCGGCAACCTCCTTTTGGAGGTCCGCGACAAGCTCCAGTACGACAACTTACCTAAACTGGTAGCGTTTGGGAATGTCTCAGTTTCAGTGGGCCCACACAGGTCAATGAATACAGTGCGCGGCGTGGTCTCTGATGACGACCTGCTTGGACTGTCGAAAGTGAATTATTTGAAGGCTGGCAAGACCAGAATGGAGTCAAAGTCCAAAGAATAGTTATACGACGAGACAAAAAGGAAACACCCACGAAACACGTAATCATCACCTTTGGTACCAGTGACTAACCCTATTCAATTGAAACTGGCTACTGCAAGCTCCGTGTCAGGCCCTACGTGCCAAATCCTCGTAGATGTTTCAAGTGCCAGCGCTTTGGACATGGGTCACAAAGTTGCAGAGGGCGTAATACTTGCGCAAAATGTGCATCTAACGAGCACGCATCAGATACCTGTAATTCAAACACATCATGTTGTGCGAACTGTGATGGAGATCATGCTGCCTACTCGAGGTCGTGCCCAATCTGGAAGAAAGAAAAACAAATCTTTGAGATTAAAGTGAAGTTCAATCTGTCCTTTCAAGAAGCGCGTAAACGGTTCTCCATCCATCAGTCCAGTCCCTCCTTTGCCGATGTGACGTGCCGGGGCGCCGCGCCGCATCTTTTCGTGCCCACAAAAGTCGCACAGAGTGAGACTGCGGGCGCGCCACAAGCGCTCCCGGCTGGAGCAGCCAGTACTGCTCCTCCACTGAACAAACAGGGCCAGCAGGCTCCCCAGTCTGCCGGACCTCCGACCACTGCAAGCGCAGTTAGGTCCGAAAGTTCTGTGAATGTGCCTGCCGAGCAGACACCATCCACCACCTCACAAGAGGCGATGGATACAAGTACGACTCCTCCGGCGCCCGAGACGCCGAAGGAGAGGCATAGCTCTTTGGAGCGCACTAAAAAAGAAAGACTACGAATTACAGGGCCTCCTAAGGACCCTGTATAGAAGGCAACACCTTTGTATACACAGCACCACACAGATTAAAATGACACAAATATTACAGTGGAAGGTCAGAGGACTGCTGAAAAACCTCGATGATATTCAAGAACTTTTACACAAATATACACCAAAAGTGCTGTGTGTACAAGAGACACACTTAAAATCAAGACACACTAACTTTCTTCGAAATTACGTTATCTTTCGAAAAGACCGAGAGGATGCTGTCGCCTCATCCGGTGGTGTTGCCATAATCGTTAACCAAGGAACAGCCTGTACACTTTTACCCCTTCAGACATCCCTGGAAGCAGTAGCTGTCCGAGCTGTCATCTTCAACAAATTGGTAACAATTTGCAGCATATACATACCACTACACCATCAACTGACTAAACAAGAGTTTCAGTCGCTGATAGCTGAACTTCCAGAACCGTATCTCATCCTAGGAGACTTTAATGCTCATAGTAGCCTATGGGGTGACTTTCGCTGCGATGCGCGAGGTCGCTTGATTTAACTTTTTTTTTTTCTTCCGGTGCGTGCCTTCTGAATCAGAAAAGGCAAAATATTACAACATCGCTAATAATACGTACTCAGCCATAGACCTCAGCATAGCATCCCCATCACTCCTGCCTCTACTTAAATGGAAAGTCATTAATAATCCATACGGCAGTGACCATTTTCCTATCGTTATCAGCACATCAATAACAAATATATGTCCTGCACAGGTTCCCAAATGGCTCACCGATAAAGTGGATTGGGAACAGTATCAAAAAATGACTCTCCTAACTTGGACTGACGTGGAGGGGTTAAGCGTAGAAGCTGCTGTGAGCTACCTGACAACATTTTTGATTGATGCTGCAACGAAATGTACACCACAAACATGTGGACCATCAGGCAAACGGTGAGTCCCATGGTGGATTAATGAGTGCCGTAATGCACGCAAAGAACAAAATAAGGCTTGGAAGTTGCTTAGAGACTCGCCTACAGCCGAGAATCTTATAAGCTTTAAGAAGATCAAGTTGCAAGAAAGGAGGGTGTGCCGACAGGCGAGAAGAGAAAGTTGGCATAAATTCTTATCAGGCATTAATTCATACACAGATGAGGCAAGAGTCTGTAACATGGTTAGTAAGGTAGCAGGACAACAAGTACACACACTTCCTCTAGTGAACACCCAAAGGAAGAGCTTGGAAGACCAGGCAAGCACTCTTGGGGCGCACTTCCAGCAGGTCTCCAGCTTATCACACTATAGTAAAGCGTTCCAACGATACAAAACCAGAATAGAAAAACAGAGATTAGAGCACAAACCCACAACGCATGAGACATACAATGAATATTTCTGTTTGGTTGAACTGCAAGCCTCACTTACTTGCTGCAATCAATCTACCCCAGGCACAGACCGTGTGGCATATGAAATGTTAAAACACCTGCCCACTGAAACCCAGAAAGCTCTCCTCCCTCTGTACAATGCGATATGGTCTTCTGGCGAGCTACCCTCAGCCTGGAAGGAAGCTATCGTTATCCCAATTTTAAAACAAGGCAAGGACCCGGCCTCAGTTTCCAGCTACAGGCTAATAGCGTTAACTAGCTGTCTTTGCAAGGTCTTTGAAAAAATGATTAACAGGCGCCTGATGCACTTCCTTGAAATTAAGGGCCTACTTGACCCATACCAGTGTGGGTTTCAAGAGGCTCGGTCCACCACCGACCATTTTGTCCGTATCGAGGCACGAATTCGCGACGATTTTGTTCATAAGCAGTTTTTTCTTTCTATGTTCCTCGATATGGAAAAGGCATATGACACTACATGGCGCTTTGGCATATTGCGAGACCTGTCACATTTAGGTGTGCGGGGTAGAATGCTGACAATTATCGAAAGCTATCTGTCCAACCGTACATTCTGTGTGCGCGTTGGCACTGTCCTATCTTGAGTATTTGTCCAAGAAACAGGAGTGCCACAAGGAGGTGCATTGAGCTGCACACTTTTCATAGTTAAAATGAATTCCTTGCACCTGTCTCTCCCACGTAATATTCTATACTGCATATATGTTGATGATGTGCAGATTGGTTACAAATCGTGCAACATCTCAATGTGCCAACGTCAAGTTCAACCAGAGTTGAACAAGGTATCTCAATGGGCAAATGAGAATGGTTTTATATTCAACGTGCAAAAGAGCCCTTGTGTCTTGTTCAGCCGAAAGAGGGGCCTCCATCTTGACCCCAACATTGACCTGCATGGTCAACCTCTGTCAGGGAAGACCGAGCACATGTTTTTTGGTCTCATAATAAACACTAAACTAACCTTCATCACACACATAAAGTATTTAATGGACAGGCGCTTAAAAACAATGAACATTTTCAAAGTGTTGTCACGCACTACATGGGGTAGTGACACGAAATGTCTAATGAATTTATATGAAAGCCTCGTACGCACACGCCTAGGTTACGGTGCTACAATCTATCAGTCGGCAACACCATCAGCTTTGAAGATTCTCGACCCTGTCCACCATCAGGCATTCGCCTCTCTACGGGTGCTTTCCGAACTAGCCCTGTGGAGAGCCTGTATGTGGACTCGTATGAATAGTCGCTCCACCTACAAAGATGTTTCCTGTCCTTTTTGTATTTTTTGAAGGTGAAGGCAGACAAGAAACACCCTTCTAATTTTACAAATAATAATTTGTCTTGTTCTGGCTTGCTCGAGAACCGTCCTTCGTTTAGGCAGCCCTACGCGCTCCGTGTAAGAGGCCTGGCCGAAGAAACAGGTGTGCCTCTTCTGGAACACCGTTTGATGGCTCCTGCAACATATCTGCCACCGTGGCAGTGGCAGCTTATAGACCGTGATGTCTCTTTTGTTGAAGTCACAAAGCACGCACCACTTGCACACATACATACATACTTTCTAGAACTACAACGTAAATACGCATGTCCTGAGTTCTTTACCGACGCGTCAAAGTCAAACACTTCTGTGTCATATGCAGCGGTAGGCCAATCCTTTTCCGAGGCCGGCGTTCTTCATCCTGATGCAAGCATTTTCACAGGAGAAGCTTACGCAATACTGGTGGTCGTAAAACACATCAAACAGATAAAATTACAAAAGGCTGTAATATACACAGATTCCCTAAGCGTGGTCAAAGCCCTGAAAACTCCTAAAAAACACAAGAACACCATGCTGATGTCACTTTACTCACTTCTGTGCACACTGTACACATCAAAACAGCACATCGTTGTCTGCTGGGTTCCAGGGCACCGTGAGATACTAGGCAACGTATTGGCCGACAAGCTGGCCGCTTCTGCCAACGACACCACTCCCGATGCATCAATACCAATCGCTGCACTTGACCTAAAACCTTTTCTAAAACGAAAGCTCAGGCGGTATTGGCAGAGCACGTGGGATAAACACACAGACAATAAACTCTATGCTATTAAGCCGCAACTAGGTTATTGGCCGCCACTATCAAAATCACGACACACAGAAGTAACACTAACAAGGCTTAGAACAGGACATACATACTCTATACATTCATATTTTTTGTCTACAGGCGATCCACCGTATTGTGAGAGATGTGGAGAACCACTTGCGGTTCTCCACATTCTCGCCCAGTGCAATGAGCTTGATGCTCTAAGGAAAAAGCATTTTTTACTGCCCTACCGACAGCAGCTCCCACTACTCCCTGGGATGCTCATCGGTAGGGATCCGTTTTTTAAACTGCATACACTTCTCACGTTTTTAAAAGATGTGCATAGCTTTCACCCGATATTTCGAGGTCATCCGTAGCACGACCGTGGTCGTGGCTGCGGTGACTACATCTCCTCCATGATATTAATATCATGATATTTTGCCATTAATTTTCACAGCACATATTTCACACCACTGCCATGCTTTTATTACTTCCATGTTTTAACCCGCGTTAGCACGAGGAATTTTAAGGCCCCTTTACAGCCATGCATCTTATCATTGTTCATATCTCTAGACTTTTGAAATGACGCTCTTTGGCCATCGATTGGCCCTTGCGCCGTTAAAAAGCACTCATCATCATCAACCTATTTTCACCTAAACATGAAGTAGTACACAACGGTGTTATTCTACAAATTGTGTGTCCTTCCGTTCTGTCCACCAGCTGCTGCGGAGGGCTGCACACTGGCATTGCACGTGTTTGAAGAGCTCAAGAAGAAGGAATCACGGAAGCCTCCCGTGGCAGTGTCACCCCTGAACGAGCAGGAGCTGGACAAGTAAGGGTCTATCACCATCACCTTCAGCCCGACTGCTACCATGGCAGGGCAAAGGCTTCTCTCACGCTCCGCCAATCAATTCAGTCCTGTGTTTGCTTCTGCCACATTACTGTAATTACTCGAATCTAACGCGCACCTTTTTTCCGGTTAAGCGAGTTCATAAATCGCGTGCGCGTTAGAATTGAGTATGAAAAAAAAAATGAATACAGTCATTCTATTGCCATTGGCATTTCCAAAATGGCCACCCCCTACGTGCGTCAGCATGGCGCGTCGGCCATTTCTGCCTATGTGTTTCCCATGTGCGGCACTTCGTACGTGTGCTGAGGAGTTCGTCATCTTGTAGTGCATTAGCATCGACGGCATGGAAGGGCCGACTCCGAAAACTGGACGAGTGCACCACGGTGCCGCTTTTAAAAGAAATGTCATCGCGTGTGCCGAAACGAATGGAAATTGGGCCGCATCACGTCGTTCGGAGTTCCCGAAACGTGCGTGCGGGACTGGCGGAAACAAAAGCAGAATATTGTCGACAGCAAGCATTCCAAAAAGGCTTAAGTGGACCATAGCAGGGTCGGTTTCCGCAAATTGAAGAGCTGCTCCGCAAGTATATGATTGAGCAGTGAGCGGCCCGTGACGACAGAACTGCTCCAAGTGCAGGCTATGCAGTTAGCCTTAGAAAAAGGGCTAATGCGGAGCCAGTTTAAAGCGAGCAGGTGCTGGCTAACTAACTTCATGAAGAAGAAAGGCTTTTCCCTCTGAAGGCAAACGAGCATATGCCAAAAGTTGCCGGAGCAGTACAAAGAAAAGCTTCACAGTTTTTAGAGGTTCATCCTAAACTTGCGGCACAACAACGGCTACCTGCTTGGGCAAATCGGAAATGCCGATCAGACGCCTCTTTACTTCGGCATGCCTGGCACCACAACCGTCGAGAAGAAGGGGGCAAAGCAAGTTCGCGTGCTGACATTGGGCCACGGTAAAACTAGAGTGACGGCAATGCTCCGTTGCACGTCAGATAGGCCCAAGCTTCACCCGTACCTCATATTTAAACGGAAGACGGTCACAAAAGGAGTCGTTTTCCTGAGTGGTGTGATCGTGCAGGCCAACGAGAAAAATGGGTGCGCGTTGCAATCGATGTCTTTTTTTTTCGTCGTGGAAACCGGGTGCGCGTTACAATCGAGGGCGCGGTAGAATCGAGTAAATACGGTATACCCGCAATTCTTAATCTCACTATAATGTGTTCTTGGGTTGGTTGGTTCATACTGAAGAAACATTAAGGGCGGAATCCACATGAACGAAAAAAACTATGGACTATCTCCCCGAACAAAACCCTGATGGGATGCGAAGTAGCATTGGTGCACACGGCGTTGACATGGTTGAAACGGGTGTTGATGCTGGTGCAGGAAAAACGGTTTGAAGTGAAACTCAGTGCAGCGTTTACTCGAGTAAACGTTTGTTTGAAACGCAAAGATGCGAGAGGCGAGACGCGTTAAAGACGCTTGTGCTCGACTTCTTTGGTTCGGGTCTCGTTGGTGTTACCCGCTTGCTGTCTGTATTCTCGGATGCGATTGGTGTTCTTGACTCGCACCTCGTTGGGGTCGCTGATCTTCTACTGCCGGCGCTTGCGTACGGCTTCCCTGGCTCGCGCCTCGTTGGTTTTGATGTCATCATTCGAGAATGGGATTGGCTCGTCTAACCCTTCCAGCGCTGCCGGCGACAGCTGGGAAAGGTACATGCGCACTAGCAGTAAGCATGCCATGACAGCGCCCCACCTATTGGTGTGATCGTGGGGCAAGCAGTGGCACGTTGTCCACATTGTTGGCGCAATGAGATTTTTGAGGTGACCGGATCGCGGCTTTTTCTCGCCGACAGAGGGTTGAAATGGTACCCACGTGAGGAGTGAGCTCGAGCGTTGCGAGCAGTAGAGAGGGTGAAGTGGGAGAGAGTTGACACATGACGGGCGAGTGGCAGGCAAGGCAGAGAGACGTCACCACGCACTGCTTGGAGTGCGTGAGCTACTTGGCACCGCTCCAACACCTGCAGTCAGGGGAGCGGTGTGGACGAAGGGACAGCGTTACACAGGCTAGTCAAAGAGCTGCTTCTCATATGAAAAAGAAAGGAGACTGGATAGGGCGTTCTATTTTGTCCCACTTATCCTTATCTGTCCAACTAACTTTCTTCAAACTTAAATTAAGAGCAGATTATCGAGCAATGAAAAGTAAAATGATAAGTGTCACCTTAGGAGGCAGGAAGGGAGCAGAGGGGATAAGGGAATGAACAGGGGTTGAGGATGTGGGCAGGGCAAGTAGTGCGAAGGATAACCGCGCATCATTAAAGGTAGCTGACTAAATTTCAAGAAAAGACAAACCCACGAGCTACAGACAAACGCACCTACCGTTTTTAGTCAAAAATAGGTCGGGCACAAGTATAGGTCGGCCCCTACTTATAGTGTTCTATGAGAGAAAAAAAAAATTTCAATATAGGTCGACCAATGTTTTTTTTTAAAAGTTTAGAAACAGACAAATTGAAACGTAGCACACCTTTATGTACACAACTTAGCGCCCTAATAGCTGCAGGGGTCGTCATCTTCTTAGGTGTGCAAGATGATGTTCTTATCGAATTATTTGCAAGCATCCGCAACCTTCCAAATGACATCGTCCATGCTGCCCCTGCTGCTGATTGCTGGTGCGCAAAAGGCACAATGCCGACATTTGCACGCAAACAGACTCTCCTGCTGCTTTTGCCAACCCCCTCATGGTCTCATTTACACAGAACTCACGCTGCGCAGCACAGTTGCTCGAGTTCTTGGTAAAAAAAAGTCACAGCTTTGTCAGAAAGGCGTAGCAATAGACATGATAGCAAGGAATTGTAAGGTCACGCGCAGAATGGCAAGCAGATTGAAACGTGCCCCGCGTTTCTCACTCACAAATGACACATGAAACGAGCTCACAGGTACAGTTGAACGCGAATAAGCCTCTCAGTTGTTACTTCGCTGTGTCTAAAAAGCATGCTCTTTTCGCAAACAGAGGCTGTGCAACATTTGCAGTGACCTTTGTGCGCCCCGTAACTACAACAGAATCGTTCCAGTGAAAGCCCAACGCCAGCCAAGACGTATGATCCTCCCCGCTGGGAGATAAGGGTGTGCGAGAGATCGTCCACTCCCCTCCTCTCACGGGCCAAAGTACGCGTGAGATATGAGAGCCACCGCGCGCTCATTGCGTCATCTTGCTGATAATGCTAAAGACAGGATAGTTTCCTCTCCCCATCTCCGAGATGCCCGCCAACAGCGGTAAGTAGTAGATATAAATAGCTTGCCATTTGAACGTTGAAGGAGGTACCTCTCAGTAGCTCTCAGTGGTTAACGCCCCAAATTCATGATGCGAAGGTCCCACGTTCGATTCCGCGTGCTGGAGTCTTTTTCTGGATTTTTTTCTTTCTTGCGTTTTCATATATATAGATACTTATACATACACAGTGCATGACGCCGACGCCAGCGGCGAAATCCAGCTGAGAGGGTCCATATAATTGCTATTGCAATAAAAGAATCACTTCGCACTTGAGGTCACCTGCGTTGTTATGCCGACGTGACATGGTTTCAACCGCGCACAACTAAATGGTGGTGGTGGTTAGAAGAAAGAACCTATTTTCTGCAGCACGGTAGGGAAAACGGTACAGCACCTAAAGCAAATGCGAACCGTGACCTCGTTCGCCAATCGTACAATGAACAAAGTGTGAGGCAGCGGGTCCTCATGCGAGTAGTGTGGCTGCGCGTTGGAAGGCAGTACCAGAAGCGCAGCTAGTGGGCTAGGGACTTTGGCCAATACATAGGAAAATCATGGATTCCATCGCAAACATGGCGGAGTGGCTGCATTTCGCGGTGGTGGTACACGGCTATTGCATGAATAACTTTTTTCTCACTCGCTTAGGTAGTCAGAAAGGAGGAGGGGGCCTTTATTTCATATTTTATGGTATATACCGTATAATTCGGCATACAGTTCGGGGCGAAATATAAGTTGACCCCCTTACCTAGACCAGCGAAAGAAAAAGAAAACGCAGAATTGGTCACTGATTCACTTTATTTAGTCCTTCGAGCTGTCGGAGCTCTCCTCCGACGACGACTGCTTTTCACCAGCTGCCTCCCATAGCATGTCATCCTCAGTGCCATCGAGAGCGTTGCTGATGCAGCACTTCCTAAATGCGCGCGCCACCATCTCTTCAGGCAGAGACCTCCATGCTTCGGAGACCTAACCACAAACTGCCGCGAGAGGTGGCCTGCGCATCCGGGCTGTCGGGGTCCGCGGGTTGTCGCCAGCCATTCATTCTGTGTACAACGCACGCACATGATCTTTGAAAGGTTTAAGGACAAAATCCAGCGGTTGGAGTGTTGACGTCATCCTTCTTGGAATGATGAGAAGATCCATCTTTTTGTCGCGTAGGCTCTCCTTCACTGATGCCGTCAAATGCCCGCGAAATGCATCCAACACGAGCATGATTCGGTGCTGCAGGAGGGCTCTGGACTGCCGGTTCTACACTGTGCAGGTCCACTCGCGCATTAGGGCCTCGTCCATGTACGCCTTGTCGTTCACACGAACGATGACATCCCGCGAGAAGGCTTCCTTCGGCATGGTCTTCCGCTTGAAAATGATGAAGGGGGGCAACCTTCTGCCGTCGGCCGTGCAGGAAAGCATAACGGTGAAGCGCGAATTCTCGCTTCCGGTCGACAAAAGCTTAACCACTTTTGCCCCGCGTTCACAAAGAGTCGTGGAGGACAACATGTCGAACCACACCGGCGTTGCGTTGGCTTTGCCGATCTGGCCTAGCATGTAGCCATGTTGCTGCCGTAGGCTGTTCATGTAGAGTTGAAACTCTATCAATTTGTCCTCGTACACCTCCAGCAGGTTCTGGCATATTGACGTGCGCCGTCAAAGGGCAAATTTTTTGCGTCGCATGAAGCGACGAACCAAATAAATCAACCCCTTGAAATATTTCCTCGACAGCCTGGCTTCACGAGCAAGCTCGACTGCTTTTGTGCAAATGAGCTCCGTATTCACTGGCAGGGATCTGGCACGGTACTTGCAGACGAAATCCGCGACTTTGTCCTTGACTTGCAAGTGCACAGCTCGGCGACCGCGAAACGACGTCTTTCTCGCGTTACATGCCGACAGTTTGTATTTTTGGTTGTGCCAGTACCTGACACTTTTCTCGGACATTCCAAACTGCCTCTGTGTTGCCGTGTTGCCATTTGCTTCCGCGAATTCAATACCTTTTAAACGCCGCGGTGAACTGACGCAACGTCCCGGCATTGATAGCTGGACGCAGAGCAATGTTGCCGCTCGCTCTGAATTTTGAATGAACAAAAAAAGAAAAATGGTGTCAGCAGAGAATGCTTTGGTTTTCGGCCCAAGGAGGCGATGTCGATGCTGATGCCCAAAAAGCATGCGACACTTCCTGTTGCCAGACGATCACTTGGTTTATGCCAAGGGCCGGTATATAGGTGGAGGGGTGACTTTTTAGTGACATATTTTGGAAAAAAACTCAACCTATATTCCGCACTATACGGTAACATGCGTATGCAGCAGGAACCGCTGGAAAAACAGCTGGTGCGGCAGTTGCATGCCATAAGCTCGGCGTTTTCGGTTGGTTTGATCCTGAGTATAGGTCGAGATTCTTGGGTCACGAATATCGGTCGGTAGCTGATTATGAACAAGATTTTCGGAAAAAAAAAAAAGGTCGACCAATATTCAAATAAATACAGTATACGTGAATCAAGCGTACAGTCCTAAAAGAAGAAGACAGTAAAGGGATAGAGATGAATGCTTTCTTTTTGTCGTTTCTCCACCTTGACATCGTATGGTTTCACCTAAAATACATGATCTTGTTCCTACAGCACAGAGCAAAGCAGGGTCAGCAAAAAAGAAATAGGCCGCACTTGTCTATGTGTTTCTCGTTACTTCTGTTTCAGTCTGCGCTATTAACACAAGATCATGAGCCACCAATTAACCCTATTGTGTGCTCTGCTTTAAATACAGCAAAATTGTGTTCGTTCGATGAAGATTAGTGAGAACTGGTGAAATCGATCAAGCGAACACAACTAAATACAGTAAGACCTCCTTAACTTGAAGTCACTGGGCCCAGCAATACCTTGTCTTTATTTTTCTGCGAACATGAAAGAACAGTGAACTTCGCTGGTGCCGCCGAAAAAAAAAAAAAAAAAAAACGCGGTTGTGATCAACAAAGTGTGCCCCTGCAGAAAACAAGACATCTTCACTGCAATACAGTAGTGACATGCGGCCAGCATGTCGCCTGCTCCTTGCTCTGTCAGCACGTCATGATGCAACCATTCGCACACTCTTTCTATTATAATTATGAATTTAATGCCAGTATGGCGAAGCTCACGATGTGTTCTGGCTGGGAAAAATGATCTTTGACACTTTCGAACTTAGTTTTCGAAGCAGGTGTTGCTGGCACGAACTCCGCCAGCAGTGCAAAGACGCGAATCGCTGCAGCAACAGGCAATCGGAGGTTCGCATACATTGTGATTTTCGGTAAACTGTCCTTTATTAATTTTTTTGCAATCCCAGAAAGAATGGGTTTGACCCATTCTTTCTGACCCGCTGACGTTGCCAGAAACAAGCAATAAGCTGCCCGCGTGTCACTGCTAAGTTGTAGTGGAGCACAGCTCGTTTTCCACAGGCGCACGTTTCGGTTGACCACCAGACCATTTTTCTTTTTTTTTTCTTGCGCTGGAAGTAGCGAGGCTAGGGTGCTTTAGCTGCCACTCGTTAGTATCGATACGTTACATTGCTTTGTGGCTATTAATAGTCGCCGTTCTGCGGATTCGCGGCGAAATAGGGATCTGGAACTGGCACATGGCACTCAAAGTTTTCCAATTAACCAGACTGGTGTCGGCCGCCGCTTCAAATTATTCACTCAAACTTACATTGAAAAATACGGAACCGCAGTAATCCTTCGAATTAAGCGGGATTTTAACCGAGTTCGAATTAGTGAGGTTTTACTGTATACCACTGTCTCACACTTGGTATTTAATCTAATTGTAACATGTAAGATTATGCAAACCTCCGTTGTGTGCACCCGTAAGTAGAAAGTCTGCACCAAAGCAACATTGCACTCTAGTAGTCTTTTTTTTTTTTACAAAAAAAAAACAAGATATCTTGGATTCTGGAAAAAATAAAATTATGAAACCAGCCAATTTAATGAACCCTTTATTTACCTAATGTATATCATCATCACCCTTAGGCAGTGTTTTGTTGCTATGAACGAAACATGTCGTCTTGTGTAAACGTGATAGTCAGTTGTTTTGAATTTATCAATACACTCCTTACCAATCACAACTGGGATGGTGGCGTATACCAGGCAAACCACCTAGTACAGTAAAAGCATGTTAACCTGGATCTCATGGGATCGCTGAAAATGTCCGAGTTAACTGAATTCGGGATTGTCGAATGAACCATCAAAACAAAAGTAAAATGTACTTGGCACAGACAAACCTTTATTTCATGAAAAGCTGCGTCAACTTAGTCTGCCTCGTCATCAGAATTAGTGTTGGAACGATCTTCTTCAACTCTATGTGGTGGTGGTGGTGCACGCTTTCTGTCGTGAGAACTGATGCCGAACTCCGCGAGGACAGCAAGAGCTTCGGCGGCCTGCTGCATGGTGCGATGTCGCGTCGGCTCATCTTGAATGTCATCATCGGAACAGTGTTTCTGATCCTCTTCAAGCACTTTCGATATTATGTCATCATCAGTCAGCAAACCAGCAACGGCCACACCATCATCAACGTGCACAAACACAGCCTGAGAACATAACGACAGTTTCTATGTCAAAGCGCCAACTCGCCCAACAGTCCTCTTTTGATGTACCCGAGCTGCACATGCTATGCGCGAAGTCGCTACGCAAAGAAATCAGCAGCGTAGGCGTCGCAGACAACTGGAGTAGCGCTGGCTGCACAAACTGTCCCCTGCAGTGCATTTTGCAGACACCGGATGCACCGGTAGCCCAAGCGCTTCTGCCAAGTGGTGACTAGCTCCACCTGGCCACTTCCCCCCTCATTCACTATCATCATGATCATATTATGCTGCTGTTCGTTTCGGTTTCTCCAATGCTTTCAGTAACTGAAATCGGTTACCGAAAGCATGAAGCTCTGATAGCCCTCTCTGGAATTGTCAGAGTTAACTGGTGCGCGTATAAATCCCTTCGTATTAACGAATATTCGACGCCATTGAAATACACACAGTTTTGCTGAGACAGCGCTGCGTATTTGAGTTGACCGAATTTCCAAGTTAACGAGATCCAGATAAACGAGCTTTTACTGTTTTAGTCTGCTGTGAAATGAGTTGGACTTTTTGGAATGGCAAAAACACATGACATGATTTTTTAAAATAACTTAACAAGTAGAATAATGAATTCTTTGAAAACAGCATGGTTTAACTTGATGAGTTGACTGGCTAGTCAGTGATTGACTACAGTGCAGTCCACTTATAACGATACCACATATAACGATATATCGGTTATAACGATGGGTCGACTTAACAGTCTCATTTTATGCATTGGGGCTATGGGGAAAAAAACCATATATAACGATATGTTATCCACCGCATATCGGATACAACGATGAAAAGTTTGCCGAGGACGGCATGTTTCATTCAGAATAATCGTAACATTTAGATTGATAAGTTCCTCTGATACGAACTATGCCGAGACAAGACGAAAAGTTAGCGTAGGCGAGTACGTATCTGCCGCCACTGCAGCACAGCGCCGGCAGCGCGTCCCGGCCGTTCAAAAAGCCGAGGAGAGCATCGCGAGTTGGCGCGATGCGCTACAGATGGCGCCAGCTTTGTCACGTTTTGCGCCTCGCCGCGCGTCGACCGCGGAGAGGCTGAGAGAATTTAAAAAAAAAAAAATGCGAAAAGCAAAGCGCCGCGCTTCGTGGCTCCCCGCCTTCTACAACGGCAAGCCATGCCGAACGAAAGCGGGAAAGAGAGAGAAAATAAAAAAAGCGAAAAGCAAAGCGGCGCGGCGGCATCGGGGCGGGGCCTCGTTCCGGCTGTGTACCTCTGGCTGTGCTTTCTTCCTCCCACTGCTCCCACCCCGCCGTCGGTCAGTCTCTCTTCCTCAGCGAACCCGTGATGCGTTCTTCGGAGTAAGAAATAAAGTCTTGTTTTTGACATCCTACTATCTACAATATTTATTAATTGGTAAAAATAGCGAAATGAAGCCTGGAGCTACAAAAGGTATGTCCGGCGACGATTTTTTGGCGGCAGTCCAGATATAACGATCACCGGTTATAACGATCATATTTTTAGGTTTTCTCGATATCGTTATAAGTGGACTGCACTGTATAGTAACTTTTAGTGAAACAAAATGACAATAGGATGTAGCATCGCTCTCGCTGACCTCTAAACAGGTCAGTTGAAAGTAGCACTTTGTCCTGTTTTCTTCCTTATGTTTTTTTCTTGCGTTACAAGTACATTGAAAAAAAAATGGTAACAAGCCTGAGTTCAATTTTATCATTTTTCTGTTGTGCAAACACAGCACAACACAGGTGAGCACAACCTTGTGGTAGCGATGATCCTGGCCAGGTTGCCTCTGGTTACATTGTAAGCTTCAGCTTCATATCGTATTGCATTAGCCAAAAATTTTCTGTCAAGTTTTCTCAAACATGCAGTTTCTTGTGAGAATCAGATAAGAGCTGTAATAATTCATTTTGAGCCATGGTTTTCGGGATGATATCTTTCTGGGGATGTATAAAAAAACACAAGGCGATTTCGATAAGAGAAAACGCGTGTTGGACACATGCTGTAGTACTAGACGAGATTGACTATGGAAACATGGGATGAAGAAAAAAAAAAAAACATGAGCATGGGTGCCTTCTATGTCCCGTGCTACAATTCCATGTTACAATCTGTACATTGAGACATGTGCCGACTAGCTCGCTTTTTACTGCTTGATCATTTCATGACACCTACACTGATGCCTAAGCAAGGTAGACAACGGGGGTAGTTTGTACGGTTCCCATATGGTTAAAGCAGTGTAAGCGACCCAGTCGTGTCTCTTTGTTCATCTTAGTTGTTTGCGATGCTTTGACCTTAATGAAAGTGTTGCCTAATTTGAGATAGTGCTGCGGCTACTGTATCCATTATTTCAGTCAATGTTTGGATCAGGGGCATGAAAGATGACTGGCATAGTTTGAATTATGCAGTGACGGCTAAAATCAGGGCCAGGAGAATGAATGATTGGTCTCATAGAAAAGTATTGGTCCTCTGCTAAGATTGAATTGGTAGAAAAAAGCTGTGGTGAATTTCATATGACTTTGTTACCTCAAAGGTCACATGAAATGGGGTAGTTATATAAGGTGTGAAGCAGACAAAGTGAACAAAGCAATGTCAACGGCCATAAAACACACCACTGGCCAATAACACCTGATGAGTGCAGTTGTGAACAAGTCGTCACTGGCTTCTGGAGAGAAGAATGACGACAGAAATTACAATGTGCAGGCATGTTGACTCCCAACTTGGCATGGATGACTAGTACAGCTAGACGTGTACATCAGGGGCTAAAATAGAAAACACTCTTTTGAAAGAATAGAACTTTTCAAAAAGGGTAAGGCCCACTATAGTGTGATGGTATACAGAAAGGAGACTCAAATGAAGTTCTGCTTTTACAGACAAATTGCTGATATCCCATGAGTATGGGGAAAGGACAAACGTCGCAGCACAACTTGAAACCAATTTGATAGTGTTTCTTTAGGTACACCTCAGGCGAGTTCGGTATTGAAGATGCATTTCGATGTGGACCAACTTGTTATAAGTCAAACAATGGACATAAGGTGGCTGGTGCATAATGTAGAGCAAACATCACTACAGGATGTAGTAAACATGACAGACACAAGACCAACACATAATGTCTCTACAACTTCCAGTTGGTTCTTCTGCTTTGTTATGAACCAACTAGTGTGATCTGGTACTCTCTTGTATGTCTCAAAATTTACACAGCTGTCTTCCATTATTTTGACCATGATGGGATCAACGAGACTGGTATAAATATCTTTCTGGCTGGTTGAGTTAAAAGGCTGAAAAAGGGTTCAGAGATGCTGCTAGTATCTCATGATAGCTTCCCTCCCAGCCCACCCACTCCAGCTAGTAAAAAAGCCCTGGCATTAAATTATTGAACACTAAATTTTTGCATTCTATTTCTGTTTGTGCTTTGTACAGCAAGTAAAATTTAAAATCGCGAAACTTTATTTTGACAGACACTGGCAGCCTACCCGAGGGAACAAGTCTTGTATGGCTCTCTGTTATAGCTCCATCAATCTGCCAGTGATAAACTGCAGCAGCATTACGCAAGGGCAGAATGAGGTTGGGCAATATAGTTACAAAAAGAAGTAAATTATGGGTTTTGATGTTTAAAATTACTTGGACTAGGAAGGGCATTTCACTAGACATCAGAATAATTTTTACCATTCAATGTTCTTTAGTGTGCCCTTAAATCTAATTAAAATTAATGCATAATATATTTTCACCTGTGCCAATGTGGCCGTTTCTTGTCCTCTACATTGCTTCAGCTCGGACGACCTTGTGGCTTCATGCTCGTGCGCATGCTCTTTCTCAAAGGTTAGATTTGCTTCCGTGAATCCAGTGACGGAAAGCAGTTCAGTTTTTAGCATCAACTTGATTCAAAGTCCGGCCATCACGTCCCAGCTTCTGAGTAGAGCCGTTTTTAAACGACAATCCAATTTTTACTCTCCACAAACATTGAAGGGGCAGGTTGGTTATGTGGATTAACAGCTTTATTTGTGTGGCTAGCAACAAAGTGTTCGGACATAATAGATTCAGAAAAAGACGAAGATCTCTGAATTTGAGTCTACTATCAATATTTAATACTAACAAATATTCATTCTAATTGGTGTCGCCATGATGTACGAGATCATACTTGATTCAACTGTCTTGTCCATCTGCTGAGTGGGCAGGTGCCAATCATTCCTAGACGATCATCATCATCAGCATGGACACACTGAGGTTTAAGTTGTTTCATATACTGAACTAAAAAGTAGTCGGTGAAACGAGTGTCTGTTTGTCTGACAACAACTATGATTTTTTTTATCTTTCATGCCTTTCTTTGCATTGTCTTCGCCAGCCTGGTATTTGCAAGTCACGAATGACATGCATTTTATTGTATGTATGTTTTACATGTAATACATATATGTTATCAGTGTTACAGAACATTTTTAATTGCAAAGGGGTAAGCGCTGAGTTTCCAAGAAAGAAATTCAGGCGAGCCTGATGGTGAATATTGTTGTACGAGGAAGTTCTATACCCTTCTTACTAGCTTTTTTCTTAGAGTGTAGTTCTACATTACTAGATCTTGTAAACACACGCCTTTGTCAGAGTAATTTAGCTAGCTACAAGGTATCGTGCCTTAACGTGTCTTGATCGTGCATGCTTGTCGTGCCAGGTGGACTCGAGGCCTGGAGAAGTCTGCAGCACAGAACCTGGCGAGACGGCTGTCCGAGATGCCTGCCAACATGATGACGCCAACGCGCTTTGCCCAAGAAGCGGCCGAGGCTCTAGAGAAGAAGGGAGTCAAGGTCATTGCCAGGTTCGTATCTTAGTTTGCGTAGAATAACAGAGAGTAAGCTAGTTAATACATATTCCTTCTAAAAAAACAGGGCATGCAAACATGGCCACCAGAAGAAAGTCGGGACACCGCAAACGCCTACTTTTTCCCCTACTTCCTCCTGGTGTCCATGTTTGCACGCCCTGTCTTTTAGTCTGCATATTTGCTGTTGTGCTGTGTGAGCACAACACTGGTTGTTGGAAAAGCCGAATTTTGTGCCGGTTAATGCTGTACTGCTTAAGAACATGTTGTATGAAATACCAATGAGTATGAGTAAAAGTAGTATTCTCTGTGGCTTGTATTGTTGAAGCAAAGTAGACTTGTATTAAGGAAGGCATACAAAATATATTGCTTTAATAAAAATTGCACAATTAAGTTTTGCGTCCATCTATCTATCAAAATTTCAAGTTTACTTATGCGATGTTCATTCCAACATTGTGTACTTAGCAGATGTCTACAATAAGTTCAACCTATCATTGGGGATGTGAAGGCTTCTTCTCAGGAAGGGACAAGTCGTGCAGGGTCCTTTTTAAAGGATTCTTGAGGTCTGCAGGCTACCGAGTAATATATATGAAAGCCATGTTTGTCAATGCTGTCATCAAATGGAAGAGAAATGTACATGTAGGCAAATACAGTAAAAGCTCGTAGTTTCGAACTTACTGTTAATTTGAACTGACACCCTAGTCCTAACGCAACCCTCTGTATTTCTATGGGAGAGTACTCCTGGTAAGGTGAACAGGTTGGTATCCATGATGATTAATTCGAACTGGGAGTCCTCGGTTTTCCTCGCTCAAGCAGAAGTCTGCTTAGAGTGATCAAAATACGTTGCATGACCAAACCAAACTAAATTTATTAAAGGTGCAAAACTATAAAACAAGTGCATGCTGTGCTGAAGCTTTAGGCAATCTACAAACAATGCTAATGGGGCCCCAACGAAAGCAATGCAAGCAAATGAACATTACTCGATGTTGTTGAATTAACCTTATTCGGGTCCAGAGAATATGCAGGGAAGACCCCAGTTACCTTTAATTTTAATAGCATAAACTCTACAGTGTAGATATACTTAGTTTTTGGGGAATAAATGGCATCGTGTATTTTGACATTCAGGTTCACTGCTCGCATGAATGCATTCTGGTGTTTGTTTCCGGCGCATCGTTGACTGATGAGTTCTGTTTGCTGTCAAGAGCTGCACGAACTTCATTTCACACAAACATGCAGTACCGTATTTACTCGCATAATCCTCACACTTTTTTTGCCGGAAAACCGATGCAAAGTTGGGGGTGCGAGAATTACGCAGGGAAACCTTTCCATGAAAACAAACAGAGCGAAAAAGAAAACGAAGTGGCCGCAAATCGGGATTCTCACACCAGCAACTAACAGCAAGCTTTAAGAAGTACCAATTAAAACTTACCTCAACAATAAAAGGAGAGATTCAACACAAGACAAGATTTATTTTAGACACAAAAAGTGGAAGCAAATAGTCGAGAATTAGAATACCATACGCAAAGCTTGTGGACGTTGCGGGCGTAGCGATAGCGTTCGTTGCTCGACAAGAGCCCTCATAAAGTAAGCATAGGACGTCAGTAATTGGCTGATGGCTATTTAAGAGAATCGTCCGCAGTTTCCTCCTGAAGAAATAAAGTTTACCATCAATCTCAGTTTTAGCCACACAGCAGGCCCAACACGTCTTGGTGGCTTTTAGCTGCCATCACCAGTGGTGAACACAAAACTCATAGACTTCGAAGGGCCTACTGGTGGCTCTGTTGCCGTTGTTTAGTGCATGATCTATCACTTGCAACTTGAAAGCAGCCATGTAGCTTCAGTATCGCCTCATAACGTGACAAGATTACCGACACAACATACAAAACACGTCGCAACGTGCACTGGCCACTTTGGCTTGGCTTGGATTAGATTGAATCTCCATGCAATAGTACGCTTGATGGTTAAGAGATGGCGTGCGCTATCGTCATCAATGGGAGTTGGGAGTTTGGTTCGGACTGCCACGGTGGATGGACGTGTTTTTTTAGCGCTCCCGATCGACTGCGCAGATAAGTGGTTTTGCATGTTTTGAGCTTGTCTTTATAATTATAAAGCAGCAGTTAAAATCCCTGTAGCACTTAATTTATTGTACGGCTCTATTGGGGGTCAGTCACCAGGTATTTATTAGTTTGTGCATATGTGTTTGATTTTTTTGTTTTTTTGTTTTGCCACCTCGAGAGGGAGTTGCACGTACATTGACCATGCAAATTTTTGTAGTAGAGCTTAGACTTTTTCTTTTTCGTAGGGCAGGGCTCGAGTATTGTAATTATCGAGTGAGACAAGTCATAGGGACAATTGGTGTCAGAAAGACATGGTTAAAAAGACTGTAAAGTGTTTAGGATGTGGGGTGGGTTTGAAAATGGACCCAAGTGTAGAAGTGGATGGAAAAGAGGCTGACGCGAAGTGTAGGCAATGTGAGGTCAAGGAAAAAATGGAGAAAATGATGGTTGCCCAGAGTGACCTGCTCATGAGAATCACTGAGCTCGAAACTGCGTTGGCGACAGAGCAAGAGAAAATGAGGGCAATGGGAGAAAGGCTGTAGTTCGCCAAGGAAGCACTAGCCAAAGTGAACAGAAGAGCGGCCTACGGAGAGAACAGTAGGGAACCGGCAACCAGAATGGCGGAGAAGAAAAAGCAAGCAAGTTTGGAAAAAACAGGTTCAGCTGATTCAATTGTTGCACAGCCCAGCTTCAGCGAAGTAGTGGTAGGGCTGAAAGGGGACAAAGCAGCCGGCGTCACAGGTGCAAGTAACCCCCAGGTGCAGGACTCTCCAGCTCAAAAGTCACAGCATGTGAGAATTGCCGGGGACTCGAACTTAAATCGATGCACAGAAGCCATCAAACAGAGGGTAAGAGGTGACATGAGGGTTGCAGTAGGAGCGTTCCCAGGACGCAATCTGGCAGCAGTCATGAGGCAAGCGAGCGCAAAACTCGAAACTGCAGCTCATAGACGAAACCTCGTGATAATTTCAGGCGGTTTAAACTATGTCTTAAATGAAGATGGAGCAGGACCAGCAACCACACTGGCGAAAGGAGTCGATGACTTGCGCACCACTTCTCCTCAGGTACAGGTATTGATATGCACGATACCGGAGGTACCGGTGCGGGGCGGCAACGTGCAAAGAGCGGTTGTCAACACAAACCAAGAGATATGGCGGATGAGTCGAGAGAAAGGCTTTGAGGTGGTGGAAATAAACAGAGAAGTGCATAGGTGGGGTGGTTTTCAACGAAACAGAGTTCACATCGATGGGCGGCTAGGTCATGAGGTGGGTTGGCGACTTACAGGACACGCAGTAGCTTTTGGGGGGGGGGGGGGCCTTTGGGGTGCAGGATAGCTAGTAACGAGGAAAACAACCAGGGAGACTCTTTGACAGGTGGTATGGACCGATACGATTCTGAAGTGGCACTAGTATCTAAGATAGGTAGAGTCCAGGGCAGAAATAGACGTAGCCAGGAGCGCAGGGCCAATTCAGACATAGGGTATATTAAGATGAGTGGGCAGTGGAACGGAGCGGCCGCCACCATGGTCTCATCCAACCACTTTTTGCTTTTCGTACAGTTGTTCGCAGTCATCAGCACGAGCTCGCCGGACTGCGTGGAACCGCATGCGCCTGGCACGCCATACGGCACGTGCCCGCTTTAGCCCGAACCGAGCTGTTGTTGCCCTGTGCCACTTCAACCTCCCTTCCGGTAACCCCTTAGGCTGCCACCAAGCCAACCGCATCGACATCGTCAAGCCACCCAGAAAACTACAAATACAGCCAGCCTTGCACCGCGCGCCTCAGTGGGCAGTGGAACGGAGCGGCCGCCTCCATGGTCTCATCCAACCACTTTTTGCTTTTCGTACAGTTGTTCGCAGTCATCAGCACGAGCTCGCCGGACTGCGTGGAACCACATGCGCCTGGCACGCCATACGGCACGTGCCCGCTTTAGCCCGAACCGAGCTGTTGTTGCCCTGTGCCACTTCAACCTCCCTTCCGGTAACCCCTTACGCTGCCACCAAGCCAACCGCATCGACATCGTCAAGCCACCCAGAAAACTACAAATACAGCCAGCCTTGCACCGCGCGCCTCAGTTGGCAGTGGAACGGAGCGGCCGCCTCCATGGTCTCATCCAACCACTTTTTGCTTTTCGTACAGTTGTTCGCAGTCAGCAGCACGAGCTCGCCGGACTGCGTGGAACCACATGCGCCTGGCACGCCATACGGCACGTGCCCTCTCCAGCCCGAACCGAGCTGTTGTTTCCCGGTGCCACTTCAACCTCCCGTTCCGGTAACCCCTTACGCTGCCACCAAGCCAACCCCATCGACATCGTCAAGCCACCCAGAACACTACAAATACAGCCAGCCTTGCACCGCGCGCCTCAGTGGGCAGTGGAACGGAGCGGCCGCCACCATGGTCTCATCCAACCACTTTTTGCTTTTCGTACAGTTGTTCGCAGTCATCAGCACGAGCTCGCCGGACTGCGTGGAACCACATGCGCCTGGCATGCTATACGGCACGTGCCCTCTCCAGCCCGAACCGAGCTGTTGTTGCCCGGTGCCACTTCAACCTCCCGTTCCGGTAACCCCTTACGCTGCCACCAAGCCAACCGCATCGACATCGTCAAGTCACTCAGAAAACTACAAATACAGCCAGCCTTGCACCGCGCGCCTCAGTGGGCAGTGGAACGGAGCGGCCGCCACCATGGTCTCATCCAACCACTTTTTGCTTTTCGTACAGGTTGGTTCCTCCCAAGATTATAGCGCTAAGCGATCTAGCAACTATTGTCTGCTGCTCCTTCCATGCCCACATGTGTTGCTTGATATAGTCGCAGAGTGTTTTGTCGTTATAAAGGAACTTCTTCTTTGCGGGCATATTGAACAGAATCCTGGTCCAAATAGCGAAGTATTAGCCGCCATCATCAAACTAATCGCACACTTGGATGAGCGTCACGACAACTTGCAGAAGACTACTAACGAAGTTAAATAAAAGCAGTTGCTACTTGATTCCAAAGTAACAGATTTAACCACCCGACTAACTGTACTTGAACAGAAGGTTATTTCCCTCGAGAGCGTTCCAGACAATGCACAGATGCAAGGTCTTGTAACGGCTGCCGTGCGACACGAAAGTGTCGCTCTCAGTTCACGGCTTGATGACTTCGAGGATCGCTCTCGTAGGGAGAACCTAATTTTTTATGGGATATTGGATTCTGCTTCAGAAACCTAGGCTGAGTCGGAGCTAAAAATTCGTGAAATCCTGTCTGCGTCCCTTAAACTGGAATTTCCTAATGAAGCCATCTCCCGTGCACACAGGCTTGGAACATATGTACAGAACAAATGTCGACCTGTTATTGTTCGCTTCAGTTCGTTCAAAACAAGAGAAAGTGTCTTTACTAAGAAATCGATGCTTCGCAGCACCCCCGTGTCAGTTAGCGAAGATTTCTGCAAGGCCACGCGCCACATCCAGAAAAAGTTTTTAAATGTCGCGAAAAGCACTGGGCAGCCATATTACTTGAAGTATAACAAGATACTAATCAACAAGAAAGCCTATGTTTATTGTCCGGTCACCGATCGTGTAACTGAGGCAGGACCTATTTATGATAACCCCGTCCACATTGCTCCCGAAGTAAGCAATGCAGAATGCGCAGGGGCCAGCGTTCCTCCTTCACATCGATAGCTAGATAAGCATTTTCGAGCTCACGAATTTTCTTTTTTGCTATGTAATTCTTCGAAGTGTTACTAACAAGCGTGAGGCCCTATCTGCGCTAATAGATACATGTCTAGCTGATGTCGTCGTAGTAACTGAAACTTGGCTGTCCGCGGAAATTGAAAATAACGAAATATTTAACTGTTCAACAAAGTTTAAATTCTACCGCTGTGACCTGGGTACGAGGTGCGGGGGCGGCGTATTGATTGCCATTAGCGACGAGAGTAGCTCATTCAGCGTGCCTGTTGTTTCACCACTTGAAATTGTCGCGTGTGTTCGCATTAACCACAAAGATATCGTTGTTTGTGGCTGCTACCGGCCTCCTAACCTTACTACCGGTTTCGCAAATGAATTACACGTTGTACTAAATAAGTTGCGAGTAAGGTTTCCGGCTGCGCCTATGTTTCTCCTAGGTGACTTTAACTTCCCTAATGTTTCGTGGTCTCCCCCTTTCCCAATAATTTCATCAACTTCTGCTGACAGTGCTGCCTTTCTTGATGTGTGTTCAGACTTTAACCTTACCCAGCTGGGTGACGCTCCAACCCGCATTACCTTGTCCACATCCTCAGTTCTAGACTTGGTGCTGACCACGCATCCCGACCTAATTAAATCCCTATCAGTTATTCCGGGCGTAAGCGACCATCTAGCTATTCATTTTAACATGACTAAAACAACTAAAAGAAATGATAGCTTAAATGTTTTTAGGGACTACAAAAGAGCCGACTATGTTTCAATTAATAATGAGCTTCAGCTTTTCCTAAACGATTACCTTTCGCAATTTCTGGAAAGGTCCGTGCAACAAAACTGGAATTTGTTTAAGCAGAAGGTAGCAGAACTTACCAATCGTTTTATTCCACTTTGCACAATTAGGCAAAACGCAAAGTCCCCTTGGTTCACGCTTACACTAAAACGACTACTGAATAAAAAGAAACGAATTTTTCGAAGGGCAAAGCTAACTAACAATGCGGAAAGGTAGTCCGCTTATCATCACGCAGCTGACGAGTACACTCGCGCATTATCCGTTGCAAAAGAAAATTATTATCAACAAACGCTTCCCTCCCTGCTTGCAACTAACCCACAGAAATTTTGGCAGATGGTTAGGGGAAATGAAAAAAAGGCGATAGAATTAATCCATGATGATAACAGCCGTGTACCAAAAGAAGAGTGTTGTGTCATTTTAAGCTCTGTGTTTTCATCGTGCTTTGTTAAACCTACAGCACTTTCCTTTCCCGATACCCCCACCCACAACTTTGTTCCCATGGAACCCCTTTTATTTGACTGTGTCGGCATACAAAAATTGATCGAAAACATGAAATTAGCCAGTGCTCCAGGTGAAGACGGTATCTGTGCAAAATTTTTGCATAATACCTCTGTTTACTCAACTGTCATTTTATGTAAGCTTTTCACACAGTCTTTGGAATGTCATTGCCTCCCGGGCGACTGGAAAGCGGGAAAGGTGGTTCCTCTTCACAAATCAGGTGACGTTCATAACCCCCGCAATTACATGCCCATATCGTTAACAACCATACCGTGTAAGCTCATGGAACACGTCATCTACTCTCACATAATCACTTTTTTAGAAAATAACTCGTTCCTTCGTGATCACCAGCATGGATTCCGGAAACAGTACTCGTGTGAGACCCAACTTCTCTGCTTTACTAATGACCTTTTTCTTGCCATTGATGCTTCTTCCCTTGTTGACTGTATTTTTCTCGACATTGCTAAAGCTTTTGACACTGTATGCCATAAACTGCTACTGCTAAAACTAAGCAAACTTAATCTTGATGCTAACATATTAAAATGGATTGAATGCTTTCTAATAGACCGCTCCCAATTTGTAACTGCGAACGAATCCAACTCCCCTCTCTCACCCGTAACCTCTGGCGTCCCCCAAGGATTTGTTCTTGGCCCACTACTCTTCCTGATTTACATTAACGATTTGCCACATAACATCTCTTCTTCTATTAAACTTTTCGCCGATGATTGTGTTATTTATAGCGAAATTAAAACCCCTTCTGACCACCTTGCCCTTCAGTGTGACTTAGACACTGTTTCATCTTGGTGCGATACTTGGCTAATGAACCTTAATGTTACTAAATGCAAGGTAATGAGAGTTTCACGTCGAACATGTAATATTTTTACTAACTACGTACTTAATAATTCTCCCCTTACTAAAGTTAGCTCTTACAAGTACCTTTGCATTACAATTTCTGACAACCTTTCCTGGCAGTCTCACATTGACCTTATTAAAAACAATGCTAACCGCACACTTGGTCATTTACGCCGTAACTTCTCCCTTGCCCCGATGCAACTGAAACTTCTGCTCTATAAAACATTAGTCCGACCAAAGCTAGAATATTCATCATCTGTATGGGATCCCCACATAAACATCCATATCAGTAGCATCGAAGCAATTCAAAATCGCGCCGCTCTTTTCATTTTGTCGAACTATTCCCGTACAGCAAGCGTAACCCATATGAAGTCAACCTTAAATCTACCTAGCCTATCATTTCGCCGCAAAATCTCACGCTTGTGCCTCTTCCACAAGTTGTACCGTACCATGCACTCACTGAGTAACTCGCTTTTTTTGCCGCCATCCTACATTTCATCCCGCAGCGATCACCACTTCAAAGTTGGAATTACAAGCAGCCGTACAAACCTCCATTTTAATTCATTCGTGCCCAAAACAAGCACAGACTGGAATCACCTTCCCGCTTCCATCGCATCCATCACTGACCCGGCCAACTTCAAGAGTACCATAAACGCATACCCTTTTTAAACATGCTCCATTTGTTTGTACAGATTGTTACTTGTTTTTCCACCACTCCTCTCTGTAATGCCTTGTGCATTGAGAGAAAATAAATGAAATGAAATAAATAAAATGAAACATGCACGGTGGTAGGAACAGGCTGAAGTGGGAAGAGATGGAAGAACAGCTAAGGGAGAAGAGGCCGATGGTATACGGTTTTGTAGAAACACATCTCAGGGACATGGAACAACCTCCTAACAGTCCGGACTATGCGTGGGAATATTCTAATAGAACAGAAGGCAGCAGAAAGGGGGGTGGTAGTGGGGCATTCATTCATAAAAGTACAGACTGGCAAAGGGTCAAGCAGGAGTGCAAGGAACATTTATGGCTAAAAGGGAAAAAGGCAGGACAAATGACACTCCTTGGTTTTGTGTACTTGTGGACGGGAGCAAAGGCTAGAGAGGAAAACCAGGCAGTGATAGAGTGTATATCAAATAACATTCAGGAGTTAGGAGGAGAGTGCGAGATAATTATACTAGGAGATATGAATGCGCACATAGAAGATATAGATGGGCATACTGACCCGACAGGCAAAATGATCATGAATATGTGTGAAAGGCTTGATTTGATCATTTCCAACAGTATCGAGAAGTGTGAAGGGCAAATAACATGGGAGGTAGGAAGGCTGCAGTCGACGATAGATTATGCACTGATGTCACATAGTATGTATGATAAGTTCAGGGGAATGCACATAGATGAAGGTGGCTCCAGAAGTCTGGGTAGTGATCACAAACGTATCAAGCTAAGTTTTGGAAGAGCAGTGAAAGTGGGAAGGAGACAAGATGAGAACTACAGGAAAATTTTTATTCAGAAAGGCAAATTGAAGTAGCCACTAAACAAATTGAGAAAGTAATCACTGAGGACGACAAAGCAGTGTGGACATACACGAATCTAATTAGACTGTTTGAGCTAGAGCTTGCTAAGGCACGTGATAAGTCACCCCGGAAAAGAAGACAAAAACCCAAAAGTTAGTGGGATGAGGAAGTTAAGAGAGCCATAGCAAAACGTCAGGAAGCCTCTAAGGAACACAGACATGCTAAGCAGCGGGGTGAACCGACAGATAATGTAGAAAGAAAATGGGAAATATTTCTAAGCTGTAGAAGGGATGCATCCCTTCTGATCAATGAACAGATTAGAAGAAAGGGAGCTCAGTGGCTGGCAGAAGTACATAAAAAAGATAGAAAGGCAGCTGCGAAATTTTGTAACCATCTAAACTCCCTAAGAAATGAAACCAGCCTAGAGCAGAGGTTTATAACTACAGCTCAAGGTGCTAGGCTAGAAGGGGACGAAGCTATTGAATATATACGAACAAGGGTGACTGAAAAATTTCAACAAAAAAGTGCTTTACGCACGACAATAGATAAGGATGAATCAAGTAGCGTAATGGCTCCATTGTCACAGCGAGAGTGGGAAAGGGCTGAGAAAAGGGTTCCTAGTAGTACATCAACAGGCCCAGATAGCATTCCAATTATGCTGATAAAGACATTAGGTCCGAAGTCTAAGCAGGCTTTGAGAGAGGCGGTGAGCAAAATAATAATTGATGGTGAAGTTCCCGATGGATGGAAATTAGCAGAATGAACATGATCTATAAAGGAAAGGGGAACAAAGCTGACATAAGCAACTACCGTCCTATAACAGTGACATCAATGGTCTACAGGCTGGCGATGCAGATTATAAAGGAAAGACTGCAGGCATGGATAGAGGATGAGGGGGTGCTGGGGGAACTGCAGAATGGGTTTCGGAAACACAGGAGGTTGGAAGACATTCTGTTCTGACTGACGCAGTGCATCGAAATAGCAGAAAAGGAACACAGGCCCCTGTGGCTAGCATTTTTGGATATCAAAGGAGCGTACAATAGCGTAGTTCAAGAGGAATTCTGGGGAATACTGGACACACTAGGCGTGGAAAATGTAGTCACTAATCTTTTAAAGGATATCTATAAAGGTAACAAGGTAGTTATAAAGTGGGAAAAACTGGTATCCAAGCCTGCAGAGGTAAAATGGGGTCTTAGGCAGGGGTGTCTTCTGTCAACCTTTTTATTCATGATGTACCTTCAAGGATTAGAGGTCAAATTAGAGGGAAGTGGTCTGGGCTTCAACCTCTCTTTCTTCAAACAAG
Organism: Rhipicephalus microplus; assembly: GCF_043290135.1. Lineage (NCBI taxonomy): Eukaryota > Metazoa > Arthropoda > Arachnida > Ixodida > Ixodidae > Rhipicephalus > Rhipicephalus microplus. The sequence goes on along the minus strand of NC_134705.1, from coordinate 43,877,666 downwards.
GAAAACTCATTGAACAGGCACTACCAGCATTGATGTACGCAGATGATATAGTGCTAATGGCCGACAACAAGGAAGATTTGCAGAGATTGATGGACATCGGCGGTAATGAGGGACGTATGTTAGATTTCAGATTCCGTAACGAAAAATCAGCATTCATGATTTTTAATGACACTGAAGGTAGTGAGCTTAGAATACAGGAGGTCACGCTAGAGATAACAGATAAATAAAAATGTCTGGGCATATGGGTAAGCAATGGGGCTTGGTACCGAAGGGAACTAGAAATATACGTGACGGCTAAAGGTAACAGGAATGCAGTGGTAATGATAAACAAGGCACTGTGGAATTACAATAAGTATGATGTTCTGAGAGGAATATGGAAAGGGGTCATGGTTCCTTGACTCACGTTCGGCAATGCGGTCTTGTGCATGAGATCAGAAGTTCAAGCAAGATTAGAAGTTAAGCAACGTGGAATAGGTAGGCTTGTCTTAGGAACTCACGGGAATACACCAAATCAGGGAGTACAAGGTGATATGGGATCGACATCATTTGAGGGCAAGGGAACTAGCAGCAAGATAAATTTTGAGAAGCGATTCAGAGAAATGGGGGAGGAGTGTTGGGCTAGGAAGCTATTCAGCTACTTGTACATGAAGAATGTCAATACAAAATGGAGGAAGCGAACCAGAAAATTGACTGGTAAATACTTAGAAAACAGCAGGGGGCCAAACCAAAAAGAATTATCGGTTAAGGAGAAGGTGAAGGAAGCTGAGACCGATATGTAGAGAATTGGCATGATTTAGAAGCCCGCACTAGAGATCTATAGAACTTTTAAGCAGGAAATTGCCAAGGTAAGGATCTATGATTTTACTCGGGGTAGTTCTCTAGTGTTTGAGGCCAGGACGGGAGTATTGTGAACCAAGCCATATCGGGCCAAATACGAAGGGGTAGACATGGTATGCAGTGCATATGGAGAGGAGGAGGAAACTTCCGAACACTTGATAATGTTCTGTAAAAGGATTCACCCTATAGTTCAGGATGATGGCACAGAGTTCTTCAAAGCACTGGGGTTTAGGGACAGGGAGGGCAAAATAGACTTTAAGCGGGTAGAAATAACTAGAAGGATGTTATCTGATTGGTGGCTAAAGTCAGGGCATGAGTGAAAATTAAACCCTTCTGTGCAAAGTACGAAACCTCAACCTCACAATTTCAAGGAAAACAAAATCAATCTAGTTTTTGGATCATTAAGTATTACGGCTTGGTGGTGCTAGCCACCGCCCAATCTAAAGGGTACAGTTATATCCATTCATCCATCCATCCATCCAATGGCTGGAATGAGCAGACGACGTTACTGTGGCAGTTTTTGGGAGTGTGATAATTACTCGAGGAAAAAAAAGAAATCGTGTTTTCGTTGGGCGATGTGGGGGGTGCAAGAATTATGCGAGCGCGAGGATTACGCAAGTAAATATGGTAGCATGTAGTTTGGCATAATGAGTCCAAAGGTGGCTTTTTTCAGTTCTGCCCGTGCAGTGTAGCACAACGTCAGGTTATTCTCGTGCCTGCCCGCTAATTGGAACTCCATTTAATTTGAACAAATTTATAATGCCCTTCGAGTTCAAGTTAACGAGCCTTTACTATAGTTCTGAGTTAAATTTGTGTAACACAGCCTGAACGATTAAGATAGTACAGTTATTGTCAAAATTTTTGCATTTCACACATACTATGGGGAACGTGCATTGAGCCGGTGGCGCCGCTGCGCGGAGGGAACGAAACGAAGTGGCGTGATTCGTGCAGCAGCCACTCCACGAGCCGAGCCGTGTCACGCTGGTCAAGGAGCTTTTCAATGTCGCGCATGAATTGCTGCGTCGTCAACTGCGCTTTTCCTTAAAACATTTCCTTAAATGGCACGCCTTTTGTGGACAGCTTTAGTTGCTTGTTGGAGGGCGACTTCCATTTGTTTGGTTGTGACGTCTTTGTGACGGACTCTTCACTGTTGACAAAAGCTACAACTGTTGCTGCATGCTTGCAATGGCCTTCCACACCACCCCTACAGTTGCAGTGAGCTCTGGTGATCAGCCTAGTTGCATCAAGCTGAAAAAGAGAATACTCAAGTTACACGCGGCCTACGGGCAGTGCGATTGAAAGAGATGCGTTTTTGGTGTTACCTGTCTTAAGTAATTAATGCTGAAAAGTACACACATGCATATTACAGAACGCGTGCACTTAAAGTTACATCAACCAACAGTTATCTCGTCGTTCACGGCGATGACCATACAATTTACTGGACGCCGTCGCTTGGCTGTACGTGCGTTACTGTTACGCGGACCGTAGTTCAGACAGTTTAATACGTGCCTAAAGGCGAGCATTATTCATTCACGCTCATTCGCAGGTAAAAAATGTTACTCACACGCCCTACGTATAAGCAAACAGCGTAGTTCGTAAGCGGCAATGGTAAAGAAGAAGAGCCGGATGTGTGGCACAATGCACAGGGGACCGCGCGAATCTTTTAATGCACCTGTATTTCATTTGCGCCTTGACAGCACTCTGCATGCAAGCGGTGCCACACCACCCTGTTTTATTTATGCTACGCGACGGCTAAGATATCACTTGCAAAGATGACACGTAACAGATTTACTCAATCACTCATGCAGGTTCACGTTGGCTTGTCGCACACACCGCCCTTTCAATATACTCTAGTATGTCTGACTGTGGTCTCTTCAATCAGTCGAAAACGTGCCTGCTGCGGCATAATTTGCCTCCTTTCTCTTCGTTCGAGGCTCTGAAAAACCCTGTTCTCTTTACTTCGTTGAAGGCGGCGCGCTTTATAATACCTGTAGCCATAGCGCGCACGCACGTCCACAGAACGCGGGCACAGCAGAAGGGGAGACGAGAATGCGTATCACGTCAGTTAACAACTCAGTGGCCACTCGTGGCGCTGACGGCGCGCTGGCGCACTGAATTAGCGCGCCACCTGTAGGTGCCGCACGTTTCCTATAGCACACAGAACACTGTGGCTGTATGATGGGCTGACAAAAGGCAACCATGGTTTTGGTCATCATGAATTTCAATGAATCTTGCTTGAACAGTTGAAATGACAGCCAGTGCTTTATTGTGCTCACAGTCGCTGCTGGTGACAGTGAAGTGGCTCATGTAGGTGCACAACAGCGAGCTCTGCTCCTGCACTGTGACAGCATTAGACAACCAGAGTTCAGCGTTGCAAGAATGTGCCGCCCATCACACTGGGCAATTATCAAGTTTCATTTGCTGAGCACTGTACATCAGGGACACATAACACTAAGGAAAACTGTAAGAGAATATTCGTGTACTTTTGGTGTTGTTGAAATAGATAAAGTTTTTTTATTTGGCTCAAAATTCTCTTTATCAGATTTCTCAATTATCTGTGCAAAATTTTTGTGCCTTCTAGTGTGACATATTGAGATTTATGTGACACCAAGTGACGCTGATGAAACAGTGCTAATGACTAAGTTATTTGGCCTATGTAACAAGTTGTGCCACTTGATGAGTACTTTGCAAATGAAACAAGCAGCTGCTGTTTGGGCTTTTCTAGAATCAAATTTGTTTGTTTTTCTGTTCTCTGCTCACGTGTTCATTGTCCAAATAAATTAATAGACTCTACTTTGTGCTGTTCTCTTGCAATGCAGGTGTCTTCATTAAAACAGGTGTTGTGATTAGTGTTCGTGTTGACGGTGTGGGCCCTTTTCTTTGCTTTCTCAGGGACCGCAAGTGGATCGAAGAACAGAAGATGGGATCCTTCCTGAGCGTCACACAGGGATCGGATCAGCCGCCTGTGTTTCTAGAGATGCACTATGAGGGCCCAGAAGCTGTGGCAGGAGGACCTTTGGTGTTTGTTGGCAAGGGTGTCACTTTTGACAGGTGATCACCATTCCTGCATTTATGAATACACTCAAATGTCGCTATAGCGTACCTTAGTTTGACGATTTTTTCAGATTAAAGATTTTTTTAGAAAATCAGCCCCCAATAACTGCCCCTTAGTTTAATGAAACACTATTTCACTTCTGCGAACTTCAAAACGCCAAGTGTTCCAGAATAAACGATCGAATTTGATCCTCTTTATATCTCTACGATTCTTCAAAATAACGAATGGAGATTTTAAGAAGTTACTCCAAGCTTTGAAAATAGTGCCTAGCTCCGCACCTTGTACTATAATTGTCATCAGAACTCCAGCATATTTCTGTACCTGCTCGTCCTATTCTAATGTGGGACAGCCCTATCGCCATCATTATCGCCTGATGCAGTCAAATCTCATTATAGCGAACCTCAGATTAACGACTTTCTTGAATATTCCCCTCCAACTGTCTATTGCTTTAATGTAAAAATATTTCATCACTGTTAATTTCAGACTACCAAAATGCTTCAGAATAATGCATCGAATTTTATGTCCCTTATATCTTCACAACACTTCAAAATAATTAATAGCGATTTTAAAAAGCTACTCTTGGCTGTGAAAATAGTGCCCATCTTCATACCAGGCACTATTATCATCGTCAGAATGCCCGTGCATTTCTCGATGTGCAATAGCCCTATCGCCATTATCATTGCCTAGTACTTGTTTTTTGGCCCGGTACCTTTGTTTTCGTTGGCCAGCTTTACCTGTGTGCTTGTTATACGGCTGTTTTCTAGCTGTTTGGTTGGTGGTTGAACGTTTAAGATGAGCTCCTGAAGCAGCACCAAAGGAATGCTACGACAGAGTGAAAAATGCAACGCGAGTGACCTATAAGATAAAGTCGATGATGATTACCTGTCCGTGGCTCGAATACTACACACAGTTCGACGACGAAGCATGCACGTGAGCTTAGCTGACGACCGATCAGACCGATAAGATTTTTTTCGATGAGAAGATGACAACGAGAGCAAAGGCGACGTTAGCACGACACGTGCAAACCAGCATAAAGAATCGGTATTTAATGCTGAAGCTTCACAGTATGTTAAAAGGATGTGCACGCTTAAGAGTTCCGTATTTCAGCAGCCGAGCTGCCCACATCAGCACAGATCGTGCTCTTCCTCAAATAAACATGCACTCGTTCTGTATACAGCCTGTTTGTTTTTTCGCACTTATTAGAGCGTAGCGCCGTTGTGATCGTATACAGACCACAGGTAGGCAACTCACAAATTCGCATTTAGGATTTTTGCGCAAATGTTCAATACTTTCACTACAATGACTTTTCAAAATAATGAATGATTTTCGACAGTCTCTTGAGATTTGTTGCGTCGACATTCCACTGTACTTTCTTCTTGTGGCCGAAACGAAAATGATAATACAGTACACTCTCAATTACAGAACAGCAAAGGATTAGTAAAATACCGTATTTTCTCGCATATTACCCGCACCAAAAATAAAAATAATTTGCCTGAAAAGGTAGGGTGTGGGTCATGTGCGAATAATCCGGAAGCAGAGGTCCGCTTCATGGCTATACATGGCATGCCGTGCAGTCCACATCCCCATCAGCATCGTCTGGTGAAAAGCCAATAAAAGCCAACCCAGGCCGTAGGCAGATCAATTCCGTAGCGTGTTTATTCACTTTTTGCGCGCTTTGTTTGATTTGGTCAGCAGCGTCACAAAAGCGATTCGACAGCGTCTTTCTCCGAGTCTGGTGTGGCCAGTTTGCACCGTTGGTCAGCCTTGTCTAGTGAGACACCATAAGTGGGTCTTGACGGCAATCTCTCACCGCGAAAGAAAAACTCAAGATTATAGCTACTGCGGAAAAAATCGGCAACAGGGCTGCTGCGAGTAGGCATGACATTGACAAATCCTGCATTCGCCACTGGCAAAGAAAAAAAAAAGGCCTTTCTCGAAATCGCATGCAAGGAGAAGCAAGCATTTCGTGTCCCGAAGACTGGTGCGTACCCCCTTGTGACGCAACTTGTCAAATTTATTGAGGATCAGAGGAGTCGCGGGCACGCTGTGTCAACGGAGATGACGCCAAAGTAAGTGCTGAGGATGCCGCGCGAGTTGAACATCTCACGCGAGTTTTGTGCGAGCCATGTATGGCTCCAGCGATTCATGGCCAGGCATGGATTTTCAATTCAGCGGGGAATGACTATGTGCCAGCAGCTTTCCAATGCCTATGAGGATAAGCTGTTGACCTATCAAGATAATGCATGGATAAATGGTGACCTCGTCTGTGACTGGCTTCGTCTGTGACAATCTGGGAGAAGGGGCTGGGCGCCATGTTGGCATGGCGGCCGATGCTGGTGGACTCGTTTCGAGGCCACTGCACTGACGTAGTAAAAGCATGCCTCATTGACCACTGCACTGATGTCGTGATCATACCCGGTGGCATGACTTCCATGCTACAGCCACTGGATGTGTGCCTCAATAAGCCGTTCAAGGCGCACGTTAAGTGGCTGTATGCCGAGTGGATGGCCGACGGCCGTTACGCCCGGATACCGACTGGGGGCTTGCGGAGGCCAGACATTACGCTGCTGTGCCAGTGGATCGTGAATGTGTGGGAGGTGATTCTGGCTGACATATTGCGGAAAAGCTTCAAAAACTGCGCCATCAGCAATTGCTTGGATGGCACCGCAGGCGATTGCGTCTTCCAGAGCGGCGACGAAGCCTGGAATGACAGCAGCGACAGCGGCGAGTCGGGTGATGGCTGAAAGAACAGGAATTGGTGCCGTCAACGTTGCGACGATTGCTTCGAAGTAAAGTTCTTTTGTAAACAAGATTGTGATGTGCTGTGCAGAATCTGATGTGCTGTGCAAGAATGAGACCAGTCTTATCAAAAGCAATTGTTTCATTTATGCAGATATTTCGCTTAACAGATTGCCGCTTACTGAAAGTCAATCGGTAGATTGCAGTGAAATCTCAATGCAACGAATCTCAAGGGCCCGCTAAAAGTCGTTTGGAAAAATTGTGGCGAAAGTATTAGAAATTCGTGCAAAAGTCCTAAATGCAAACTCATGAGTTGCCTACCTGTGCTGTGTATACAATCACAACTGCGTTACGCTCTATTAAGTGTGAAAAAATGAACAGGAAGTATACAGAACGAGTGCATGTTTATTTGAGGAGGAGCACGATCGGTGCTGTTGTAGGCAACTTGACTGCTACAGGACGAACTCTTTAAGTGTGTGCATCGTCTCATGCACTTGAAAGTATTGGCGTTGGACACCGATTCTTCGCATTGGTTTGTGCGCTGTTTTCACCAGGTCTTCGACTCGTCACCATTTCCTTATCACGACAAATAGTATAGATCTTATTAGCCAGCTAAGCTAAGTCCATTCTTCTTCAGTGTCGCACTGTGCATAATGTTCAAATGTTAGTGAAGTATGCAAAGGTAATTAATCATTGGCAACTTCATCTCATATGTACCCACGTGGCATTTCGCAGTCATTGCATTCTTTTCATGCTGATTTCAGAGCTCATCATGAACCGACAACCATCAATTCAAAGGCGAGGAAACAGCCACGTAACAAGCATTCAGATAAAGCTGCCTTACGAAGCAAAGGCTATGCGGCGAAACATGACGTGAAAATCAAGTGCAGGGTATGGTGATGGGAATTCTGCTATCACGCAATAGAATGGGGCAGGTGCATAGATAAATGCACGGGAGCTATGATGATGATAGTGGCAGATAAAGAGCTGGGCATTGTTTTTACAGCCACGAGTAACTTTAATATCGCTATTAGTTACTTTGAAGCGTTGTGGATGCCTACAAAATTTGACATGTTATTTCGAAACACTCAGTATTCTGGAATTCGAAGTAGTGAAATATTTTTACATTAAACCAATGGACATTTGTAGGGGTATTTTTAAAAAAGTTGGCAACCAAAGGAGCTTCTGAATTCGCTCCTGCTGAGAAATGCTGCTGTTTTGTTGTTTTGCATCTTTATTAAACTTGTTTGGTTTAGTTTTGCAATACAGTTAAACCTGGGTATAACGAAATTGATAAATCCTGGGGAAAATTTGTTATAAACAGCATTTCGTTATATGCAGGTTCGGTACAAAAATTCGGAAAATAAACGCACAAACTAAACAAGAGGGGGGCTGAAGGCAGAGCTAACCAGAAACACTTAGTTTACACTAAAAACTTGCTTATTATTTCGATAGCAATTATATGGACACTCTCAGCAGGGTTTTGTCGTCGCCGCCATGTTTCGTAACACGTCCAAATAAATAACATTTCCCCCACGCATCATAACTTTAACGAGCGGGTGAAATCGCGCGAGCGCTGCTGCAGCAGACATAAAATGAGGTGGCCCACCCCAATCGCCTGGAAAGGGCATAAGATCTGCCATCATAAGAACTGCCATCGAATGCTCAAACAGAAAGTAAACAACCCATCTTGGATGAGCATGAACCAACGCTCTGGGATATCAAATATCAGAGTTCCGGGATATCGGATCCACAATAGTTGGCTGCCAGCTTTACTTCTTATAACATAATTTTTTTGCTATTGCGTTCATTGCATTGCAATTAACATGCTGTAGTGTTGTTGCCAGAACGAATGGGCTAATCGTGAAAGCTATCAGCACGCCTCGCCGTGGTGGTCTAGTGATTAAGGTACTCGGCTGCTGAACTTGCAGGTCGCGGGTTCGAATCCCGGCTGCGGTGGCTGCATTTTTCGATGGAGGCGGAAATGTTGTAGGCCTGTGTGCTCAGATTTGCGTGCACGTTAAAGAACCCCAGGTGGTCGAAATTTCCGGAGCCCTCCACTACGGCGTCTCTCATAATCATATGGTGGTTTTGTGACGTTAAACCCTACATATCAATCAATCAATCAATCAATAAAAGCTATCAGCATGCGTACTCGAGGAGTGGTGCAAGAAGGAAGCGTATGTGAAGAGTCGACCTTCGAAAAATTTATCCTCAACGTGGTCTCAGAGAGTTTTCATTAGTGCATATTCTGACATTGGTGGTGATAACACAATTGTTCGAAATCAAGAAAAGTCACAGTTTTGCGACAATGGCGAAGCAATGAATGCGATAACAACTTGGAATGTAACGCTGAGAACGGCAAGCTGATCAAATCGTGCAGCACGCTGCTCATGCACAAAGGTGCACGAAAACAACATACACAGCCAGGACGAGAGCGAACTAACAACATTTACTGCTGGACACTTCAAGCGCTGTTTAAACAAAAATGAGGCACAAAACGTAATCACAGGTACATTAATGAGTGAAAACTAACAAGTGCCTCAGTTGTTACTTCGCCGTGTTTGAAAAGCGCACTTTTATTGCAAATGGCACCTTTTCAGCGAGCGAAGTGATCTTTGTGCATTGAGCACCTAAACGCAATCGTTCCGGTCACAGTTGTAGGCGCACGATTCTCCCCACTGAAGGATAAGCGCGCACTCACAAGCATCTAACCGCCCCCCCCTTCATTTATGGGGCCAAGTATGCTGGGCAGATAAGCGCGCGCAGCGCATGGTGACGAGCTGGGTGCCGAGCGCGGATGGCTTTTTATTTTCTGGAGTTTTCATATATTTATGTACGTATACATATACTGGGAATGACAGCGGCGGCTGCAAAAAACTAAATGAAACTGTCCATACACAAAATTTCTATTGCTATAAAAAAAAAAGCAAAGCTGAACGTCGCCGGGAGCCAGATCATGTGCGCAGTGAAACTATGCACGCGCGCACGACGTCGAAAACGAAGAGTGAATGACACGGACATGGATACCACAGAAAACTATTCGGTAAAGCACCCTCCATATGCAGCACGGCCCCACATATGTGACGCTAACTAAAAGCGTGGCATTGCCATTACGCAAAAGTAGGTTTTTTTTTATTTGTTTGGAATGGGGGGGCAACACACTCGTGCATGCGACCGCAGTGGCGAGAACTGTGGTAACACCGGCTGTGGGATGCAGGCCTGCCTCACGCGAATGCATGCCCGTCGCCGCCGCTTCGCACTTCGTCGCCGGCGTGGCAGCTGCCGAAGATGCATGCTTGTACCAAAATGCCAAAATGTGGAGCGAAATTCCTGATTGTCCATGAGGAAAATTGGTTATATCATGGTTGTCTCCCATTTTTACTTTGTTACATAGGGGTCACAAATACATGTGCTTCTATGGAGCAACAGTGGGGAATAAGAAATACTTTGTTATATCGAATAATTTGTTATATGGAGGTTCGCTATAAGCGGTTTAACTGTATATTTTGAATTTTCATATCAAACCTGTATATAATCAAGTCCTCTTTATAACAAGTTTTTCCGGGAAATTGTCGTTTTTGTTATTATATCCAGGTTTAACTGTAGCATCTTTGCCTTTCACATGTAAAATATTGTCTCCAGCACTTTGGTTGCATGAAGTCATGTACATAATTGCAATTCTGACTCTGCATTGCCTTATTCCTAATAAGAGAACAATAAAGCATTACTCTGCCACTGCTTCATCAACCTATCCTCAAGAAACACTTCTATGTTGCTTTCTCATTTGCATATCCTTAGGAATCTTTTCCTAAGCTTTTTTTTGAGTAATTGCACTTTAATATATTCGAAATATACTCTAGAAATAGTCTAAAAGTATTCGATTCGCTTTGTACTCACACTCATAATTCGAATTCACTTTGCACCTGAAATTTCCCTATTAGTATAGCTCTAGCTATTACTGTATGAGCTCTTCTGTTACTTCACCAGGCGCACTTATTTGTGCTTCACATAAGGGTGGTAATGAAGTTACATTTTATTTTTTTGTTCCTGTCGTGGGGTGGCAGCGGTGGCATCTCCCTGAAGCCATCTGCCAACATGGACCGGATGAAGGCGGACATGACCGGTGCTGCCTGCGTTGTTGCCACCTTTGCCGCAGTGGCAGCACTCAAGCTGCCTGTCAAGATGGTCGGTGAGTGTCGCCTGTCATGCCTGGTCTCAAGGAAAACATTACATAATGCCAAGGGAAAGCACACCTGACCAATGTTTCTACTCTGGACCAATTCTGAACACCGTCACATTCTGCCCTATTGATGAATTCATCATTTCATCACTTCTGGCCCAGAAAGTATCTGCACTGCATCCCGAAAAATTTTAACCGTAGATGCTCGGTGACAGATCATTGTAGTCGGCGGATTTGATGCGTATACTAATCTTGGCAAAATCGTTCTTGAAAAACTCCGGTCATATTTCTGACAGAGCATCCAAAACTAAACTATTGCTCGTCGTCTCTGGTTCTGAAATCATGTTTGGCCGCCGTGAAATTTCGAAGCTGCACTGGTGGCCAGAACACGCATTTTCCAAGTTCAACTGCATTCTGTCGAAACTGTTGTGAAAAGTTGTGTGGACACAAGTCATGAGTGACCACAAAACTCCCGAAGTATGTGAGCATCCCACGCACACCAAGTGTAACAGCCGTGCTCCTTTCCTCAATCGCTGCATATTAAAGTGCGTTAGACGCAGTTATACATCTCAACAACACAGCTCTGTAGACATCTGTGCTGCCAGCCTAGAGCCAGCTGCAAAGCTTGAAAACAGAGATACTGTTTGTGACAACTGCTGTCGAGGAAACTGTGGTAGCTATCGTCGCGATCATTGATTGTGACTAAGCTTTCACAGTACGCGGCTGACACAGTGGAAAATTAAAAAAGACAATTATGTAAAGCAAGACAAAGCGTTTTCAGCTTATGACTATGGAATTGCAACTCTGGCACTTAGTTTTCAGTTGACCTCTAGCCGCTTTAGCGAACTCTTTACAGGTTTGTTTGCGGTACGTGCCGCTCATTGTACTCCAGTGGTAGTCTGAATGCTGTATTTTCTTGCGTGTAACCTACGCCTGCACATGGCCTACGCCCCCCACTACAAACTTTCTGCATATTGTTGTAATGGCACTTACCTTGCATTACTTTTCGCTTGTACAGCGCGACCTCAATTGTACCTCCCACGGATTTGAGACGACCCGCATTTTACCATGAATCTGTTCCATATTCCCATAGAAATACTATGTATTAAAAGCTTTGGTTATACCAATGCAGTTTCACACCGACCCTGTATCTTGCACAACTTTCAGAGCCCGCCCAAAAGAAAAAAAAACACCTTTACTCAAATCAAATGTCGACCAACTATTCACGAGTGCAAAATATGAAGTTGCGTCTTCCTAGGCTGATGATTAGAAAAGTAGAGAGTAAGACAGGATAGAAAATTGATTCTCCTGGAAGTTCATGTGCTTCTACATACATCTCGATCACGTGGGTACGCATCCGGGATGGTTACCCGATCAAGCTCTATCCACACAGTGTAGCTTCAGCCAGCTGAAAAGCTGATATTTTCACATTTTTCGTCAGTTAAAACTTCCTGGTCGACATGCAGCTGATCTCCTGCCTTTGTCACACTCGCAGTCACAGGCTTGCGCACACATAAGGGCATGACGCAGCTGTTTTCGTTATGCAAAATTACTTTCACGTGACGTCAACGTTCATAATAAGAGCAGGACACCACTACTTATACTTTACAAGGCAACAAATTACAACGTGCACAGCTCAGTCACGCATGAACACATTTTATACCGCGTTCTATGCAAGCTCATGGTTTGTCGCCTTTATGTGATAGCGATAACACTGTGTCTGACTCTTCTGACAGAAGGCTGTTGGCAATGTGGTTTTGATTTTGTTTTTATGTGCAGACAATTTTCAGGCTTTATCAAGAAAGATGTGTGTTGGATTCAGTTTTCTTAAGGTTGAGAATAAAGAATTGTTCGCACCTTCTGCAACTAAGTAATGCGTCCATCAGCTGCCACTGGCAAGAATAATTTAATCTACCTTCATTGCATAGACACAAGGTCATGCTCATGCCGTGGGCTTATTCAGGCACATTGTAACTGTTTTTTCGGAAAAGGCTAAGTGTCACGCCGTATAATTTTAGTTTCTTGATTATACGACAATTGCATTATACGACATTTTTGCAGGGTTCTCTGAAAGTCGCGTAATCGGAGTTCCACTGTATTTCTGATTTACTGTTTAAGAGTCTTTTTATTGCAGTTCCAAGGGACATAGTATCGAGGTGAAATAAATCAACCTTCACCTATTTGCTTCACATAAGCAGTGTAATAAGGCATCGAGGAGGTAAATTGTGTGCATTCTACATCAGTCTGCCTCACAGATTGCGGAATCTCTTACTTTGCATGCTTCTTTCTAGGCTCCATCTCCTTTTGTGAGGACATGTAAAGAAAATCTTTTAACTAACGGGAGACCCTGGTGACATGCATGTACTTTTCTTCTGTTCGGGAGCAGATGTTCATGAAACTTCCAATTATCTAGGTGTGCTGATGCAGTTGATTTTGTAGTGCAATGTATTGTCACGGTACTACGCGAATAAAACACAGGTACACCTTGAGACAACGAAAGCAACGTGTTCTCAACAGCTGAGCCGCAACATCGTCTTCTTCGGTCTCGAGTGAAGCTAGAGGCCCACTACCTCGTGTCCACTAAATCCCCCATCATCGTTATCGTCCACATGTAGACACGCGTCATTTGCTTCTCTTTCAAAGAGCATCGCCCTAATGTGAAGTCTGTAATGCAGTTTTTTCTCTCGAGTAAAGTCTCACGCAATCACTCGCTGACGTAAGGCTTCATGCGGATGTGAACGAGTTCAGGATGGTGCTGGCGACGCCTTGTACTATACGAACAGTCGGGAACAACTTCGTAAGACACATCACTCAGTCATCGCAACACTAGTTACGGTCCAAAGTATTTTCTTAAGAGCTTTTCAGAAAGTCCTCGTTTCCGTACGAGCGTCCAAACCCATACTTTGTCGCTAGTTTGGTAGATGACTGTTCTACGGTGAGCATTGTAGCGGCCTGCATCGTACTCTTGCTGCTGGCTGATCCGTAAACGTGCAAGTTGCCTAGCTTCTTCTGCGCGTTCCATAAACGTGTCGGCGTCCGGGACGATGTCGTCGCCTTTGTGCTGCAACATTGCATCTAACATGGTTGATACTTCCCATCCATGAACGAGGCTGAACGGTGTCATGCAGGTCGTTTCTTGCTTGGCAGTGTTGCATGCAAAGGTTATGTAAGGCAAGATTTTATCCCAATTTTTGTGTTCAACGTCAACGTACATCGAAAGCATGTCTTTAATGGTTTTGTTTAGACGCTCTGTCAGCCCGTTCATTTGTGGGGGGTATATGGTGGTCTTACGGTGCGTTGTTCCACTCAGCATCAAGACATGGTCCAAAAGAGCTGCCGTAAATACGGTTCCTCTGTCTGTGATTACAACGGTTGGTGCACCATGCCTCAGTACAATATTCTCGATGAAAAATCTTGCCGCCTCCGCTGCTGTACCTCTCTGGATAGCCTTTGTCTCGGCATAACGGGTCAAATAATTCGTCGCGATGATAACCCATGGGTTGCCTGCAGTAGAAGTAGGGAGTGGGCCCAAAATGTCCATGCCGATCTGGTGGAATGGAGTCATTGGGACCTGTACGGGTTGCAGGAGGCCAGATGGTTTAGTCGGTGGTGACTTGCGTCGCTGGCAGTTGAGACAGGTACGAACGTGGTGGTTTTCACGGCTGTGGTTAGTCTTGACCAGTAATACCTTTGCTGTACCCTGGCCGACGTTCTTGTGTAAACCAAGTGGCCAGAGGTAACCTCGTTGTGACATGCTTTCAGTACTTCGTTGCGAAGGGCTGTTGGGATGACGAGTAGATAGGCAGATCCCGTCGACGAAAAATTTCTTTTGTAGAGTACTCCGCCACATAAACAAAACGATGACAACACTCTTGCGAAAACTCTTGGTGTCTTCCGAGGTCTGCCATCTAGGTAGGTAATTAAACCAAGCAACTCAGCGTCGTCCCATTGTTGCTGCGCAATGGTGTTCGTGTCGAGGACACCGAGAAATGATGTTTCCTCCTCCTCAAGTAGGGTTGCCGACTCAATGGGTGAACGGGACAAACAGTCGGCGTCCCTATGTCGCTTCCCAGACTTATGTACAACTGCCATATCAAATTCCTGCAGCCTGAGACTCCAACGCGCTAATCGGCCGGTAGGGTCTTTAAGATTTGTTAACCAACGCAGTGAGTGGTGGTCGCTAATTACATTGAAGGGGCAGCCATATAAATATGGACGAAATTTGTAACCGCCCATACCACGGCGAGACATTTCTTCTCAGTTGTGGAGTAATGAGCCTGAGCGCGTGTTACGTAAGCGATTACCCTTTCTGTGCCCTCTTGCTGCTGCACAAGCACAGCTCCCAGACCAACATTGCTAGCATCGGTGTGAAGCATCGTAGGGGCTCTCTCCTCGAAGTGGGCAAGAGCTGGAGGTGTTTGTAGTCGCTGGCGAAGATCGTTAAAAGCAGCTTCCTCTTCGTTATTCCACTCAAAGGTGACGTCTTCTCTCGTGAGGCGAGTTAACGGTGATGCTATGCGTGCAAAGTCCGCGATAAATCGTCGATAATATGCTCAGAGGCTGAGAAAGCGTCTTACAGCCTTTTTATCGGTCGGCATAGGGAACTGTTCTACGGCTGCGATTTTTTCAGGATCGGGACGAACACCTGCATGACTGACAACATGACTAAGAAATCACAGCTCTTCGTAGCAAAAGTGGCACTTCTCAGGCTTCAACATCAGGCCCGCGGACTGTATGGCTCGTAAGACCACCTCAAGTCTTTCAAGGTGCTCGTCAAACGTTGCGGAAAACACGATGACGTCGTCCAGATATACTAAGCATGTTTTCCACTTCAACCGAGAAAGCACGGTATCGATGAGTTTTTGAAAGGTAGCAGGCGCTGAGCACAAACCGAATGGCAAGACCTTAAATTCATATAACCCATCTGGTGTCACAAAAGCGATCTTCTCGCGGTCGCTGCTCGATTTTCTCGCGGTCGGTGGACGTTTGAGCATCTCCCCTGGCGTCGATGCCCATGGGGTGGCTGTGGACGGCTGGTTGTATGGCTGTAGCGTGGGTGGTTGATGCAGTGTCTGCTTTTGCGGCGGAGACGAAGGGGTTATTGGCACCTGGTGGTACAGCATCGGCATAGTGGGTGGTGGACGTCGGAGAGTGGCAGCGTAGCTCATAGGACGCTGTTGAGCATCAGGACCAGCCGTAGACAACGCTTGGTGGATTTCGTTGTGTACGATTTTAGCGATTGACGCGATGGAATTTTCAGCAACCGGATTCCGCAACCTCTGCAGTTCTTTGCGAACTATCTCCCTAATCATGTCTCGCAAGCAGCTCTGACTCTCAGACGTCACGGCGATAGCATTGATTGGGACATTGCTGGACATGCGGTCATATTGCCTGCAGCATTGATGAAGGGCCCTCTCGATAGTTATAGCCTCCTTAATAAAGTCAACCACGGTACTTGGAGGGTTGCGCAGTAGCCCGACGAAAAGCTGTTTCTTGACACCGCGCATGAGGTAACTCAACTTTTTATCTTCCGTCATGTGCGGGTTAGCTCGATGAAAGAGACGAGTCATGTCCTCGGCAAACATTGCAACGGTTTTGTTGGGTTTTTAAACCTTTAGCTCCAATAACTGCTGCGCATGGTCCCTTCTATCGACATTGGCGACGGTATCGACGAACTTCTGTCGAAGGTCGGGCCAAGCTGACAGATTGCCTTCTCTATTCTCATACCAAGTACGAGCACCGTCGTCAACGTAGAAATAGACGCGTGAAGGCTTTTCCTGTTCCGACCACTGATTTACCTTGGCAACACACTCGTAGTGGTCAAGCCAGTCGTGAACGTCTTCATGGGCACACAGCCACTAAAGCGATCGGGAACGAGGGGTTGAAAGGTGGTCACCTCAGATGGGTGCGTTGGAAAGCTGCCTTGGGGCACCTGTTGCGGGCTTGCGTTGGCCATTGGTTGAGTTGTGCGGTGCCTAGCAGGTTCTGGCGAGTGAATGAGCTCTGGCGCGAGGCCTCGCAACCGTCGACTGGAGCGATGCACCGGAGTTTCTACAGGTGACAATGCGTCTGAACTCGATGTACGGCTCCCAGCGGGCGTGTGGAGCATCAGACAGGGTTGCGGCTCAGCACCTCCACCAGTGTCGCAGTACAATGCGAATAAAACACAGGTACACCTTGAGACAACGAAAGCAGCGTGTTGTCAACAGCTGAGCCGCAAGATCGTCTTCTTCGGTCTCGAGTGAAGCTAGAGGCCCACTACCTCGTATCCACTAAATCCCCCATCATTGTTATCGTCCACATGTAGACACGTGTCAGTATGCAGTTTTTTATATAATGAATAGTTTTTGTATTGTTGGGAGCAATAATTTTGTTTACAGTGTGGGAGTTCCTAAGCAAGTCAGCATGGCACAATGATCTGGAGTGAATAGTGCATGTAACAAGACAAAAAGGAATGTTCAAAACCTATTTGGGCATAAATTATAACCTGTTGAACATCTGTGAGTCAATTCATAAAATGCTGAGATTTCACTTGTTAAAGTATAAATCCATTATTCAAATGTGCTTGGAATACTTATTCTTGTTTTATTGCATGTTGAAAATATAATAAAGGCAGCCAGCCAGTGAAGGCAAAAATGAAAAGGCAGGCAACATTTGATAATGGTGACGATGGCTTCTGGCCGAGTTATTCTGTGCCAGTTAAGCTCTTAGCATCTACACTGCACACATTATTAATTCCAGGTTATTGTGATATGCTGATTTGCTTTGTAACTCTGACAGTTTAGAGTTGCTTCACGCAAGGCACATGAAATGTTTGATAGTTTAGAAACTACATATTGTATTCGAAAAGAAATGGTTACTACTATATTTGAAATCAGGACACGCACAGTAGACTCTTGCTAAACGCAAATCTGTTGAATGGAACTGCTGCCTAAATGGGACAACTTCTTCCAGTATAATTGGTTTCTTACTTAGAGTCTTCACCCTTCTTCATCTCTCGGTGAATGGAACTCCTCTTAAATAGAACACATTTTCATGGTCCCTTCAGGTTTCGTTTAGCGAGAGTCTGCTTTACATGTGTGTAAGCTGTGGAAATATAATAAAGATCTACCCAGAAAAACAATGTTTTTATAAATCAGTCACCCTCCTTATATACACTCCCATTTGACTTGCCCCTCATAAGCACTATTCCTGAGTTTTGTTGTGCTATTTATTCAAAAGAAAGACAGGAAGGGGAAGATAGAAGCTCGCGATGAGAAATTCGTAAACACGGACTGGGTGTTGGAGCTGGCGTTTCGACAAGTGGACTTGTTTCTGTCAAGGCTGCAACTGACAAGTCCACTAGTCTTTAAGTGCTGGCTCTAACACCGAGTCACTGTTAAGGAATTTCACATCTTGTGCTATACATTCGCCATGAACTCTCGTATTATCCTTTTGCGTGTGATCTCTATTACTCATTTCCTTTATGAGTAGGTGCACGTCTGTGTGTGCAGTGTGTGATCAGCTTTTGAAGCGTCTCAAATTTATAATGAGTAATAAGCACCTGTCCTTTTTTTTTTCAGCAGAATACAAAAAAAAATGTGTTGTTAGTTTATGGCAGTGGTCCGGTTCTGTTGCACAGTGCTTTAATGACCATTAGTTTACCGCTGCATGTATGATCAAGTAGTGCACAGCCATATCTGAATAATGGCCCCTTACACAGGTCTCGCCCCGCTCTGTGAAAACCTGCCCAGTGGCAGGGCAACCAAGCCGGGGGACGTCTTCACTGCCATGAATGGAACCACCATCCAGGTGAACCTTTATGGGCTTTTTGTCTTGCAGTGCATATTCTCAGATCTTCTAGATTGCATGCATAAGTTGAAAGGACCGACTACCGCTCAGAGCCAAATTAAGATAACCTCATTAATGGAGAGGTTGTTCAAAGTGACGGACTACTGCTGAGAGCCAAATTAAGATAATCTCAGTAATGGAAAGGTTGTTCATTGTAGTATTGGCTAAAACGAACCCTGCTTTTTTTTTGTGAAATCTAGATTTGTATTTTTATTTCATCACTCAAAATTACTTTTGGCACCTCTTGCACCAAGAAAGTGAAGATGCACTTGTTGGAAATTACGTATTACTGGCATATGAAATTTATTACCTCTATACAGTCGCTAACCGATTTTCTAGACCTTACAAGTATTGTGAAATAGTCAGAAAAAATGGTCAAGACATGAAAATTAAGTTTATTTGCATTAGTGAAGCCTAAACAAGTTCTCAATAATGCCATTTTTCATGCTGTGCTTGGGGACGAGCAGATTTGGTTGTGTTTAGGCTATGGTAACATCGTCAGCATATTGGCGATTGCCTCCGCTGACCATTGGCGTCATGGAGCCACAGTTAGTGGCTCCACGACGCCAAACAAAGAAAACTTGATGCCGGTCACAAAAAGATGCATGCACTTTCTAGTATGTTTGGTGGGGTTTAACGATGCGGCTTGGGGACCTGCACTGACATTGCCCAGCACGCAAGCCTCCAGCATTTCACCTCCATGTAAATGCTACAGCCCTGATTGAACCAATGTTTTGCAGTTCTGCAGCCGAGCAGCATAAAATTCATTGTCACCGCACTCAAGATTCCTTGAGCATAGTGGCAGCCCTCAAAACACTCAAAAGGCAAACAAACCCCATTCTTATCTCTCTTTACTCAGTCCTGTGCACAGTGTACACACTCAATACACATGTCGTAGTTTTTTGGGTGACAGGGCACCGCGAGATACAAGTTAATGTTTTGGCGGACCACTTAGCTACAACCACCAATGAAACAGCTGCCAATAGATCAATAGCGATCCCTGCGCTTGACTTGAAACTTTTTCTAAAATAAAAGCTTGGGGTCTATTGGCAGAGAACGTGGGACAGACACACACACAATACACTAAAAGCTTGTTAATTTGAACCGCAAAGGGAATCCGCCTCAGTTCGAATTAACGAAAGTTCGAACTAACGAAAGTGAAGAACAACAATAGTACACTGCGAATAGGGCATAACAATTAATTTTTTGAAAAAATCTGTGATTGCGGTCTGCCATCTTTTCTTGAAGGGGACAGCCAGCACTTTTTGCTCTAATGAGCGAATTTGGCGGAAGGCCTCTTCTCCGCCTTCTTCAAAACTTAAAAAAAGATGGGCGGCATTCCATCCGGTCATGACTTCCACAGCAGAGGGCCGCACTGGTGTTTCGTCCTCCTCCTTATCATCGTCACTGGCAGGGACAGGTTCTGCACTTCTCACCTGACATATTATGTCGCCATCTGTGAGTGCACCACACACCACTGCACTTGAGTCCACATCGATGTAGTCCGCAAAGCAGACGTCTTCCAAAACATCCGCCATGGGGGCGGTGACACCGTGTTCGAGCACTGGTGGCTCGTCAGCTTGCAGAGTTTCGGTGCTGAAGCCACAGTGGCGAAAGCAATTTGCTATCGTAAGCGCTGTCACTTGCTTCCAAGCATGCACAAGCATGTGTAGTGATCTTAGGAGCGTCACTTGGTATTTATTGCACAAAATAATTCGTTCCAACATATGACGCCGATAAAATGATTTCAAATTTCTAATTACCTATACCCTGGTTCACGGGCTGCAGTTCTGCTGTCGTGTTTGCTGGAAGGAAGTGTTTTGGCACGGTATTTGCCGCGGGCACACGCCATCAAGTCGGAGCAGCAGAATCGCAACAGACAGGAAGCTACTACCGGCGCTACCGCAACAAACATTAGCTGAGGCCTAACACCAACACAAAGAATCGCGACAGTCGGAAGCTACTCCCAGCACCAACAACCGAGGTGTACGACGCACACCTGAGACAGAGACTGCAGAGAAGGCTGGTCGAAGCTACGACGCACACGATTTGCTGTGTGCTGGTCATGCCATCTGTCGCCTAGCACCGACAACTATGCAGGATTTTCAAAGACTCCGAGATCGGCGCTTAAAAAAAAAAAAAAAATCTTGGAGGTTACGTAGGACGGAGGGCAGGCAGCCGCTGAGAGAGAGAGATTGGGAGGGGGGGGGGTAAAGACTATGTGGCGCTATTTTCCGCACTCAGGCCTCCGTGCCAGTTTCTCCGTTTTTCTCTCCGCTCCCTGTCAACGCCACCTCGTAACTCGGCAGCCGCCCTATCAACTGACTAGCCAAGCCGCCGGGGCGGTGGCGTGTAGTTTGAATTATCCGCGGCGGAACGTGCTCGCGTTCAAATTAATGGGTTTTTTATTCATAGGCTTGTGTGGAGCTTAGCCGGATCATAACTTACAGTTCAAATTATCCTTAAATTCAAATTATTGAAGTTCAAATTAACGAGCTTTCACTGTAAACTGCATGTTATTAAACACGCTAAGGAAACAACACTTTCCATTACTCTACCAGCAACACTGTGCAATGTTTGTCCGTAGGGAATCACTTTTTACACCTAAATCACTGCTAGAATTTTAAAGAGAGGTAGGCATTTATCATGTCTTATACCCAGGCCTTCAACAGCATGACCATCGAACTGAGGTCACTAATGTTGTAGCTACATCTCCGCCATGCTTGTATTATGATCTTTTGCCATTCATTCTCACTAAACATGTTTTGGGTCACTGTCATGATTTTAATACTTCCATATTTCTACCCATGTTAGCACGAGGAATTTTAAGGCTCTTATACAGCCACCTATCATAACCATTACAGTCAAATCTCGTTACTACAAACAACGAATTAAAGATTTTTTCAGATTTACGAATATTTTGAAAATCCCCGCCAGATTGCCTATATATTTTCAATGTAAAAATATTTCAGAACAACGAATTTCAGTACAATGTATATTTCAGAATAACGTGCATAATTTATTTGCTTGCCTATACGCAAGGAACATCAGTATTACGAATTTAGTTAAAAGTAGCAGCACCGCTACTCTCACGTAGCGCAGTAGCCGCTGTTTTTTTCTATGCACGGAAGCTATCATCATCACCGTGTTGAGAGCCGACTGCTAGCGCCACCACACAGGTATGGTTTGATGTGTGGCAGCTTAGCAGGCCTAGCCTCGTTGCCTCGTCCTTCGTCGTGCGTCCTTCGTGCCACGCACGTGTGAAGTCTGCTGCGTTTTGTTGTCGTTCTTTTTTTCTTAGCTTTCTGCAAAGTGTTTGGAGACCCGACAATGAATGCACCAGGTGACAGCGCTAAGAAGAGGCGAAAGCAGTTTTCCCTGCAAGAAAAGGTGGATTTGTTGAGGGAACTTGACTCGGGCAAAAAGCAAATCGACCTCTGCAGGGAGCGTGGCATTGCCCCGTCGACTGTCGCGACCATTTGGAAAGACAGAGAAAAGATTCTGAAGCTTCACCGAGAGTCACAACTTGCACCTACGAGGAAACGGTTGCGCCTGGGAAATTTTCAAGATGTCGACCAAGCTGTGCTGACCTGGTTTAAAGATGCCCGGCTGCAAAACATCCACTTGAAGTAACTGCGTTTGATGCAAGTGCCGGTTGGCTTTTTCGTTTTCGCCAGAGAAACGGCATAACCTGGCAGGTAGTCTCAGGTGAAGAAAAGGCTGCGGACAAAGAGGGTGCAGATTCCTGGCGGAACGATCGTTTCCGAGAGGTGGCAGAGTCGTACTCCGAAGACGACATTTTCAACGCGGACGAGACCGCGTGCTTCTACCAGCTCTTGCCAGATCGGACGATGCACTTCAAAGGTCAGCAGTGTAAAGGAGGCAAGAAGTCGCATCTCCGCGTGACGGTCTTGCTCTGCTGCAATGCGTCGGGCACGAAGAAAATCAAGCCGCTTGTCATTGGAAAATACGCAAAGCCTCGCTGCATGAAGAACGTCGTATCCCTACCGTTCGACTATTGTGCGAACAAGCATGCCTGGATGACAAGAGAATTGTTTTCTCAGTGAGTCATCAAACTCGACGAACAAATGAGGAAAGAAAATAGAAAAATTCTTTTGATCGTCGACGACTGTTCAGCCCACATTGTGAATGTTCGCTTGACGCACGTTCGCCTGGAGTTTCTGCCACCGAACAACACGTCGTTGCTGCAACCACTAGATCAAGGCATCATAAAGAGTGTTAAGGCGGAATTTCGCAAGCGCCTTGTGCAGCGTTTTATTATAAATCTCCGCTTAAAGCAGCCGACATCAGTCAACGTTCGTCAAGCGGCGGAAATGCTGACGGGAGCTTGGTGGAACGTGAAGACGTCAACAATTCGTAACTGTTGGCGAAAAGCAGGCCTAATCAAGGTGCCTGCCCAAGTTGAAGACAACCTGGAAGAGGACCACAGCAACCCAGGAAACCTGTGGACTGAAGTTGAGGAACTGTTGCCCGACGTCTCTTCCTTCGACGACTACGTGGAGAGCGACAGCGCAGCACTAACGTCGGCGGACATGACAACCGAGGAGATTGTCAACAGCGTTCGCGACGTCTCCAGTGACGACGACGACCCGAAGGAAGAGGACTCTGTATCACCGAACACTGAAGAGGATGAGACCATATCGCACTCGGATGTTTTTGTGCACATGAACAAAGTCCGCACCTACATTGGTCGGTGCAGTGATGTGCCCGATGAGGTGCTACGTAAGGTGGAAGGTGTTGAGGCGTACTTAATCAGCCGTTTGTGCTCCACGCGTCAGAAGAAAATCACAGATTTTTTCAAATAAAGAACGTTTGAAGTGTGTGTAATTTTTTTGTTTGTTTGTTTGTTTGCTTGTCGGCGCACACGGCAACTGCCAAGGTATGTCATGTTCGCTCCTAGGTTTGACCTCTTGCTTACAATCGAAGTTTTTCATTACAACGATATTTCAAAATAACGTACGAGTTGCGGCGGTCCCACTTAATTCGTTATATCGAGATTTGACTGTATTCGCATCTCTTGTCACACGACCTGGCGCTCTTTGGCCATCAAATAGCCCTTGCGCCATGAAGCACCACACATCATCATCAATTTTAGGTTCAGAGAGAATACTAAGCGAATAGTGATCTTGCTCGAATAATTTTTGATTTCTTTAAAATTGACATATTTGTCATGCCTGTTTTGGCAAACAAAAACAGTTTACATTCAGCAGTTCAAATGCACTCAAAGCTCGATATAACGAACCTGGATATAGCGAAATATTGGTTATAACAAAGTAAGTGAAGAATACTCTTCAAATAGACATAGTGTTAGGGCTATACCTTTATAACAAATTTTTGGATATAATGTATTTATTTTTGTGTAAGATACAACTTTGAAATATAATGAGGTTTGAGTGTAGCACCTTCTTGTTCTCTGTTTTCGTGAATTGCTGAGGCTGGTGGTAAAGTGCACGGACAGAGCTCTGGGGGCAAAAAGTTCAATCAGCAGCCTTTATCAAACAGAAATCGTTATGCCAGGTGTGATTATATGTCATGTCCGGTTTATGCTGTGCTCAATGAAATACATAAGGCTGCTTGGTCAGTGGCCAGCTGTAGTGAGCACTAATGCCATTGCACATTCAGTCCTTTTATTTGTCACTCCAATTATCTGTTCTAATTTTGTACGTACAGGTGGACAACACTGACGCTGAAGGACGGCTCATCTTGGCAGACGCTCTGTGCTACGCGGACACCTTCAACCCTAAAGTAGTTGTGGACATTGCCACCCTGACAGGTAGGATGTTTTGTCTTGCTGCTGTGAAGTTACCAAATTTACTCACGTAATGAACCCACTTGCATAATTGAAAAAGAAAGAAAAAAATATTTTTAATGCATATATTCATTTTATTTCGGTATGATAGTCAGTGCTGTTGATGATCGAAACAACGTTAAATCAAGCCGTTATATCACAAAATAATGGTGCAAGAAAACTTCAAACATAGTTTAACAGCCATGCTAAACAGTTCTGAGCAGTGCGAGCTTGGATGACGTCAATCGAAATTAAAAAGTAGCGCCTATTGAGGCAGAGCGCAATCTGTCTAATGGAGAAGAAATCTTTTTGCTTACAGCGCCACGCAAGCATGGCAACAAGATAACAAACCTGACAACAAAAACGCAACATCGAGGCGGTTGCACTTTGTATGGTCTTCGAGATGGCGGGCGCGCCATATAGAAACGCACTGCGCGCCTGCCTTGTTAGAAGCCATGCAAAGTGCAACCGCCCCGGCGTTGCGTTTTTGTTTTCAGGTTTGTCTTAGTGAACTAACTTAGGGAACACCTGCTGGGCAAGGGGCGTTCAGCTGGTATGCTTTCTACACGGGTGTTTTTAAAGGGGCCCTGAAACATTTTTTTAAGTAACCATGGTATGGATTTACGGAAAAATTCCATTGCCTCACAAGTTCAACGGTGCAAAAATTTTAGAAATTCATCCACTATGAGCAGAGTTACAGAGATTCGTTGCATGCTGCGATTGCATTCTCTCTTCACTCGTCCCTACAAAAGCGCTGGAGGCTAAGCAGGGAGGGTTGGCAGAGGCAAAGAAAATAAGTCATGCTCGCCTCGTGACCTTGAGCACTTTTTTCTCTTTTTTTCATCGAATACCCAGCTTTTTCTGTATGATCGCACGTGCACGCGTGGACAAGTCACGGCCTCCCGTTGCGACCTATAACGACCGAGCACGCCATGTTCATATCAACCAATGGCTGATAGATGGACTTTTTGAGAGTCATTTTTGAGCGCCTTTCGTGATTTGTTGAAAGAAGAGAGAGCAATTTTTAGCTGACTTTGATAATTGATTGTGAAGTCCAGGCGGCATGCTGCGCTGTAATATTTGGCTCCCGCGTTCTCTATCGCCTCGACTACCAATCGGCAATGTTTTATGATCATGCTCAGAAAAGGGTTGCAGGGCCCCTTTAAACCTAGTAATGGTTGGTAGAGCATGTGCTGGAGCATGGGAACCGACTGCCTGGATGACACTTGGGCATCCATCCGTGGGCATTCATTGCGGGAGAAAGCAAGAAAAGCTTTGGGCTACGAAAAAGATTTGCTGCATATTTCGCACACCAAGACAAGCAAAACCGTTGTGCGAAATTTTCGCTGTTTCAACTCGCGTGACTTTTTTGCCCGCCTAATGAACCCTCCTTCAAATTGGGTTCAACTTTTCAAAAAAAAAAAGGGGGGGGGGGGAAGGGGGAAGGCGGTTCATTATGCGAGTAAATACAGTATTCAATCTGAAATTATTTGACCAAATATCTGTTTGCTTGAATTTCACACAGAACCTCAAGTTTACTATGCATTGACCCGCTTTCAGGGCCTTAGATTGGGAAGAGTTGGTGATGAGAGTTAACGGAGAGTATCTTAGTAACCTGCCATTCGCTGATGACAATGCCTTGATGAGTAGCTCATGGGACGAAGTTCAGCTTATGATTACAAAACTGAACACGGAAAGCAGAAAAGTCGGTTTTAAAAAATTAATATGCACAAAACGCAAGTAATGTGCAACAGTCGCGGCAGAAAACAGCACTTTACGATAGTTGGAGAGATGCTGGAAGTTGTAAAGGAATATGTCTACTTAGGACAGGTAGTATCCGCGTAGCTGAACCATGACAGTGAAATAACTAGAAAAATAGGAGTGGGGTTGATCACATTGGGCGAACATTTTCAAGTCAGGAATAGTAATCTTGCATTAACCTTTAAGAAAAAGGTATAATCATAACAAGGGCATCTTGCCGGTGCTTACCTATAGAGCAGAAACGAGGGGTATTTCAGAAAGTTCAGCTTAAAGAGGACGATGCAGCGAGTGAACGGAAAATGATATATGTGTAAAGAGGTAACCTTATAAGAAATCATGGAGAAGAAATGGACTTGGGCCGGGCATGTCGCGTGTAGTCCAGATAACCGCTGTTCATTAAGGGTGAAAAATAGGTGGCAAGCAAAAAATTAGGTGTGCAGATGAGATTAAGGGTAGATGCGACTACAAAAAAGAGCTTGTCTAATCTGTACCCTAAGGCAATGAAAATGAAATATTTGCCGTATATATAGGCTTTAATGCTCATTTGGAATATGTAATCAGTTTTTAGTAAGTTTCATAGTTTTTGCTCTCTACCATGACAATGCATAAAATATAATTTTTTTTACATACTTTTTCGGCCTCTTAACCTTTATCGTTCAAGCCACGAATGGTTCATATTGCTCTACATTAACTGTAAAATGCAAATAATATATGAAAAGTGCATATAAGACATTTTAATGCACGAGAAAAATTGTAATGGGGGAAGTTTGAAAATGCTCCTCCCATATGAATGGCTTACTTCAGGTTTGTAGTAATTATATAGGGGATATAAAGTTCTAAAAAAGATACTTGCATGCTTCACGTGTTGAGCATGGGCAGCATTATATGCTGATCTGGCTACTACAAGTACCAAAAACATGGTTTCAAAAGTCATGAAGTTAGGCCAAAGTTGATCTTGAGAAAAATGCAGTTTAAAGGTATAAGTGAACGCTCACCTATGTAGTAAAAATGTTTTTAAAATGATTTGTTCTATCATGAGAGCTTGGGAATGATGGTGGTTGTTTGGAGCATGTGGCTTTGGTGAACTGCTCATGTAAGATGCAATGGCAAGCAGCCAAATGACAATTTCCAGGAGACTCAAGACACTGAGTGAGCGCTTTTTAGTTTTTGGTGGCCACCTTGCGCTCTTTAAAAGCAATTTTAACCTACTTATAGTATAATTATTATTTTCAATTTTTTTCCTCGTAAAAGTAAAGAAACAAACCAGTGAATGCAAAAAACAAAACAAAAAATATGTCATTTTAGAAAAAACTTGCATTTTTGGACTCACATGTTTTCTTAATTAAGATGTTTGCAGTTATAACGTTGCAGCAGAAAGCACATGACCGGGTTGGTTGGTGGAACATAGAAGAGGCCTTTGCCCTGCCATAGGTGTAGTTAGACTGCTGATGATGATGGGAGCAGTTCTGCGCGGCCGTCACAAAAATAAGCATTATCATTGATCACAGCTTGCAATGTCACTCTTCCAACTGTAACTACAGTGAGCTGCTAGAAGAAGTGTGAAAAAAAAAAAAAGGCAGCGCATAACTGTTACTTTCTAGTCTAAACGCGAAAGGATACACCGACCCATAGAACACAAAGTTTACTGACATTTCGGCATCCGATATGGGAAAGAGCCTTGTTCACAATAAAAGCCATAAGAAAGGCACGGCGTACCTAACTACGCCTAAATCTGTGATTTAAGCACCGAGAGTACATTGTCAGATGTGTCCCATCACTCCTGTTCAGCGTATGTACAGTCGTTTCTATCTGGATTCTAGGTACTGGCATGATGCAAGCTTATTTTAAATGCGGAGAATTTTATAGTCGCACCAAATCAGGTAGCTGTTGCACCTTGACAGATTCCTTCTTGCCACCACATATTCAAACATCAGCATTTTAAACGGGGTCCCCAGCTTTCATTGCAGCGGTCCGAGGACTTCTGTTGCACTTCAAGCATCAGAGCTCAGAGACAGAAAATACAAACATGCATGTGCTCGTCGGAAAAAGAAAGAAGGAAAATTTTGCAGTGCGGCTCTGTTCTTGCAACGATATTATTACTCGTTGTCAAGGCAAGGCACACAGAATACGCGAGTAGTAGTTATTCTTTTTTTTTTTTTTTTCAGAAAAGTATATTTTAGGGATGTGCAAGCTAAACGGGGATGCAAATCAATAGTAAATACTGCAATCCAGTTCGAGCCAGGCCTAATCCAATCGGCATCCTAATAGTTGAGTCAATAAACACAGCAGTTCAGGTTGATTTAATTCAATTCAATCCAATCCACATTCTAAGCGGCGTGGGCTATAGCCATTATAGGAAACTAGATTATACTATAGTGGCAGAACTGGCCAGGCTTCTGTGTTCTCATTCTGCACGGATGCTGTGAGGTGGCACCACTTCTATGTTTCCTAGCAGCTGTGACTGCGATGTTGGACTATCGCAGGCTTCTTCAAACTTTCATTTGTGGCTACTTTTAAATGGTGTGTTCGCTTCATGGCTCTTGCGAACATAAGCAGCTGACTTGCTCAGTGCCTGGTTCAGGGGATTTATTTTGGCCAGATATACATATTTTTTTTACATTTACCGCACGCGTTCAGAAAATTTTGAGTGCGACTAATATGTTTACTTATTTTAGATGGAGTGCCTGATTTTGTTTTGCCACTCGAGTGTTTCCTTCCAGTGCACAGATTTTTCCAAGCAGACGTGGCAATCATGGAATTTGCTTTTAGTTATCATGAAAAACCTGGAAAAGTCAGGGAATTCAGAAATATGAAATTGGTAGACACCCTGGGTTAGCTCACCATGCCTGATAAAGAAAACGGACAAGCATAAAACTTGACGCGGATCAGTTGAGCCACATTTTGTGAATGCTACATCAATAGCAGTACAACATTACTGTGCTTCAATGTGTGCCCTGTGCAGGTGCCATGGTGGTTGCGCTGGGTGCTGGTGCAACTGGCGTCTTCTGCACTTCCAATGCCCTCTGGAATCTGCTGCACGAGGTGAGAGCAAAAGAAAAGAAAAGCTGTTGCGAACCTATACATTTTATGATCCACCAATGTCACAGCATTACATGCCACTGTATTTACGAGCTGTCTTGACTACTCGAAGTATAAAAAATTGGAACACTCTTTGCGCATTCTCTTCGCCCTGAAGGCTGCTGAGATTGAGAGATAGCATGTGTGCCAGCAATCGCCGTGCTCGTAAAATCGTAAAGGTCGCAGTTGCTGTTAGAAGGACCCCTCCCCCTCGCGTTTTTGATGCTAGATAAGGATGGGCTGGGAATTTCCTCTCTGTTGAGCATTTGACAGCAGGCTGTTCTAAATTAAGGGAAGGGGGAGGGGGAGGGCATCTTATCTCATGCGCCTCGGAGTGCATGACGGCAACAGCAGGAGCTGGTATTGCAATAAGAGGTAAAATAAGTCTCCCCGGCCTGTTAATATTCTAAAGTGATTTAGCATGCTCAGCGCAGGCGCAGTTTGTTCTCAAATTTCACATTGACTTTGTCCTCCCCCCCCCCCCCCAAAAAAAAAAAACGCTTGCACTCCTCCTATCTCACAAGTCGGTTGCCATCTGTCATCTTATTCCCCGACCATGTCAGTAGCATGAGGCTCATACCCACCCATTGCATCTTGCGCGTGGGCTGCTGAGTGTGATGTGTTTATGTCTCTTCCCTCTCTGCTCTCTATCTGTCATCTCCACCATCCCCCTCCCATGTGCAGGGTAGCAAACCAGCTGCCTACTGTCTGGTTAACCTCCATGCCGTTCTTTTCCTCCTATTTTCCTTCCTTTTGACAGCATATTTAGGTGAAAATTCGTGAACGTGTGGCATTGCTAAAGCCAACATTTCAACAAACAACTCATCTCCTTCATGGCTGCCCTGAATAAATTAGTCATTTTCAGATTTATTACTGACCACAGCCCTTTCAGAGCAGCTGTTATATCACGCATTTCATTTTTAAAATAGTTTTATTTCTTGTGAACTTGTGAAACCAGGAACCGCTGAGCCCAAAGTCCTTCTAAATTGAAAGGAAATTGCCATTCAGTTCTCACACCTCTAGCAGTTATTGAGTAGAGTGGAGGTTTATTCACAGTCAGTTGTGGCAATTATTTAACGCACTATCTATGTGAGCAATTCTAAACAGTATGTTCTCACTTGCAACAATCGAGTTTTCTTCATTTTCATTCTTTAGCTTTGGATGGCTGGTTTTATAATCAGGTTTTTTGTTTTCTGAATGACCTTACGACTTGTCATATCGCAGAAACAGTATACGCTCTGCTTATTTTGTAACTGGAATGCGACACTTCAGTGCTGAGAACCTGATTAATGGCTGCTCTCTGGATGTCTGTGTTGTCTCCTTGTTCAAATAGCAGGTAGCATTTCCAGTTTGTGCACTAATTAGAATATTCACACAATTTCAGACAAGTTTTGCACCAAATCATTCTAAATACCGTTTTGTCTGCTCCGAAGCACAGTTCCTCCTCCTAGAAATCTGCTCTAAAACAGACCTTTTTGGGCTCCAAAAATTGTTTCAAATGGTAAACTGGCTGGCTCACCACTGTAAAAAGCAACCAGTACTTTTTGCATACCAGGTTAAACGACCTTAAAATTTTGAAAATTTCATTTGCATGGTTTTCACTTGCTTTTGAAAGTAATTGACAGATGCTTCCAATGGTAAGCTTGTTCTCCATGAAACATTGTTCTTCAAAAGAGCGTTCTCACTTAAAAAAAAATAAGTCACACAAGATACTTGGTGCCATGTCTTTAAGCCACCTGTTTCACAGGTTGTATATTTTCTAGGCTTGTGCAGGTGTGTCTGTTTAGTTTAAAGCAATGTGATGTTAAAAAGGGAATTCATGTTGAATAATTCTGGTGAAAACTTGAGGGCTGCAGGATTTGCATAAAAGCTCTTCAGAAACTGCACTTGAGGACAATCTTTTTAAAGTGCTTTTTGCTGAAAATAAGTTTCACTACCTTGGTTAGCTGTCATTGAGATATTTAGCTGTAAATATGCAGTTTAAAGGCTGCAAGGAAAGCTGACTAGGCTAGTTGACTGCTATGAGCGATTTCAGCATTAACTTGTGTAGCATTGAAGTGAATGTCTGAAAATATTGCATATTCGTTTGTATAGTTCTTGACAAGTGCAAAATTTCATGATGTTTTTTTAACTGCATCCCTGTGCTTGTGTTACTTTAATGTATGTAGTACTTCTATAGCAATAATTTCTCTATGGATGCCATGTCGAATGCTCACGTCAGTTTCAGAATGCTACAGTCTTCTCACTTACTCACCTCAGCACTTGCAGTTGTTATAGGTAAAGTGGGCTCGTATCTCTTTGGAAACAGCTTGCTTAAATGAGGATTAAATTGAGGATGAAAGGAAGTCTTCATGTTTTCGTCCTCATTTTTAATTAGCTGTTTTCTGGAATAGAACAAATATGTACCAACTGACCCAATAGGCATTATTGCTTTCTCGCTGTGCAGGCTGGCAGTGTGACCGGTGACCGTGTGTGGCGCATGCCCTTGTTTGACCTGTACCACAAGCAGATGACCAAGTCCACCGTTGCGGACATCAACAACATCTCCAAACAGGCTGGCGCTGGAGGCTCCTGCGTAGCCGCAGCTTTCCTTCATGTACGTTGCACCGTTGAAGCATTGCATTTTTTTTTTTTTGTAGATTTTTCAGTGTGGACTCCCAGTCAATGGAAATCTGTTATATGGAACTGCAGCCTAAATGGAACAGCTGCCTGCAGCACAGTTGGTTTCACTCTTGGATTCTACACCTTTGTTCATCTCTCAGTAAACAGAACCCCTGTTGAGCAGAAAACATTGTCTGGGTCCGTTGATGTTCTGTTTAAAGGGTCAGTAAAAAAAAAAACAGAGGTCCAAAATTTTAGTGAATAGAAATATAAGCGCTTTTGTGATATAAATATGCTGCCTCAAGTATCTTGCGAATATGCAGTAATATAGAGAAGTTACAGAGGCTGGAACATGCGTTTCATCATGTTTCAAATTTTTGCACGGCCTTGTCACACTTCTTGGCCATAGGCAGAGGGAGGTGCAGCCTGTTGTTTTGACTTCAACTACTTCAGCAATGTGACACAAAGCCAGTAAAATGTCATCGGCACGCAACCAACGACCGACCAGTGTTTCTTCAATGTGAGCAAATGTCACAGCGGTGCGGGTAGGAAGTGCAATTCGAGCAGCGCCCGTCTCCTAGCAGTAAAGTAGCGAGACACCTCTTTATGTTGGAGGCCTTTGAGTCTCACCTATGGAGCAGAAACATGGAGACTTTCAAAGAGGGTTCAACACAAATTGAGGACGACGCAGCGAGCGATGGAAAGGAAAATAGTAAGTGTAACCATAACAGACGAAGAGAGCAGAGTGGTCCAGGGAACAAACCACGGTTAAAGATATCTTAGTTGAAATCAAGCAGAAGAAATGGACATGGGCTGGGCACGTTGCACGTAGGCAGGATATCCGCTGGTCATTATGGGTAACTGACTGGATTCCCAGAGAAGGCAAACGCACAAAGGGGAGACAGGAAGTCAGGTGGGTCAATGAGATTAAAAGGTTAGTAGGTATAATATGGCAGCGAAAAGCACAAGTGGGAGTTTATTGGCGGATTATGGAGACGCCTTTGCCCTGCAGTAGGTGCAGTCAGGCTGATGATGATGATAATGACTAAAGAAAAATATATATACAGTTAAACTCCTTTGCAAGAGGCATGCATCTTATAAGCAGAATACCTCGTATGCATTTTCTGAACAACCCGTATTTTACTCTAGGCACGCTGGTGTCTCTTATACTCATTTGTCTCTTATATATGTGCGTCTATAAATGGGATTGACCGTATATACATATCTTTAGTCACAAGAGTTGAGCTTTTATTTTTTTCTTGTGCCTAGTATTTACATAAGCAATAAAAAAAATTCTCCCCTTCTCCCCGAAAGGAATTGTGAGAAAATGCGAATGCATTTCTTGCGTCGAGAGTGCACAGCGTAGTAATTTTAATGGCGCAAATAATGACGAGACGAGAATTTGTACTGTAACCAATCATTTACACGTTCACCAGCCAGTGAAAAGTCGAGAGTGAGGCATGCGCTTCACTCTGTTTATATATACGTACGAGCGAGCGGACAGGAGAGTGGGGCTCAGGGAAGAGAGAGAGCGAGCGGCGAGAAAAGGAGCAGCGAAGCACTGCACCTGTCATACGGTTGGTGTCTCCAGTTCTCTGGCACGGTGTCGCCAGATGCCGAGACAGTTTGCAATCAGAGTGTGAAAGGCAGTGTACCAACTGAATACATCAGCGATGTCAAAGAAGCGCGCCTGTAGTGCCACCGAGCAGCCAGTTCGAGGTAAGCAGCCAGAACATGCCTGCACCACATCGACAGATGGCGCTGATCAGTTCAGTGGACTAAGGTCCCTAAATGAAATAAGTTTCCAAGGTAGCGTCACTCATTGTTCTCGAGCCCTCCTCCTCACTCTCTCGTTTACCCCTCCGTTTCTCTGAAATCCATGTCTGTAATTGGTGCGTTCCTTGCACGGGATATTCCAAGTGGCTGGTGGTGTTATTTAATAATGTGCAAAGCGTTCAAAACGAGTACGCATGCGCATGCGGCTGTAGCTGGATTCTCGTCGTGACAAAAGGTGAAATCCTAGCTAGGACATAAACTGAAAAGTAGGAGCACTTCAGTTAGCACCAAGTCGGCCAAGATTGTTTTGCGGTGCTCTTTCAATGCATTATACGAGTTTTTCAAGAATGCTCGGTGTCCGTAAAACAACAGAAAATGGTTTCGCTGTCTTCAACTTACCTCGTGCTATTCGAAATGAAGCACGTCGTGAAGTGTAGCTATGAAACATTGCATGCGAACGCTTTCATACAACTCCGTCAATGTACGTCAGCGCGGATTTGCGAAGCGAGTTTATTTGTCGGTTTTTATTGAAACGCCAGGAGCACGTCTAATCTGCTTCTAGTGCATGTCAGTTGTTACAAATGCTTGTGCGTATGCACGTATAGAAAGTAGCTGGAGCGTGTAATTAACGCACCTTCAGGAACATTTCACGCTTGACCAGTTGACCAAAACGTGGCATAAAGGAGTCGTAACGTGCTGCTTCGGGACACCTCACCAGTAGAACTCTCACTTTTCTGGAAGATCTGCGTACCGCACCAGAATCACCTGGCAGCATGGTTGTCAAAATGGGCACATTTAAAAAAACGTCATCGCAGTGCTGTTAGTCAAGCGTTCGTGCCACTCTGGCCATGGTTTTTCGTTGCATGTGCGCAAGCCGGCTCTAATCACTGGTCACAATGTCACGCCCTGTGGTCACTGGCAGGATCCAGCGAGAAGCCCATTCACTGTATCACCGCACGAACAAAACACATTCGGAGAACTGGACTAGTTATAACTGGACGAATTATGATGTACAACGCGAGACGCCATGGCGTGTGGTGCAAAATATAGAACTGCACAATGTTGCCAGTTGAGTAACGCACATGCCGCTTGCTCTTGTGTCGTACCATTTATGTTCATAAAAGCAATCATTTATTCTACGACTCATTTCGTTCAATTTTGTTTCATTTACATCTATTCACCTTAGTAACTGAACCCAAATATTCTTTTTTTCTTGAAAGTTTTGAATCTTCTAGGGGGCGCTCCAGGAACATAGGCAAGGAGGAAAGGGAAAGGTGTCGCTGCCTTGGAAACTTGTTTTATCTAGGGACCTTACAGTGGACATCTCTGACTTGTCTGGATGCAGTGACATCCTTCTGAGCTCAGCACATAAATCTGGCGATTGTCGACATACGAGCTGCCATCTTCAGGGTAAATCATGTGACTATGTACGAGCTGCTGTACTGACAGCTTCAACGTTTCCTCCGCTATCACTAGCCGCCTCTATTTTGCATGGTGCATTTATGGCTTCATAGATGTGAACTCGCCACACACGCTTTAAAACCCCTCTAACAACACATGTGCAGGAAGTATGATGCGCCAGGCGATGCCACCTTCCTAAATGCGTGCTCGCATTGTTGGTGTTGTTTGCCTGGTACGCCTACCATCAGCCTCAAGATTTGCCGGCTTGCATTACGTGAGCTGTCCTGCTGGCCAGTCAGATTATGCCACGCTCTCATTTCAAAGCCAAAGTGGTCGGGAGCTCTCCGAGTCGAAGGCCGATGCTCTGAAAGAACCTAGTTGTCGCGCTCAAATTCTACTGACCGAAAGTGCAACCACTTTTCAAAGCGCTCGTAAATGCGTGAGCTCAAGCTTCAGTGACGCTTAATGCTTCATTTGCAAAATTGAGGACCTAGGGACGGGGAAGAAGGAAACAATGTGCGTGCTTTGAGCTTGTCTCTGTCAGAAAAAAAATGAAGAAATACATACGTGAGTTAAGCAGCCAACACCACCTTGAGAGCAGCCCAATAACAGAGTGAGAAGGGTCGCGAACAGTAGTCCTTGCGGAGTGCCAGTCCAGGTATTGTGCACACCCCGCAAGTGTTCTCTGGAGTCAACAATACTCGCCTTACTCATGGATTGTCACAAGGGGCCTTTGTCTACGTCAAACTAGAGAAGATGTGGATTGGTGCTGATGATCTATATGAGCACTCAGCCTTACTTTAAAACAAAATTAAAATATTTTGTAGGCAACACTTGTCACTAATTGGTGAGAAGTGGCCTGCATGCAGCACTAATAAAGAACTCAAGAAACTCAAGTTTTCGAATTTAGTTTTGTGGTCCTTTAATGGAATCAGGTGCCAAACTTGTTGCATACTCTTTGTTTTCCTGAATGTCTACCAATGTTTCTAACATCAGTGTCCACTGTTTGTCAATGCAGGAGTTTGTCAAGTGCCCACAATGGGCACACCTCGACATTGCAGGCGTCATGGAGAACAAGGATGAAGTGCCCTACTTGGGATCGGGCATGGCAGGTATGTGCAGATGCAGAGCAATCATGGGCATTGCTAGAGCAATGACATCAATGGTGGATCGAGTTCATCTATACGAAGTGTGTAATTTTATCACATTGATTTTTTGTCACTGAAGCAATCTACGCGTCTGTCAGCTCGACTTTCTAGTTAGCACGCCAATAAATCATAACAGTGAGCTACAGTCATAGCATGCACTACTGTGCGAGATAAAGCAAATCAATGGCTGATTTCACTATTTGTTTACTGCTGTCAGCGCAGCGAGCGTGTAGCAAGAGCGAGTCCGTATCGAAGCGGGCGGTCTCTTCTGGAGGGGTGCTGCCATGTTGATTTGTAAACACAGTTATCGGTGGTACCTGACACAAATAATAAATGTGTAAGAAATATACGGGAAGAAGAATAAACATATTATTGTATCGACATGGCTTAAAACACCAAAGAAATGCCGATTCTAGCCAACCCTGTGAATTTTAAGGCACTTGTGTGTAGAATTATGTTTCGCTGCACAAGCTTGTGGGTTTTTTACATTACATAGCTTTGGTAGTGCAAAACCAAAGTAGCGAAACAGAGTATGGTGCAGCCATGATCTAAAGGGGCAGGTTTGACTGACCCAGTAAAGATTCTTAATTATATACTCTAGAGGGAACTCTGGTGTTAGTGTCTATGGGAGCTGCAACGCACGGTGCTTCAGCGAGCATGAGAATAATGGGTATTGCACGGATTTGTCTAATCTTCATACTTCTGGCTCCGTGTGTGTTCGTGTGGCTTGGAGCTGTTTTCTCACGAAACAAAAACCAGCAAATGTTCAGAAATTGCGCTTCACTACCTTATTCTTTTAGCTTACCTTTTAAAATTGGGTCACAAAGCTCAAAAGGGCTCGATCTTTCCTTCAAAACAAAACCAAAACATAGCAATACCCATAGCCACAAGTGGGATTCGCCGCCCGCTAGTACGAAGACTAGGCAAATCCGTGTACTGCTTCTCATTCCCATGGCCGCTAAAGGATCGCAGTGCCAGAGTCCCCTCTGGTTAATTTTAAGAAACTCTATGGTAATTACTGCTTAAGTGGTGCCTTTGTGTCAGCACAAGAAAATATGCCTAAGAATAAAAACAGTGCCCCATTTATTGTATTTCTGCCCTTTCACCTCATCTTAAATGCTCAGTTTATAGCTTGCGTATTCCATGCTGTCGTAAGATTTTAAGTCCTATGATACTTAAGTGTAAACTATGTTCAGAAAAATGCAAAAGTTTTATCAGCATGCCATCAGCCCTACCAGCAATTGAGCCAGCATGCCACCTATTTTTTTTATCAGATCAGAAAAACGAAACAGAATACTGAAACTTCAGTAATGTCAGAAATTAATTTCAGAACATTCCTAGCAAATTATAGTGCAGGTGAGGTTTTATTGAATTGCTTGTTTCTTTTTTTTTTAAGCGATAGTCTTTGGAATACTTGAACACAGCAATTTTCGTCTGTCTGTATGTCATCCAAAACGATTCAGCCACCCAGCGAAAGTTTAAGCACTTCCTCAACAGCCGTCTACAAAACACAAAAAAAGCTAGAACACTTCTGGTAAATGTCCAAAAAGGATAGTTCAAAGGCATATAAGAATTCATGGTAATGAGGGCTGCAGCGCGAGCATGAAGGTGCTAGAAGAAACAGATGAAAGGCGAGGCACGGAAGGTAAAGAGGACAACACGAGCGCTGACTACCAACTGAATTTTATTATTCGCAGCACACATGATAATATATACAACAGGCAATCTTTTTACAGCAAACGTGAGCAACGTGACATATTCCGGGGAATGGTCTGATAAAAAGAAGGTACAATGATACAGTGGCTAACCCTTATCTAAAAGCGCGAACTCTTTGTCATGCAAGGCCACCGAAGGTTGGCTCACGCATCCGTCACTATGTTTTCTAATAAAATACGCTTCAGCTATTTCACGAGTTAACCTGTCCATGTGGCGTGCCAGCACACTCAC
Organism: Rhipicephalus microplus; assembly: GCF_043290135.1. Lineage (NCBI taxonomy): Eukaryota > Metazoa > Arthropoda > Arachnida > Ixodida > Ixodidae > Rhipicephalus > Rhipicephalus microplus. Next base: position 43,839,501 of record NC_134705.1, on the reverse strand, counting down.
GCCCAGAAATCGAGGCTGGCACCCGCAGCTTTTGCAGTGCAAAACAAGGTTTGAACTAATTCCTTTGCATATATCATTCATATGTTCTTCTAACCTTTTATTGATGCACCGCCCGGTTTGACCTATATAACAACGACCGCACGTTAAAGGAATCATGTAAACAACACCAACTGCGCAATCTACAAATTTCTGTGTTTTACGGCGCATGTCCAATTTTTTTGGTGATTCCACTAAGTCGCTCATCCGTCATTCTGCAAATCTGGCTTACTTTGCACGGGGCTGATAAAACTACATCCACACCATATCTCGAGCCTACCTTCTTCAAACCATGAGATATATTGTGGAAGTATGGGATGACTGCAACTCTTTTTCGCTCTTTATTTTCAATAAAAGGTTAGGAGAACATATGAATATGCCCTTTTTTTGTTTATATGTCACATATACTAGTTGAATTCGATACAAAATTATTTGGCCAAAATCACTATTCGCTTCAAACCTAAAATTTACTGTTCGCACAGGCCTATTCGTTCGCATATGCCACTGTGAAGAACTTACGATTTTCCGCATTTGCCATAAGAGCCTCAGTAGATCATGCAGTGATTACAATGACTTCAGTGCAAGTGCGGTGATCATGCTTGCATGGAAATTCATGGCAGTGTGATCACGGCTACAAACAAATGCGGCGGCAAATCATCGCGACAAACCTGCCAATGATAAATACTTGATCAATCTAAATCATGTACTGCCTGCTCGGCAGTACGTGTGGCTTAGCGGTTTAGCACTGTTACGGTTCCCGTAAGCGTACTGACCACACCGTACGCTGCCGCACTCTTGTACACGGGACCGCAAGGGCATATCCCTTGTGCAAACGAAGGCAACTCGCCGCCGCGGCATTGGCTCGACTAAATAGTCTTCACACCTTCGCTTGGTCCCGTGCTGAGCGAGCAGGAAGAAAAAAAATCTCTACCCAAGGGCAAATGCATGTGTATACATTACAGGGGGCGGAGCTGATGAAGTGAGCTCAGTAGGCGATGCACTGCATGCACTTAGCTAGGGACGCACTCAGTTTGACATACGCTGGTAACGGGCTTCATGTATAGCCACACCAGTTTTCGCCAATGAATGGTAGAAACGTATCGCACATGTCGAAGCCTGACGAATCGTCTGTCAGCTGTACCGCTACGTCAGCATGTATACCCTCTTCATAGTTGCAGAATCATTTCATGATAGCGGATATGGTCATGCGAATGAGCAGGAGTGCTTTTCCGCGCAATGGCAAACATAAAAAAGGCCATGCACTTCCGGCAATGTTACAATGGCGTCATCACATATAGTTTTTTGTTGCTAATGGTGACGCACGTAAGGTGACGGACGAATTGCTGTGTAATTCCACTGCGTTCCTGAAAGCGCCTTTGAAAATACATCGTACGTATATCGCGCTCGCGCGACAACGTCTCCTACAATCAACCCACCGTTCTCACTTGTCATCATGGAAGGTACGAAAGCTTTTCTTTTTGTTTTGTTATAAAGTCCTACCACATAAAAAAAAATACAAAAGGTCTGTTTAACATGTGGATTGATTCCCAGACATCAGTCACAAGCTCAACTCTTAAAGTCTTAAGCTTTCTGGGAAGTACAGATAGTGACATTTAAAAAACATTTTTTGTGCGCAATAACCGACTGTAATCACAGTTGTACTGTTTCCGACCTAGCTATATGATTGAGTAAAAGATTACTGGTGGCAAAAAATTGCAGCTCTTGATTATTCAATACTCGATTCGTATTCGAAGCTATGTTTCGTGTTCAATTCGTATTCGAAAATTTTGATATTCGCACACCTCTACAGAATACACAAAAATTGAACATGACATAAAACCTTAGGAAGCAGCATCGACACATTCAGAGACGTGCTTTGTGCTTGCATTAAAATTCAGCCATGAGAACAGAAAACCGCCATTATGTGCCCAGGGTGACACAAAGTAAGACAATAATGCTGTCGGCTGCCCAATCAACTAAGACTAACGAAATTTTGGTGCCTGCAATAAGTGGGTATGTTTGCATATAAAAATTCTGGCAGTCGTGTTTCTACACACTCCCACTCGGAAAAGTTCTATGCTCTGAGATATTCCACTCGGAAGTTTAATTGTGCTTTTCACGATTATGCATGCAAGGCAGTGAGGATCAGCAAAATATTACTTCTTGGTGGGACGAGCAGTAAGTGCTTGCTATCACCAGCTGGTAGTAAAAAGGTAATCATTATAATATTTGTCTACAGCGTCGACCCATGGTCAGATTATATGAGGCACCTCATGGAGTAGTAGCTGTGTGCTAGTGCTCACTGTCCTGCATGCATAATGATTCAAGCCAAAGCTAAACTTTCCAGCGGGATATATGAACACAGGCATGCCAGAATTTTGGACTTATGTAGAAATTTGACTGGCTAAAATTTTTATAAGTACACGGCTGCCTGCTGCAGTCACTAATAAGTTCATTATTGAACCTTATTCAACGGCACGGCTGCCAGTAATAGTTATTGTTGCACATTTTGTTCCCCTGTACACTTAGCTATCTACAAAGGTGGCTTTTACACACACAACTTACAGCACTGACTCTTTTACATAAAAACAAAATGCTTAATTTTGAACATCCTGAACATGCACTACCTAAATACAGCAACCAGGTGGCTCAGTGAAGTTTCCATTTCATAGGAAACAGAAGCCATGCGCAGCTGCTGTACATTCAGTAGCGAACTTTTTCACGAGCCACCATTGATGATAGGCTTGTCCGGAATTCTTTCTTGCTCAGTTCGTACGAGGTGCATGCATAGGCTGCAATAGAAACGCCGAAAAAGCAATTTAGTAACATGTGTCTTTTAGCAAAACTGAGTTTGTCAGTCTATTTAAAGTGATTTGGAAGAATGTGTCTTTAAACAAGCAGGATGGACACAAACTAGAGATGTTACAAGCAAAACTTTCTTGGTATTCTTGGCGAACACAGTTGCAACCTTATGAAAGAAAATGCAACTTCCACATTTCAGATGTGTTAAAACCATGCTGGAATTGCGCTCATGCATAGTGCATTGACAACAAATTTAATGATACCATAACACATACATGATGGTATGCACTTTCATCAAGTATCCATTGCAGGTAACCAGTATTATTAAATATGAATTTGATTTTGAATACAACTAATGTAGCTTTCTTCGGGCTGCTCACACTGGGATAATTATGTCTATAATGTCAAAAAATGGTGTCACTAAGTTACTATTGTGTGCTGCCAAATTATTGTCTTCAGTTTCAATGATTCTGGTTGGCTAAAAAGGCAGTACTCCTCACTTACGCATCACAGGCTGTCTGATGAAAAAAAAAAATGTGGAAATACCAAGACACAAGGCACCCACCTTGAACCACACACCATCCCAATAAAGCATGCAAGTTTCTGCAACGATCTTCGGGAACGAGAATCTTGAAAGCTTTTGACCGCGATTCAGCAGTAAGATTTAATGAAACTGATTTTTTCGAATTTCTATAATTCCCTCAGTGCCGATAGCTTGAAAACTTGCAGTCTATATTTATTATTCTGAAATAAATACGGTGTCCAAATTCAGATTTTAACAGCAATACGTGCATGACTTATGCATGCTTATGCGGATTTATAGCATTATCATGAGTTTTGAGTGATAAATAAAATATTCATTCTGCACATACCACAGATCTCGTTAACATCTGTAACGCATGCCTAGATAGTTTACTTTATCCAATATACCGTTAAGCTTGTCATTAATCATAAAATGCCATTAATGGTGGTGCTCTAAACTATTCTTAATGTTTGTACACGTAAAAGTGTTTAGCAAACTTTCAACACCAAGGTTGGGTGAGGGGCATGGAATATTTAATAAACCAAAACAAAATCCAAACATAGTTGAAATAAGCAGAGTAAAATCGGTGGTGCTCGAACGCGTGGACTAAAGACTGAATTAGTGCTCGCATAGTAGGGTACAGTAATTCGGCCTCATCTAGTCATGAAATATTCGTTCAAAACTATAGTTGAAGGTAAACGAATGGCTTAAAATGCATGGATTTAGCCCGCATGAGGCAACCTATGTGGCTGGTGTATACCATAAGTTCAAATTTTACTAAACGAGCTGCATGAACACTTAAGCGCAAGTGCAACCTTTGCAAGCCATACCTAAGACGATGCAACACGCTGCACATGAACACACATCAACTCGAGTATCACCGTAGTTTATTAAGAGGCGTGCCGGCGCAGATGCATACACGGGCATACATTCGGCCACACGCAAGGAAAGACATCTCTGATAGTAGTCATAACATATAATGATACTGTAGCTGTTTGAAATGGAACATACAGCAGATGAAACTGCCTTAGACAGGCTTACGTGCCCTAGGCGTGATGAACGCCTACAGTTAACAAATGCCCCAGAAATATTAAGGGTAGATGAGAGTCCAAAAATCGCATTTTTAGCGAAATTTCTCGTATTTCTGGTTTTGATTGCATTGTAATCTTCAAACCTTCTTCTTTCATCTGTGAAAATTTCAAAACTAAATTCGAACCGCAAAATGCAAAAAAAAGTGTATGAAGGCATCGCGGTGGCTCAAAATTTCGTGAATTTGCGCCGATATTGGCCATCTTTGACTGCGCGCTGCTCCCCGTCACAGAGCCGCCCGCCATCGCGATCGGTTGGGAAAGTTGCGTCCGGCCTTCTTCTTACAGCTCTGACGACCGCCAGTTTCGTACGTGGGCAAAAAAAAAAAAAAAAACGAGGCCTTTTATTACGTGGTTTGAGCGGCTTGAAACGCGCGGCACCCTAAGCCGCATCGCCATTGGCTACCGAGTCATTCAGCTGTGTTGGTGGCGGCCATCGGCATTTGGTCCGTCTGCTTTTCTGCGCGTCTACGCATATTTCCGCGATGACAAGCCCGAAAAAGTGCAACGTGAGACCGCAGAAGTTTCGAACGAAGCACAAGTTCAAGGGAAGCCGACGTAAAGCGCCCCGAACGATGGCGACGAACGAGAACGCGCCTACGTGTGCTAGGCATGACGGCGGCATCGACAAGTGCGCGAGCGACAGTGGCTGCGATGAAGGGATTGACGCTGCGCTTTCTTTCGTCAGTGCTTCGGAAAAGAAGCTCGGCTTCTTTGAAAAAGACGAAAGACAGCGCGATGAGGTTTGTGCAACGACAGTTTTGTGCGACACCCTCTTGCTGACGGCACTTGTAGCAGGTGCGGCATGCCCTGCTTGCGGTATTCAAAAACTTGCCGTTCGGGAGCCGGCAGAAAAGCGCAAGGGACTTTCGTCGCTCCTCGAGCTTCATTGCAAAAACATCGAATGCTCAGCGACTGTTCTTTCGTGCTCCTATACGTCACTGCGTGTTACGGCGGACGGCAGCAGCCGAGTGAGCCAACGGTACGACAGTGGGAGCTCCCGAGATAGTTTCGCTGTAAATGTGAAGGCGGTGGTGGCTGCACGCGCTGTCGGCATTGGGCATGAGCAATTGTCGAGATTTTGCTCCATTATTGGACTCCCAAAGCCAATGCACCACCAAGGATTTTTTTTCGATAGCAAAGAAGATGCACACCGCTGCCATGGCATGGCAGCTGTGAGTGAAAACTTGCACCGATCCAGAGAGTTGACGAAAGAAGTAGCAGGCGAAACTGATGTGGCTGTTATGTTCGACGGCACTTGGCAGAAGAGGGGTCACAAAAGCCACAACGGGATTGGCGCAGTTATCTCCTTAGATACTGGCCTCTGCTTAGACTTCGAGGTCATATCAAATTACTGCCTGACATGCAGTAGGCACAAGGATATGGGCCCAGACGAGAAAGTGTGGCAGGCATTCCATGACCCAGTCTGTGAAAAAAATGCAGACTGTTCCTCCCATGCCATGGAAACGGAGGCTGCAATGCGCATTTGGCAGAGAACATTGACTTATGACACCCCACTGCATTTCATGACATTCTTGAGTGACGGTGACAGCAAAGCATATAGTGCAGTTGCAGAGTCAAAAGTCTATGATGCTGTCAATATAGAAAAAGAAGACTGCACTAATCATGTGGCCAAGAGACTTGGCACCGCGCTACGGAAGCTGCATGTGCCATTACCACGAGGGCAGAAAATGAAAGAGCCCGCCATTCAGAAGCTCCAAACATACTATCAGATTGCCATAACAAGCAACAGGGGGAGTGTACGGGATATGTACACTGCAGTATGGGTTTCGTACTTCCACTCATGCTCTACTGACAATGCTGGCAGCCACAAGTTTTGCCCTGCAGGAACAGAGTCGTGGTGCAAACATCAACGCGCTGAAGCACTTGGTGAACCTGCACCACGCCACACACCTCTCCTGACAAAAGCGCAGGGATTGGCTGTTTTGCCCATTTATAAGCGGCTAACGGATGAGAAGCTCCTTGCTCAATGCATCAAAAGAAAAACCCAGAACGCATCGGAATCCCTGAACAGCAAAATTTGGCTACTTTGCCCCATGACTAAGTTTGTCTCCCGAACGGTTGTCGAGACTGCCGCAGCTATGGCAATCCTGTGGTTCAACAAGGGTCATGCTACTTTCGAGCACATCCTGGAAGAGCTCAACATACTGCCATCTAGAGATCTAGTTACTTTCAGTGATTCCCGCGATGCGAGGCGCATCAAGAGAATGTCCGAGCGTCTGACAGCAGAAGCAAAGGCCCACCGTCGTCGTGGAGTGAAAAGGGCACGGCTAGAAGAGAGTGCTCGCAAGGACCGTGAGGGCACAACCTATGCTGCAGGACAGTTCTAGTAACTTGCATAACTTGCAAAGCTTTTCAAAGTTCTGTTGAACATTATGGCCAAAGATTATGCATTTCTAACAACTCTGTGATAAAAAAAAAAGGTTTCAAACTTTCAAATGCGTTTTTCTCCTTTCAGTTTGGTGTGATCTGTGCTTCTTATACACGCTAGTTCGTATACTTAGAATTGTCATACCTCTATGAAATTTTGCACATAGCATGATGAAGGCCCATAGAGTGCAAGTATCTATTCAGATTGTCAGTGCTGCTTGATTATGTTTTTCAAAAATTACATAACATTGAAAGCCCTTGGCAACTAGAGCCATAGTAAATTTTTCTATTTTATTATTGTATTTCACCTTTTTACACACAAAATTTATATAGTTTTTTGCACTCTACAGTTCCAAAGGATCATAGTCAGCTATATCTGCATGCTTTATCTCAAATTTTTATAGGTCAGAATTGTTGCATAACAATGGCCATAATTTTGCAGTATCTGACCTGCAGAAAGAAAACCAAGCAATCTACATGAAAATAAATGACATATTTGAAAAGAGGAGAAAAAACTCTATTAGCATGCCAATTTGTGTTAAATTCAGACTCTTATTAAAGAAAATCGTTTTTCGAGTAGCATGTCCCCTTAAACAAAAAAGCAGTGGTCACTCGCGTGCAAGGCCCCCCTCCAACACCACTGCCGACAGAGGCGGCCACCGCCACAACTCTGCTCAAATCTGCCGCCGCATTCCCGCTGTGTGTGCATACTTCATACTCCACACAAGCGAAAAAACTTGTCTGTGCTTGACGTTGCACAACTTTGCCTTAACACTGCTGAAATACTGCAGTAAAACACGGTCCCCACGTAAACAAAAACTCAGTTATCGTGCACATGGTAAGAAAAACTTGGTGAACATGGTGATAACAAAGCGCCGACAGCAGCAATGTGGTACATACCTGGCGAGTGCTCCAAGATACGACGCCACACGTTCTCACTAGAGTATAGCGCATCTCCCTAATCAGCAGCACTGGCAGAATGCAAAACACGAACACAAAGTGCAAGCACACTTACAACGCGAGAGAAATCGACTGAAACTCGACCCTTCAAGAAGTGATCGAGCAGCGGGTAGCACGTTCGAACAAGTAAAATTGTTCTAGCCCCGCAGACGCCCTCCGCATTTGTGCATCTTAATTTGTTGATGCTGATTAGAGGGCTTTGTTAATACATTTAAATATGTAAAAAATATGTAAAAATAAATACTACATGAATATGTAGAGTGAATATTTTGATTTAAAGAAAAAAAAAGAAACGTAGAAAACACCCTGCATATATGGCATGGACAATCGAGACTTCATCTGCGAATTCTACCAGAAGTTCTAGAAAATAACATTTAGCAAAAGTTTTGAAAAAGACTTGTTGTGCAGAAGGTTTTCTCATGATCTTCTAAAGAACTTTCCAGAAAAAACGTTTACTCAACGTAACATAATATACATAGATGTCCACATACCTTTCTAGTCGTTTCGAGAAGCTTTTAGAACGTTTCGTGCTTTTTGGGCAGCCATCTTGACCTGGTGGCTGCGTTCATACTAGTGAACCTTTTCGAACAGAAAGCAAATATTACACAAATCTGAGGTGTGACATCAATGTGTATTACGTGGCGTGTTCCTTTACTAGAAACGCAGGCCACTGTATTGAGTCGCGGCCGCCGCGGCTGTATTTTATATGAAGGCAAAAATGCTTGAGGCTCGTGTGCTTATGTATTTTGGTGCATGTTAAAGACTCCCAAGTGGTCGAAACTTTCGGATTCCTGCACTTCGGCGTCTGTCCATTAAACCCCAAGAAAAATTATTATTACCCTTTACTAGACAATACATAGATATTGTCTAGTAAAGGGTAATAATAATAAGTAAAAGGTAATAATAAATACCCTACGCAATTGTTCACTCCTACATGAATTACGTGTTTCTTACGCTGCGCTGAAAAGGGGACGCTATGCACGAAAAAGGGTGCCGATGACATGGTGTTGCCGTATACCAGTGGCTCTAAGTTCTGTATAAGCTCCCGTTTCCCGACATTACTGCCAGATGGCACGCACATCTCGCGCAGGGCGTCTAGACAGAAGACTGTCGTCTTATGACGACATTTACAGTGAACAGTGCAGATAAGTGGCCAATTTTTTCCTATGTGGTAGTGGTTCTACTAAATGTAGTGTAATACAGACTTGATAAATTCTATGTCCAGCTCCTCCCAGAGTTACAAAATGAATCTTACCACCATTCGGGTTCAGGCGTCGATGAGACTCTTGTTGGCAAAATGCTATGTACATTGAACAGTTCACTTCAACAAAACTCCATGCTTTCGTTTCTTTTTATTCTGGTTACAACGTTTTAAGTTATTCTTATGCTTCTCTGCAAGAAATCTCAGTTGGAAGTTATATCCAGAAATTTGTTATAAAGATTTATTTCTAACTTTATGTTTATTTCAAGACAATTTTTATTGACTTTTTTATAACCAATATTTCGTTCATCTGTCATTTTGCTTGTCTTGTGGGCGTTTGTTGATAATTTCAAGTATCCTCTTCATGATTCCTTGTCATGCAGGCTTAAACGAAATGTAGGCAGTAGATACATGATTCATACTGCGGTGGTGCACTGCTGCCATGTCAAAAAAAAAAGGCAGGGACAACAATGTGTTAGTGATGATCATTTTTATCTCATTACGGGCAGCCTTTTCTGTCATATGCTTTTATGAGTGCATTTCGTTTCTGTGGTTTACTTTTCCTCTGTGTCAATTGTGTGCTATGATTTCTTGCAGGCCGACCAGTGCGCACTCTGGTGGAGTTTGTGGAGCGTGCGGCTAAGCTGGTGAAGCTTTGACGGGGGCCGGTCACCTAAGATGCTTGCCTCCTGTTAAGGCCTCTTGTGGACGTTCTTTATTATCGTAACTGATCTTACAAATAAACGACGTCTTTTTCCACTGTCTATGACTTTGAACAATCTGAGCACCACTTTCAGTATTCCATAATATTTCCAGAATTTATCATGCCTTTTTTCAAAGTACTATAAGCTCTGCAAAATGCATGGTAAACCATACACTAATCATGACCTCCCTTATGCAGCCAATATCTGTACTTCGTTGTTGTGGCATGAGAATTATGCTGTCCAGTACACTCAAATTTCTTAACAAAGTTGCATCTTACATGAAAATAGGCTCGTTTTATCCAAAAATTTGTTTTAAAGATTTGTTTTTAACCCTTATGTCTATTGCAAGTCTCTTTTTCATTGACTTTGTTATAACCAATATTTCGTTTTATCTGGGTTTGTTGTATTGATGTTTCAGTGTATCTGCTTGTCAAATGAAATCGAGAGTTTGACGAAAACCGTATGGCTGTAATGAAGCATGGCGAACGAAAAGGGTACGCTGACCAAATAAAAGGAGACAAACAACATTTTGGTTTCCACATGGAAGTCTTGTTCACAATGAGTCCAAACAGATGACAGTGTCTACTATATATAGGTTTCAACGCGTCATGCAAGCACCACACATAGGATGAACAAAGGTTTTCATCATTGCAATTTATTGTTCGCAGTGATTCCACTCTTGCACCTAATCGAATTGTTGCTGCACTACCCTCGTAAAATGAACGTAAATTGCATTAATCTGTGCCAGAGTCTCGGGTTTGGGAGTGTCTAGCACCAGTAGTCGCAGTGGAGGCACGTCACAACATGTGCTTGATCTTGGGGCCACCAAAATCACAACCACGATTCAAAATTATTTGGCTGAATAAACAGCGATCACGCGAGTGTTTTGATCCATGATGGCATGATCGGGGCCGGCGCAGCTTCCGTTGTGCGAGTCTAACTCGACAACAAAATGCATCCTCTGCAGAGGGTCCTAAAGTCTAGGGAATTCGGTAGTGGAAAACTGTTTTAGCTATTCATCAGCGGATGTCATCTAATCCAGAAATGTTGCTGATAGATCGTTTCATGATTTGCATGGTGTGTAAATAATGTGGTGTTCACTAGCAAACACAGGCATTCAATTAGAATGTACAGTAGACTCTCAGTAAACGGGAATCTCTTAAACAGAACTGTTGCCTCTCCAATGCTTGGTATTCTGCGCTCATGTTCACCGCTTAGTAAACGGAACTCCTGGTAAATGGAACATATTTTCCCGGCCCCTTCTGGTTCCGTTTACTGGGAGTGTACTGTATGTTTTTTCCATTTCTCGGAATTGCGCAATAAAATCTGATTGATTGATTGATTTGTGGGGTTTAACGTCCCAAAACCACCATATGATTATGAGAGACGCCGTAGTGGAGGGCTCCGGAAATTTTGACCACCTGGGGTTCTTTAACGTGCACCCAAATCTGAGCACACGGGCCTCGACATTTCCGCCTCCATCGGAAATGCAGCCGCCACAGCCGGGATTTGAACCCGTGACCTGCAGGTCAGCAGCCGAGTACCTTAGCCACTAGACCACTGCGGCGGGGCAAACGCGCAATAAAATCTGGGAAAAGTAGAAATAGATATATATTAAGCAATATCGAGTTTGCCACACTTCACATTCATGAAAGAGGTAATGAACAGTGAGAACACATTCTTTATCCATGAATCTTCTTCCAGAACAACTTTTTCATAATTTCCTTCCACGGACATGCAGGTCGGTAATCGCACTTGAAGTAACACTCTCTAAAAGCCCTGCCCTTTTGAACTCTTCAGTGATATGACACCTTCTCAAATATTTAGCTGTTGCAAGTGTCAGCCCAATTATAGATGTATGCCTCCAGGTCGGAGAAGCTAGCGCACAATTCTGTTTTAATATGCACTGCTGTAAGAAGCTACTTCACAATTGAGCATATTCATACTATGAATGATGTAATATAGAAATGCACAGGATATAACCAACCCCTATACATAGCTTTCATAGATTACGAGAAGGTGTTTGACCCAGTTGTGACATTAGCAGTGATGCAGGCACAACAAAATCGGGACATTGAAGAATGCTATGTAAATGTACTGAAAGAAATCTACAGTGGGTTCCCAGCCATCGTAGTTCTCTATAAAGAAAGTGACACAATCCGAATAAAGAAGGGTTAAAGGCAGGAAGACGTGATATCTCCAATGCTTTTCACCACGTGTTTACAAGACACTTTCAGGCCCTAGAGGGGGAACAGTTAGAAATAAAAGGTAATGAAGAGTATCTTAGTAACCCGTGATTCACTGATGACATTGCCTTCATGAGTAACTCGGGGAATGAATTTCAGCCCATGATTACTGAACTGAACTGAATACTCATGATTACTGAACTGAATACGGAAAGCAGAAGAGTTGGTCTGAAAATTAGTATGCACAAAACTATAGTATAGCCGAACTTATTTATAAGAGACACTGATATAAGGGACAAATGCGTATAAGAGACACCAGTGGGACTACGGCAAAATAGGGGTGATGAAAAAACGCATACGAAGTACCCTGCTTATGAGAGACAAGAATCGCTACCCAGAGCATGCCTCTTTTAAAGTAGTGTAACTGTAATGTGCAACAGTCTCGGGAGAAAACAGCACTTCGTGATACGTGGAGAAACGCTGGAAGTTGTAAAGGAATAAGTATACTGACAACAGGTAGTAACCACCCAGCTGAACCATGATAGTAAAATGCATAGAAGACTAAGGATGGGGTAGATCACATATGGCAAGCATTCTCAAATCTTGAATGGTAATCTGCCATTAACCCTAAAGAGGAAGGTATATAACAACTATCTTGCCAGCACTTGCCTAGGGAGCAGAAACCTGGATTCTTACAAAGAGGGTTCAGCTTACATTGAGGACGACACAGCGAGCAATGCAAAGGAAAATGACTCGTGTAATATTAGGAGACTAGAAGAGAACAGTGTGGAACAGGAAACAAACTGGGCTTAACAATATTATAATTTAAATCAAGAAGAAATGAACATGGGCTGGGCACGTAGCACGTAGGCAGGATAATCAATCAGTGTTCAGTAAGGGTAACTGACTCTATTCCCAGAAAAGGCGAACGCATGAAGGGGAGACGGAAAGTTAGGTGGCCGATGAGAATAAAACGTTCACAGGTATAACATGACATCAGTAAGCACAAGGCTGAGTTGATTGGCGGATCATGGGAGAGGCTTTCGCCTTGCAGTGGGCGTAGTCAGGCTGATGATGCTGTCATAAGAGGAATTAGCATAGCATGAAAGTGAAACGTGTCGTCACAGAAGTAGTTGGTTTTCCTTTTTTTTTATATAGTGCATCGGTATGTGAGAGGCAGTACCATGTCTATTGGTGCTAGGTGTAACGTGTCGGGTGTCTGACAAAGGACTGAGGCAACTACAAGTTGAGGGGAATAAGAAGAACGGCAGGGTTTATTAACACGTCTTTATATAGGTGGCGGGGCGGGGCAGTCGCAGTGATAAATGCATGGATCACGATAACACAGTCAACACGCTGACACGATAACACAGACAGCGCATGTGCGATACATCCCCTGGGGGGTAATGAAAACAACAGTTCAGTGCAGTTGATTGAAAAAAGCATTCTAATGAAGTCTCTTTGGAGGCTTGGCTGTACCGGCAGACCTTTGTGGGCCCAGTGTATGACCTGGAGAAGTTGGCGACTTGTGGCGCGCAGCACATGCGGGTGCTATGCTGTCGGTGGTGGACTGTTGTCGCGGCGAGCGGCCTTGTTATCGTGCTGGGGCAGCTGGCGAGACATCTGGAGTTGGTGAGGCCAGGTCATCTGGTTCACCCTCGAAATAACTGTCATCACTGATGTGTACAGCACACCGCTCACCGGTTTGCAGAAGATGACGCCTGTTGCGCCTGAACAGTCGACGATCGTTGGTTTGAACTTTGTAGGACCTGGGCACAGCAGTTGCGAAGACTTGCCATTTCTGTGTTCATGTTTTGTCCCCGAACCTCACGACCGATCCTTAGGTCGGAGCTTTTTGCTGCTCTTCTGCTGGTGCTTCTTCACGACGGTTGTTGGCACTGCAGAAAAATCAGGAAGATTAGCTCTCAGGCATCTGCCCTGTAGAAGTTCCGCTGGCCATCGGCTGTCCTCCAGTGGCGTGCAGTAGTAGGTCAGCAGACCCAGCCAGAAGTCCTCATGTGCGTGCGCACATTTCTTCATTATGCGCTTGACAACCTGGACCCCTTTTTCCGCTAGACCATTAGATTGTGGGTAGTGAGGGCTGGACGTAACATGAGTAAAATCGTATTTCCTTGCAAAGGCTGCAAACTCGTGACTTACAAATTGTGGCTCATTGTCGGTGTACACTTCCATGGTTATCCAGTACCGTGCAAACATGGCACTCAGTGCCGTGATGGTCGTCCTCGCACTGGCATCGGCAAGTTTCTCGACTTTAGGGAAGTTACTTAGTGCATCGAGTGCCACAATGTATGAACTTTCTATGAAAGAAAAAATATCTACAACTCGATGCCACGCACAAGCAGGGACTGAGCGCATCAGCAGTTACTCCTGCTGTTGCTTATAAGCGTATTCACAACACGTGGGGCAACTCTGGATTATAGTAGTGATATCATGGCTGATGCCGGGCCAAAAAACAAGACGACGGGCCCTTTCTTTGCATTTTTGAAGACCCAGATGCCCAGCATAAATTCTTCCCAGGATATCACGGTGCAGGCGTCTTGGTATTATCACTTTCGTGCCTTTTAGCAATATGCCATTTACAAGGGGAAGTTCAGAGGAAAACGGCTTTAGCTCGCCTTCGGTCTTGTCCGTAAATGAACCTCCTGTCCGTAAATGAACTGATAAAATTTGTCGCTGCCGAAAGAAACGCGAAGTGCCTCTTTTTTAATTTACGCCTAACGCTGTTCTGTGTCCGTTAACACACGAGATGCATATGCCACTGGCCGCCAGTGGCAGTTGTGACACTGCAAAAGCGCTGCACCAACATTGTCTTTTGAAGCGTCGCAAGTTATCTTTAATTGCTTCCTTGGATCAAAAATGGCTAGCACCGGTGTTGTGCTTAAAATCTGCCCAACGCTTTTCCACTCCCTTATGTGGTTGTCAGTCCATTCGAACTGTACATGTGATTTTATAAGCGCTCGTAGAGAAGCCGTTCACTCAGACAGGCGTGGCACATATTTACCAAAATGGTTTAGAACACCAAGCATGCGCTGCACATCTGATTTGTCTTTAGGCACAGATGTTTCAATCAGACTTTTTACAAGTTTAGGGTTTGGTGATATGCCTTCGCGAGCGATGATTTCACCTAGGAACTGCACTTCAGTGACGCCAAACCGGCATTTTTCCGCATGCATTAAATGTGAGGCCCGCTTCTTCAGCCGCTTTCATGACTGCTACTAGTCTTTGGTCGTGTTCTTGTTTGGTTGCCCCCCACACCAAAATATCGTCAATGTGCATCAGGAAGGCCATCGAAGATCTCGCTCATTTGTTTTTGAAAAACTTCGGGGGCTGACGAAAAACGGCAACCCAGATAACGATATCTTCCAAAGGGGGTTGAAAGGTACATATTTTGGACGTTTTCTCGTCCAGCGAAATCTGGTGAAAACCAGAATTTGCGTCTAAGACAGCTAAAAAAGGCTGCACCTGCCAGTTCTCATTCCATGTCCTCGCGCATTGGGAGCTGATAATGCTGCCTTACAGATTGTGTTAGAAAAACTAGCCACCCTGTTTACGAGGTGTCTCCTGACGGGAAGGGTACCTGAGTCTTGGAAGAACGCTAACATCATCTTAATACATAAGAAAGGAGATGACAAGGACTTGAAGAACTACAGGCCGATCAGCTTGCTCTCTGTAGTCTACAAGCTATTTACAAAGGTAATTGCTAACAGAGTAAAGAAAACATTAGAATTCAATCAACCAAAGGAACAAGCAGGATTTAGAACAGGCTACTCAACAATTGACCACATTCATACTATCAATCAGGTAATAGAGAAATGCTCAGAGTATAACCAACCACTATACATAACCTTCATAGATTACGAGAAGGCGTTTGATTCAGTAGAAATATCAGCCGTCATGCAGACACTGTGGAGTCAGGGCGTAGATAAAGTATATATAAACATTCTGGAAGAAATCTACAGGGGATCAACTGCTACCATAGTGCTTCATAAAGAAAGCAACAGAATACCAATCAAGAAGGGTGTAAGGCAGGGGGACACAATCTCCCCAATGCTATTTACCGCGTGCTTACAGGAGGTTTTCAGAAGCCTAGAATGGGAACAGTTAGGGATAAGAGTTAACGGAGAATACCTTAGTAACTTGCGCTTCGCCGATGACATTGCATTGCTGAGTAACTCAGGGGACGAATTGCAACTCATGATACGGAGTTAGACAAGGAGAGCAGAAAGGTATGTCTTAAAATGGATCTGCAGAAAACGAAAGTAATGTAAAACAACCTCGGAAAAGAGCAGCGCTTCGAGATAGGTAATAGTGCACTTCAAGTTGTAAAAGACTATGTCTACTTAGGACAGGTAATAACCGCAGAGCTTAACCATGAGATTGAAGTAACTAGAAGAATAAGAATGGGGTGGAGCACATTCGGCAAGCACTCTCAAATTATGACAGGTAGATTGCCACTATCCCTCAAGAGGAAGGTATATAACAGCTGTATCTTGCCGGTACTTAGCTACGGAGCAGAAACCTGAAGACTTCCAAAGAGGGTTCAGCTTAAATTGAGGACGACGCAGCGAGCAATGGAAAGAAAAATGGTAGGTGTAACCTTAAGAGACAAGAAGAGAGCAGAGTGGATTAGGGGACAAACGGGGGTTAAGGATATCATAGTTGAAATAAAGAAGAGGAAATGGACATAGGCCGGGCATGTAGCGCGTAGACAGGATAACCGCTGGTCATTAAGGGTAACTAACTGGATTCCCAGAGAAGAGAAGCGGGTTAGGGGAAGACAGAAGGTTAGGTGGGCAGACGAGATTAAGAAGTTTGCGGGTATAAATTGGCAGCAGCAAGCACAGGACCGGGTTAACTGGCGGAACATGGGAGAGGCCTTTGTCCTGCAGTGGACGTAGTCAGGCTGATGATGATGATGATGATGATGAATGCTGCCTTTTGACATGCTCGTTTATCTTTCTTGGGTCCATGTAAATACGAAGCCTGCCATCTTTTTTTCTTAACCAACACCAAGGGGCTTACCCAGTCTGTGGGGTCATCATCTTTCATGATGATGCCTGCATGCTCTATTCCTTGAAGCTCGTCTCGGAGTGGCTCTCGCAAAGACAGCGGAACCCGCCAGGCTGGTTGGACGACTGGCGTTGCCGAAGGTTCCATGACTATGCTGTAGGGCTCCTCTAGGCAGCCTAGCCCGTGGAAGACGTGTTTGTAATCCTTAATTGGTTCATACTCTGAAGCCTTGACACTGGCCACCGTCCGTTGAACGAGCCCCAACGCTTCGCTTGCCTCCAGACCAGACGCGACGGCGTCGAACTTATAGATGAGGAATGATTCACGGGCTTCTCTATCATAATTTATGCAGAAACCAGATTCGAGTAATGTGCCCTGTAAATTTTCAAAAGAGTAGTCAAGAAGGTGCACGTGTCTTAAAATGGGTAAGTGGGGTAAGGTGTTAGCATGAGATTTATTGTTGTTAAAACGCAGTCTAAAAGGCCGTTCTGTTTGACCAATGTGCTGTATTTCGCATAGCGCACATTCTATCATGTATATCGCGTTTTTAGAATCGCTGTCAAGATTGCCTTTGATTTTTAAGGAAAAGTTGGGACACGGCCGCTGGATCAAAGTGCGCCTTGATCCAGCGGCCGTGGTTGGGACCAGTACAGGTGACTTGTTGGCATGTGCGCATGTACGGCCATACTTTGCATCGCGGTTTTCGGCAAGGATGGCACCCGATCTTGTCAGGACTGTGTTTTCGACGACGACGACGACGACGATGATGATGAGAGTATGTTTCGAATATTTTCAGCTTTGCGATACAGTGCTTTAGGTGGTTCGGTGAAAATGGTTTGTTAGCGTTCACTTTGCTATAAAATATTGTGGTGCTTTCTCAGCACATTCGAAACACGCGGAACTGATGCAGAATGGGCAAGGACTAAGTTTGTCTGCGGTGAGGGATTCGAGTTTTTAGCATCGCACAACAGCGTTCTACGATTATGCATGGCGGCACGTTTTATTGCGTCATCAATTAATTGCGGCGGATATGTTTGTTTGACTAGAGCATCGTTTAGTCTTCTGCGATTGTTTTTTTGAAACTATAATTGCTCTGAGCAGATTCTTTTAAATAGTAAGGCCTGACTGTGGGGGATGCTAGTTTTGCAATGTTTTACGTAGCTACGTGAAACATTGCACCTATCAAAGTTTCGTAAGTGTGCTCCTTTATTCCTAATTATATATATATATATATATATATATATATATATATATATATATATATATATATATATATATATATATATATATATATATATATATATATATATATATATTATAGACTTTATAATGACTGCACACCCAGGAATCGTGCAAGATGTGGAAGTGGTTGGCAAGGTACGATGCAGTGACCATAGAATGGTACGGTCTCAAATTCGCCTAGACTGAAGAAGGAACGACAGAAACTGATACGCAAGAAGCCAATCAATGAGCAATCACTGAGAGGGAAAGTACAGGAATTCAGAGTGTCGCTGCAGAACAGGTACTCGACTCTTAGTGAGGAAACCAACCTTAGCGTAGATACAATGAATGATAATCTAACGAGTATCATTACGGAGTGTGCAGTGGAAGTTGGAGGCAGGGTAGTTAGACAGGACACTGGCAAGCTTTCCCAGGAAACAAAGAACCTAATTAAGAAGCGTCAAAGCATGAAAGTGCCAAGTACAACAGACAAAATAGAACTGGCAGAGCTTTCAAAGTTGATTAACAGGCATAAAGTATGCGATGTAAGAAGGTATAACATGGAGAGAATTGAACACGCTCTGAAAAACGGAGGAAGCATCAAAGCAGTGAAGAGGAAACTTGGGATAGGCAAAAGTCGGATGTATGCACTGAGGGACAAAGAAGGCAAAATAACTTCCAATATGGATAGGATAGTTAAAATAGCGGAGGAGTTTTACAGAGATCTGTACAGTAGCCGAGACAACCACGACCTTAATACTATAAGAACTAGCAGTAACCCAGATGACACCCCACCACTAATGATAGAAGAAGTCAGAAAAGCTTTGGAGAGCATGCAAAGAGGCAAAGCTGCTGGTGAGGATCAGGTAACATCAGATCTGCTGAAAGATGGAGGACAGATTGTGTTAGAAAAACTAGCCACCCTGTTTACGAGGCGTCTCCTGACGGGAAGGGTACCAGAGTCTTGGAAGAACGCTAACATCATCTTAATACATAAGAAAGGAGATGACAAGGACTTGAAGAATTACAGGCCGATCAGCTTGCTCTCTGTAGTATACAAGCTATTCACAAAGGTAATTGCTAACAGAGTAAAGAAAACATTAGAATTCAATCAACCAAAGGAACAAGCAGGATTTCGAACAGGCTACTCAACAATTGACCACATTCATACTATCAATCAGGTAATAGAGAAATGCTCAGAGTATAACCAACCACTATACATAGCCTTCATAGATTACGAGAAGGCGTTTGATTCAGTAGAAATATCAGCCGTCATGCAGACACTGCGGAATCAGGGCGTAGATGAAGTATATATAAACATTCTGGAAGAAATCTACAGGGGATCAACTGCTACCATTGTGCTTCATAAAGAAAGCAACAGAATACCAATCAAGAAGGGTGTAAGGCAAGGGGACACAATCTCCCCAATGCTATTTACCGCGTGCTTACAGGAGGTTTTCAGAAGCCTAGAATGGGAACAGTTAGGGATAAGAGTTAATGGAGAATACCTTAGTAACCTGCGCTTCGCCGATGACATTGCATTGCTGAGTAACTCAGGGGACGAATTGCAACTCATGATTACGGAGTTAGACAAGGAGAGCAGAAAGGTGGGTCTTAAAATTAATCTGCAGAAAACGAAAGTAATGTACAACAACCTCGGAGAGGAGCAGCGCTTCGAGATAGGTAATAGTGCACTTGAAGTTGTAAAAGACTATGTCTACTTAGGGCAGGTAATAACCGCAGAGCCTAACCACGAGATTGAAGTAACTAGAAGAATAAGAATGGGATGGAGTACATTCGGCAAGCGCTCTCAAATTATGACAGGAAGATTGCCACTATTCCTCAAGAGGAAGGTATATAACAGCTGTATCTTGCCGGTACTTAGCTACGGAGCAGAAACCTGGAGACTTGCAAAGAGGGTTCAGCTTAAATTGAGGACGACGCAGCGAGCAATGGAAAGAAAAATGGTAGGTGTAACCTTAAGAGACAAGAAGAGAGCAGAGTGCATTAGGGGACAAACGGGGATTAAGAATATCATAGTTGAAATAAAGAAGAGGAAATGGACCTGGGCCGGGCATGTAGCGCGTAGACAGGATAACCGCTGGTCATTAAGGGTAACTAACTGGATTCCCAGAGAAGGGAAGCGGGTTAGGGGGAGAAAGAAGGTTAGGTGGGCAGACGAGATTAAGAAGTTTGCGGGTATAAATTGGCAGCAGCATGCACAGGACCGGGTTAACTGGCGGAACATGGGAGAGGCCTTTGTCCTGCAGTGGACGTAGCCAGGCTGATGATATATATATATATATATATATATATATATATATATAGTTACGGTGAGATACCTTTATTTACAAGAGATGATGAATAGGATAGTCCAGGGTTGGTTGGTTGGTTGGTTCCTCAACACCTTGGCGCAACCCACCTATGGGGATAGGCCATGAATGGGAGGGTGCCTTGCTTTAAATTAATTCACTTCTTGAAAGAGAGAGTTAGAATAATTAGGTAATATAGATAATAATATAAAGGTGTTAAATTTCTAAACAAAACAACAAAAACCTTGAATAGACAGGATCTGGCAGATCACCGCTTGTGCCAAACTCATTCTCCTCTTCTTCCACGCGTCCCCTCAGTATCGTAGCAATTCCCCCTTTGCAGACGATGCCCACCGGACGAGTTATGCTTCGTTGAGATGATGATAGCAGTTTAAACGGGCAACATGAACGACGTTGATCTTGCTTGAGCGGCGGCCAGTTGACAACAGCTGACATATCACGTACGTGACATCGCTGAGACGTTCCAGGACAACAACGGACCAGTGTAGTTGGCCAGAAACTTTTGACAGAGGCCGCGCTTGCGAAGCGGCGTCCAAAGAAACACCAAATCTCCTTTTTCAGACAATACGTGCCGGTGACTTCTATCGTAACGGTCCTAAGAGCGTTTCTGGGAGACGAAAGTTCAAAGACAGGCGATGCGCCGGGCCTCTTCTGCACGGCAAATGGTTTCGGCTAGAGTAGGTTGATCAGTCTCGGAAAAAAGAAGAATAGTGTCAAGAGCTGGGCGGGGTTGGCGTGCGTAGAGCAGATAAAAGGGACTGTATCCTGTTGTTTTGTGCTGTGCAGTGTTGTAGGCGAAAGTTATAAATGGCAAGATCGCGTCCATGTTTTTTGTCCGGAATCAACATACATGGAAATCATGTGGACGAGAGTCCTGTTTGTTCGTTCCGTCAAACTATTAGCCTGTGGGTGATACGGGGTAGTGTGACGAAAATGGCAAGAAACAAGACGAAGGAGGTCTTCAACTACATCGACGACAAACTGCCGCCCACGATCACGGATTATGACACTGGGGGGATCCATGGCGTAATATAACGTGCGACAGCATGAACTGTGAAACTTGAGTGGCCGTTGCCATAGGAATCGCCGCAGTTTCCGCGTAGCATGTGAGGTGGTCACCGCCCACAATAATCTATCGGTTGCCGTTCATTGATCGCGGAAAAAGGCCGGGTAGGTCAACATCGACGACGTCAAATGGTGAACCTGGGGGTGCTATGGGATGAAATAGTACGGCTGGCGGAGTTGTAGGACGCTTGTGGCGTTGACATCGCTCACAGCTCGCAACCTATGCAGTCCCACTTTTACACATCTTCGGCCAGAAGAAGTGTTCTTGCGTGCGATAAAATGTTCTAGAAAAACCCATATGGCCAGATGTTGGGTTGTCGTGCATTGCTCGAAGGACGTGCTGTCGCAGACTTGTAGGCACAACTAGAAGTAGGCGAGGGCCTACGCCGGAATAATTTTTTTTTGTAAAGAACACCATCCTTTACGACGACACCACGTTGAGCGTTCGTTACGGAAACAAAGAAAGCAGCGAGACTGTTGTCACTGCGTTGCTCTGCTCGAAACTTTAAGTCAGGAAACGGAGTATCCACTACTGCCAATTATTCACCAAACTTGTCAGCGTCACGCTCGGTTGTCGGAAGGGGAAGCCGCGAAAGGCCATCGGCGTCGGCATGACGACGACCGCTCTTATAACAGACATCCAAGTCGTGTTCTTGCAATCGTAACGCCCAATGAGCAAGACGACCAGATGGGTCCCGTAGTCCGGTGTCACAAGGGAGCGCTCAAAAAAAGGGCGCGCCGCCGAATTCTCGCGACCAAGCGCTAGAGAGACGCCTCAAGGTCAACGATAAAGAAGAAAACAAGCATCTGAAGACTCCCTGGGTGTGCCGTTCCTCCTCCCCTCGGAAGCGTAGTTGGCCGACGAACCTCCTCACATCGGCGGCCGAGCAAGCCCTGGAAGGTTCTCGAGAGAAAGGGGCGTGGTGATGCAGAGTTGCGTCATGTGTCGCGGACGGCCCTCGAAACATCTCGCTCTTTCCCCAGCCTCGGCGGCGCATCGCGCCGACGGAAACGATGAGAATTTTTTGGAATCTAGCGCGAAGGGTGTTTACCCGAGCAGCAGAGATGGGAGATCAGGAGAAGAAGGAAGCGCCAGTGTGCGTAGGGTCATTCCGCCGTGTCGGCGAAGCCTTTTGCCCTCAGTGACAAAGGAGCAGAAGAAGAAAGTTCGCGCCCGTGTGCGTAGGCAGAAGATGAAAGTTTTGCGAAAAAGTGCGTAGGGTCTTTCCGCCGTGTGGGCGAAGCCTTTTGTCCTCAGTGACAAAGGAGGAGAAGTAGAGGATTTACACCTGAAGGGTGAAGAGTCGTGCTACAGGCAGGAGTGTGTGTCTACGGCAAGCGAGCGAAGACGCGTGGCAACAGCTGCGCGTGGGAAGCCCACGTGTTACCGGCGAAAAAGTTTGGTGCTTGGAGAGCGGCCCATTGAAGACGCGAGGTTTCCTGGTGTCACAGAACGAGCGCTCAAAAAGAGCGCGCCGCCAAATTCTCGCGACGAACCGCCGGAATGACGCCGCGAGGTCAACGAAAAAGAAAGAAAAAGAAAACAAACATCTAAAGGCTCCCCGGGGGCGCGCGCTCTCCTCTCGGAAGCGTGGCTTCGCCGACGAACCTCCTCACCCCACAACGGCGGCCGAGCAAGCGCTGGAAAGTTCCAGAAGGAAATAGGCGTGGTCAGACCGAGTTGAGTCATCCGACGCGGAGGGCATTCGAACAGTCTCGCGCCTCTCCCCAGCCTTCGCCACGTATCGCGCCGACGAAATGACGAGAACTTTCTGGAATGTGGCGCGGAAGGTATTTAATCGAGCGGCCGAGACGAGAGAGCAGGAGAAGACGGAATTTAGCGCCAGAGCGCGTAGGGATTCCGCCGTGTAGTCGGCGAAGGTTTTGTCCGTAGCGACAAAGCAGGAGAAGAAGAGGATTTCCACCTGAGGGGTGAAGGCTCGAGCTACAGGCAAGAGCGTGTGTTTACCGCTATCGAGCGAAGACGCGTGGCAATAGCTGCGTGTGTGAAGCCGACGGGGTTCCGGCGAAGAAGTTGAAGCTTGGAGAGTGGCCAATTGAGGACGCGAGGTTTCCTGGAAGAGAAACTTCGGGGCAGCGGAACGGCAACAACGCTGGACTTTGAGTGAGTGATTCTCGGAAGAGTATCATTCAGACTTTTGTTCCAAGGACTTTGGACTGAATAGGTTTTCTATCTCTTTAGTCTTTAAGTGTCTTGGTTGTTGAATGCATGTGACTGCATTGTAGTGTGTACTGTTGTCTGTGTCCGTTGTTCGAGTGTGGCTAATTGTACTGTGTAGTACGTTGTTTGATCGTTGACATATTGTACTCAGCTATTGTGGAGTGAGCATATTTGTGTGTTGTTTTTCTGATCTGCCATTATTGAGAATATAATTTTGTTGGTTTATCAACTCTCGGCTCTGACTTGTTCTTTGGGCCACAGCCAGCGTCCGCTGGCACGCCAAAAAGGACCACTTCTAAATTGTCCACGCTTTCGTGGTGCGGTTCGGGGGGCCGATACTTCAGCCCTTGGAATTAGCCCGGCGATCGCCTCTCTAATTAACGGGACCTGTGTGTGACAATTAATCTGGCGTCTGCGACACAGGACCTTTTGGTGCACAGTGTGTCCAAAGTAGTGAGAAAGAGCCTCGAGTTGTTGATAGTGCTATCGGAACGATTTTGTGTGTTGTTCAGTGTTCTCGTTAACGAGTGCAGGGGAGTGTTCCGATAGACTGATTTAGGCAGATACTTTTTGCACGTGGCAAGGTCTTATTTGTGAGATACAATGGATCTCGAAAAGTTAGTTGCTCTTGGTGAGAAGATGGGTCTTTCTGGCGTCGAACTACGGAAGTGGGTCACCCAGAAGTAAAAAGAAGAAAAAGAGAGGGCCAAAGAAGAAAAGGCAGCTGAGCTGGAAAAAGAAAGGTTGGTGGTCGAAAAAGCTAAAGCGGTAAAAGAAGCTGAGTTGGAGAGAGAGAGGTTGGCAGCTGAGAGAGCCAAGGAAGAAAAAGCAGCTGAGTTGGAAAGAGAGAGGTTGGCAGCTGAGAGAGCGAGAGAAGAAAGAGAGCAGCAATTGAAGTTGGAGCTGGAGAGAGAAAAGTTGGCAGCTGAAAGGGCGAGAGAAGAAAGAGAAGCAAAGGAGCGACAGCTGAAAGAAGAAAGAGAAGCGGAGATGGCTGAAAGGGAACGGCAGCGGCAGCACGAGATGGAACTTGAGCGGCTCCGTTTGCAACAGCGAAGTGAAACTACCGTCCAAGCTAGAGTTGAAAGCAGCGAACGGGAGAACCACGGCTTCCGCTTGAACCCAAGCAAGCTGCTCGTAGCATTTGATGAAAGGAAGAACGACATTGACGCGTACCTTCACCGATTTGAGACAATTGCGAGGAGCCAGAATTGGCCGGAACATCAATGGGCAACTGCTTTGAGTACTTGCTTGAGTGGTGAAGCGCTCAGTGTGTACGGTAGGCTGACGCCGACTGATGCAGCCAACTATGCAAGGGTGAAAGCTGCTTTGCTGAGGCGATTTAGATTTACTGTGGAAGGTTTCCGGGACAGATTTCGGACAGGAAAGCCAGCTGATGGTGAGACGGCTACGCAGTATGCCGCCCGACTTTGCCATTATTTCGACAGATGGATTGAACTTTCAGGGACAGCGCAGGAGTACGATGAACTTAGAGAGCTCCTAATTAGAGAACAATTTCTTACTAGTTGTCACCCAAGCCTGTCGCTGTACTTGAAAGAGAGGAAGGCTGAGTCACTTGAAGGAATGCTTGAATTGGCTGATCAATTCTTGGAAGCGCAAGGTGGAACTAATTTGGCCAAGGTCAAGAAGGATTGTCCCGATGATTCGAAGAAATTGGCTCCCGAAGAAAAGAAGCGTGCACCAGAGAGCATTCCGCGATGTTTTCTGTGTAACCGAGTGGGTCATCGCGCGAAAAACTGTCGAACGATCTTTACGAGCCCTACGGTAGTAAAATGTTTTAAGTGTGGTCAGACTGGGCACAAAGCAGATGCTTGTCGGAACGGAGTGAGTCAAACTCACCAGGTATCCTGTGGGCAAGCGGCACCGAAATCTGATAATAATGCCGTCACTGATAGATTCGTAGAGTTGAAAAATGGGGAGAAAATTCCTATTGTGGGTGCTGTAATGTCAAAACAGCCAACCGGTGTCACGAAGGGAATGCCAGCGCTGCCTGGAAAAGTTGCGGGCAAAAAGGTTAAGGTGTTAAGAGATACCGGCAGTTCCACTGTTATCATGCGGAGAAATTTGGTACGGGAAAGTGAGTTAACAGGCAAAACGAAACCGGTTTGCCTAATTGACCGTACAGTTCGGATGCTTCCCGAAGCAGAGATTGAGGTGGAAACCCCGTACTTCAGCGGGAAGGTTACCGCTCTATGTATGACGACCCCCCTTTACGACCTTGTCATCGGAAACATCGACGGGGCGCGAGGACCGAATGATCCGGAATGTTTGGGAGAAGACCCTAAGACAGAGCCCTCACCAACCCAGCGACCGCGAGATACAGTGGAGGAGCAGCCCTTGACGGATCTCACTAGAGCCCAAGGTGAAGCCGCGGCCCAAAAGACAGCGAATGAGAAGATGATCGTGTTGAATGAGTTCACGGGCCGAGCAACTGGACTTACGTCGGCACGACCTCGACCGACCGACAGTGTAAAGGAGACGGAGTTGGCCAGCCGGGAAAAATGTAGAGACATGATCAAGCTGGTAAGTAAACAGACAGGACCCGTCGAATGTTATGACCCGTTAACGGTGACGGAAGTGACAACGATGGCTGAGACGCCGCCTCCGATATCGTCGTTGGAAAGGGCTCGCCGAAAAGGAACGTGGAAACACAAGAAGAGATCGAGCGAGCACCGCAAGAAAGGGCGCAAGCGCCGCTCAAAGTACACAGGATAAGTGCTTAAGTCGAATCAGAATGTGTTTGGCAGTGCTGAGTGCTATATGTTGTGTTAGTGTTGTGTTATCCTATGTCACAAGTGTCAAAGTGTTCTGTGCGATGATGTGATGTATAGTGTTGTATAATTGTTGTAAAGACAGAACCTTGTACGTTTGTATTGTTTGGAATGTGTGATGAAGCGTTGTACTCATGTACCTGCGGTTATATTTCATGTGTGTGAGATTGAATGTAATGTCCAATCGTATTGAGTGATATCTTGCGAATGTGACGTGTCATGAGCGACGGACTATGTTACAGTCTTTGAGAGTGTGGGGACTGTTCGCGCTCGTTTGTGTGGTTTTGAATATTATGAGATAATATTCTTAAAGTGGGGGGCAGTGTCACAGAACGAGCGCTCAAAAAGGGCGCGCCGCCAAATTCTCGCGACGAACCGCCGGAATGACGCCGCGAGGTCAACGAAAAAGAAAGAAAAAGAAAACAAACATCTAAAGGCTCCCCGGGGGCGCGCGCTCTCCTCTCGGAAGCGTGGCTTCGCCGGCGAACCTCCTCACCCCACAACGGCGGCCGAGCAAGCGCTAGAAAGTTCCAGAAGGAAATAGGCGTGGTCAGACCGAGTTGAGTCATCCGACGCGGAGGGCATTCGAACAGTCTCGCGCCACTCCCCAGCCTTCGCTACGTATCGCGCCGACGAAATGACGAGAACTTTCTGGAATGTGGTGCGGAAGGCATTTAATCGAGCGGCCGAGACGAGAGAGCAGGAGAAGACGGAAGTTAGCGCCAGAGCGCGTAGGGATTCCGCCGTGTAGTCGGCGAAGGTTTTGTCCGTAGCGACAAAGCAGGAGAAGAAGAGGATTTCCACCTGAGGGGTGAAGGCTCGAGCTACAGGCAAGAGCGTGCGTTTACCGCTATCGAGCGAAGACGCGTGGCAACAGCTGCGTGTGTGAAGCCGACGGGGTTCCGGCGAAGAAGTTGAAGCTTGGAGATTGGCCAATTGAAGACGCGAGGTTTCCTGGAAGAGAAACTTCGGGACAGCGGAACGGCAACAACGCTGGACTTTGAGTGAGTGATTCTCGGAAGAGTATCATTCAGACTTTTGTTCCAAGGACTTTGGACTGAATAGGTTTTCTATCTCTTTAGTCTGTAAGTGTCTTGGTTGTTCAATGCATGTGACTGCATTGTAGTGTGTACTGTTGTCTGTGTCCGTTGTTCGAGTGTGGCTAATTGTACTGTGTAGTACGTTGTTTGATCGTTGACATATTGTACTCAGCTATTGTGGAGTGAGCATATTTGTGTGTTGTTTTTCTGATCTGCCGTTATTGAGAATATAATTTTGTTGGTTTATCAACTCTCGGCTCTGACTTGTTTTTTGGGCCACAGCCGGCGTCCGCTGGTGCGCCAAAAAGGACCACTTCTAAATTGTCCACGCTTTCGTGGTGCGGTTCGGGGGGCCGATACTTCGGCCCTTGGAATTAGCCCGGCGATCGCCTCCCTAATTAACGGGACCTGTGTGTCACACCTGGTAGAGAAACTTCAGGGGCAGCGGAACGACAA
This sequence comes from Rhipicephalus microplus, assembly GCF_043290135.1. NCBI lineage: Eukaryota > Metazoa > Arthropoda > Arachnida > Ixodida > Ixodidae > Rhipicephalus > Rhipicephalus microplus. Next base: position 43,811,490 of record NC_134705.1, on the reverse strand, counting down.
CAGCGCTTCCGAGTGATTCTCGGAAGAGTATCATTCAGACTTTTGTTCCAAGGACTTTGGCCTGAATAAGTTTTCGAACTCTTTAGTCTTTAAGTGTCTTGGTTGTTCGATGCATGCGATTGTATTGTAGTGCATATTGTTGTTCGTGTCCGTTGTTTCGAGTGTGGCTGATTGTACTGTGTAGTACGTTGTTTGATTGGTGACATATCGTATTCAACTATTGTCGAGTGTGCATATTTTTGTATCGATTTGATCTGCCATATTTTAGAATATATTTTTGTTTTGTTTATCAACTTTCGGCTCTGGCTTGTTCTTTGGGCCGCAGCCGGCGTCCGCTGGTGTGCCAAATAGGACCACTTCTAAATTGTCCACGCTTTCGTGGGGCAGTTCGGGGGGCCGATATTTCGGTCCTTGGTATTAGCCCGGCGATCGCCTCCTTAATTAACGGGACCTGTGACATCCGGTGAGCCAACATAAATAATGGTGGTCTGTGATAATCGAGAATCGGCGTCCATAGATATAACGACGCGTCGAGGGGACGCGTCCTTATATCGTCATAGAAGGACGCGTCGACCAGGAGATGGGGAACGGAACCGGCGTGTTGCGGGGGGCGTCAAGCTTCGCACGGAGGAAGGCGAATCGTTGCGTACATTTGGTAGAAATTCCGTCCCAGATGTGCATCCCTGTGGGTGGTTTTCTGGAAGCCGTCCCCAATGTACGCGTCCCGCATCGAGCGCATACCACCGCACCAGCGGTTTTGTCGAGAAGAAGCTCATGATCTCTCATAGTAGCGCTGCTAGGGGCGATGCCTCTGACCACAGAATCGAGCCACATGTCCACGGAAACCGCAGTTATAGCACACAGGGGCCTCACGCACGTCGCCAAACCCTCCACGAGGCGCCATGTATCTATGTTCTTCCCACGAAGACACTATTGTAGGTGGTTGGCGGGCGGCATTCAGGAAACCGCGGCGATGATGTAGGTTGTCGGATGGGGGCTCTGGTGCTCTTGATTGGGGCACATCATATAGCGTGGCATCAACAGCAGCCCACATTGCGTCGTTTGGCGAGGAGGCGTTGCTAGCATGTGCCCTCGGCAAGTTGAAAGCATCACGCCGTCCAAGTTCTTCGCGTACGATTTGCCTGATTATTGAGGCAAGGTCACAGGATGATGTTGTAAGGACGTGGACACTTGTAACGGTGGTGGCGTTGGCAAGTCTACCAAATTTGGGAGTGATGCGCCTAGCCTTCAGGGTTGTGCCTTGGTTGACTGGTTGTGCCTCGGTTGGCTGTCTTTACGACGCTGTAACATGGTGTAGAGATTTGGTGGGCGACAGTGGGTGTGTTGGAGCAGTCGTTGCTTGCCGAGTAGACATTTATGTCGTCTGAGTGGGGTAGTGTTTTAGCTCGTTTACGGACGTTCACCTACTTTTTTGATCGACGTTTCTTTCTTCACCAGCAATGGCCCTCCATTACCATCTTCTTGCGAAGAATATATTTCTCGCCTTGCCCAGTGCCGCCAGCGCGCTCGTATGAACACGGAAGCTACGCAACAAGCAAGGAAGGCGGTCTACGACACCTCTCATAGTGTGGTATCATTCCGAAGGGGTGACGAGGTGCTGCTATTGACACCAATTCGCACACCTGGTCTGTGCGACAAGTTCCAGCCTCGATTCATCGGCCCATATGTAGTTTAGAACAGGCTTCACCTGTCAACTATCGTGTGACGCCTCTTGTCGTGCCAACTGACCACCGTTACCGCAGCACCGAAATTGTACACGTTTCCCGCATAAAGCTTTTGAAACGACGTTCCTCGTCACCTTGACTACCCGCACGCAGCGGCCAGGCTGGCCGCTTCAACGTGGGGGGAATTAGTGTAGGCATGATGATGATGATGATGATGATGATGATGATGATGATGATGATGATGATTCCACAGCCATGGCTCGTACCCGCTCAGGGGGATCGGCCAAGAATCGATGACTTAATTCGGTATGATTTTTTTATTCAATATCGAAACCACCCCCGGAGAAAAAAAAGAAAGAAAAAAGAAAAGACACCGTAGGCAGAATGAAAGGAGTGCAATAGCTGTTTGTCACTCGTTCAGATCAGACAATCATTAATTATCTTGAATAGGAATCAGCATGGTTAAACAAAGCTCCTGTGTATGTTGGAATATTTTTGCAGGAATAATAATCACGTAATTAAAAGCTTGATTCTTTTACTTTCATTAAGGTACTTGCAAACTGCATAGAAAACGTTCTCGTGGCTCATCTATTATGCGCTTCATCCTCATCTGGACAGCATTCAATCATCATAACCTGTTCTAGCTGACAATCCTCATCTTCTTTGAACGTGCGCTTCATCTTTGGGTCCGTGGCGCTTGTTCGTTCCCGAGTTCACGGCCAATAAACCTTGTTACAACCGAGTCGATATATATATATATATATATATATATATATATTTATATATACATGCTATACTAGGGTGTGCAGCTTTCTGTGCTGATATTCATCTTTATGAATGATATGTTTTTCTGCAAATCAATCACATTGTAACGAGCTGTTCAATATTTGCAATAAAACGTGTACATAGTGCTGCTGTGTTATTCACAGTTTTTGTGAAGTACTTGCACATTGCAAATTAGTCATCTCAAGAGAGAGAGAAACGAGAAAAAAGGTAGACAAAAAGGTTTACCATTTGCTAGTATCCGGTATGCTACACTACACTGGAGTTGGGGAACAGGAGATTGAGAGAGACAGAGAGCATTTAAAAATAAATGAGAAAAACACGGACGCACGCGCACACACAAAAACCAAAACAAAACCAAAACAATATACATACATACACACACACACACACACACACACACACACACACATATATATATATATATATATATATATATATATATATATATATATATATATATATATATATATATATATGTGTGTGTGTGTGTGTGTGTGTGTGTGTGTGTTGCAAGGGGGTTTATTAGCGACGCCAGGTTATAGGCAGACAGCCGGTACGGAAACAAATGCTCGGGCAGTCCAGCGTCTACAGCTCGTGCTCCCGCTCGCGCTTCGCACTCAGCGATGGTCCCACTAGTCATTGTCTTGCGAATTCCCCACTACAATGCCCCGGCGACGAAGACGAGCCATCCTGGCGACTCAAGGTGACGAGAGAACAGGAGGGTCGTAACAGGGCTTGAGGCGACTGACGTGGACCGTCTCATGACCAAGGCGGCGCTTGTCCGTGGACGGCTTGAGTGGTTCAATCACATAGGTGACAGAAGAAGGGTGCTGTATGACGCGGTAAGGGCCCGTATACTTCGGTGCAAACTTGGGAGTCAGTCCAGGAGAGTTGAAAGGCAGTCGGAGCCACACGAGAGAACCGACGGGGAAGGTATTCTGAACAAGATCATGGTCGTGGCGATCTTTTTGGAGGGCTTGGTTATCGGCTGTGAAGCAGCGTGCAAGTTGACGACACTCTTCGGCATGTTCGGCCATTTCAGAAACTGAGCTGAACTCGGAGGCATCAGGATTGTATGGCAGAATTGTGTCGAGTGTGTTGCATGGGTCACGACCATATAAAAGAAAAAAATGGAGAAAAGCCTGTTGTTGATTGAATCGCCGTATTGTAGGCGTACGTCACGAAAGGTAGAACAACGTCCCAGTTGGAGTGGTCGGAATCAATATACATAGCGAGCATGCTCCGAGGGTTCTGTTGAAACGTTCCGTTAGGCCGTTGGTCTGAGGGTGGTAGGCTGGTGATGTGCGGTGTACCGTACGGCATGAATGTAGGAGCTGCTGCAGAACTTCGGACAAAAATACGCATCCTCTGTCACTCAGGAGCTCCCGTGGTGCACCATGACGAAGAACAAACCGGTGCAAGATGAAGGTTGCAACGTCACGAGCACCAGCCGAAGGTAGCGCTGCCGTTTCGGCGTACCTTGTCAGATGGTCGGCAGCCACAATCACCCATCGATTGCCACCAACAGAGCACGGTAGCGGGCCGTATAGGTCAATCCCAACACGGTCAAATGGGCGTGCAGGACATGGCAAAGGCTGCAGTTGACCGGGTGAATGAGGGAATGTCTTGCGCTGCTGACACTGGGAACATGAGCGAATGTGTTTGCGTACAAACGTGTACATACCCCGCCAGTAGTAACGTTGGCGGATCCGCTCATACGGCTTTAGCGCACCGGCGTGTGCGTGTTGCGGTTCAGCATGAAAATATTTGCAGATATCAGACCGCATATGGCTGGGTATGACTAGCAGCCATTTACGACCCGTCACTTGATAGTTGCGACGGTACAACAGGCCATCCCGTATGGCGAAATGCGTTGCTTGGCGGCGAAGAGCACGCGGGTAACCGGAAGTTGATGCGTCAGAAAGCATATTCAATAGCGAGGCGATCCAAGGGTCCTTCCGCTGTTCGGATGGCATGTCTGTGACGCTGACGGCAGAGAGGGGAAGGTCCAGGGCTGATATATCCGTATCATCAGATTTCACGGGTGATCGTGAAAGCGCATCTGCGTCAGAGTGCTTTCGCCCCGATTGGTAGACGACGCGTATGTCGAATTCCTGGAGGCGTAGTGCCCAACGTCCGAGGCGGCCGGAAGGATCTTTCAGCGAAGCCAACCAACAGAGTGCGTGATGGTCAGTTACCACATCAAAAGTTTGGCCGTACAAATAGGGGCGAAACTTGTTTAACGCCCACACAATCGCGAGGCACTCTTTTTCTGTAACAGAATAGTTGGCTTCTGCCTTAGTGAGGGCGCGGCTGGCATAGGCGACCACATACTTCGTAAAACCTGGCTTGCGTTGCGCGAGTACAGCACCAAGGCCGACGCCACTTGCATCCGTGTGTACTTCCGTTGGCGCAGTAGGGTCGTAATGGCGCAGTACGGGTGGTGAGGTAAGGAGTTGGCGCAGTGTTGCGAAGGATTCGTCACAGGCTGTCGTCCAATTCGAAAGATCTGCAGGGCCAGCAAAGAGTTTGGTGAGTGGAGCGATGATGGAGGCAAAGTTCCGGACAAAGCGACAAAAATAGGAGCACAGGCCCACAAAGCTCCGTAGTTCTTTAACAGTAGTCGGCTTAGGAAATTAGGCAACAGCACGAAGCTTGTCAGGGTAGGGAAGAATGCCGGCTTTCGAGACGACATGACCAAGTATGGTGAGTTGTTTAGCCCCGAAGTGACACTTCTTCAGGCTAAGCTGAAGCCTGGCGTTTGTAAGGCACTGTAGAATCTTACGCAGACGAGTGAGATGCGAAGTGAAATCGGGTGAAAAAACCACAACGTCATCAAGATAGCACAAGCAAATGTTCCATTTGAGACCACGTAAAATGCTGTCCATCATTCGCTCGAATGTGGCAGGCGCATTGCAGAGTCCGAATGGCATCACGGTAAATTCATAGAGGCCATCCGGTGTGACAAACGCCGTTTTTGGACGATCAGACTCAGCCATTGGGACCTGCCAATAACCTGAGCGAAGGTCAAGCGAGGAAAAGAATTCTGCACCTTGGAGACAATCGAGAGCGTCGTATATGCGGGGAAGAGGGTAAACATCTTTCCTCGTAATGTTGTTTAGGCGCCTGTAGTCTACGCAGAACCGGATTGAACCATCCTTTTTTTTGACGAGTACAACTGGGGAAGACCAAGGACTACAAGAAGGCTTGATGACTCCGCGCTGTAGCATGTCGTCTACTTGTTCTGCAATTACCCGACGCTCCGCTGGTGACACACGATAAGGGCGCTGGCGCAAAGGAGTACTCTTTCCTGTGTCAATTGTGTGCACAACGGTGTTCGTTCTTCCTAGCACCGCTTGGGGAAAGTCAAACGAACGCTTGAATTCGTGCAGCAGGGTAACAAGCTGCTCTCGTTGAGCCGGGGCAAGATGGCTGTCAATAGAACGGTGAAATGCATCGGTAGACACGCTGTTCAAGGCAAAGTGAGGAACCAATGCGTTCAGCTCCATATTCGGCTTGGTGTCGAAGAAATCGGCAGGCACGATAGTACCTTCATCGATGAGCTGAATGTGGCCGAGCGTCTCGTTGTGGCGCAAACTGAGGGGGCACGAGTTGGGATTGGAAATAAATATCCCGGTAGTGTCTTTACAAAGCTCAAGAACGGCGAATGGCAGCGATGTGTGGTGGCGGCTACCGAATATATCAGATGACGTGAATAGAACGGTAGTGTCATAAAGTGAAGCACAGCAGGCAGGGACAAACTGGGCGCTGAAAGGAGGAAGGTCTATGTCCGTCGCGACGACAAGGTTAGCCACACTAGATACGGCCGCATCAACAGAAGGCGCATCACGAAACGGTAACAGTTCCACTTCGGCCCGAGCGCAGTCCACGACGGCGTGATGACGTGATAAAAAATCCCATCCTAGGATGACATCGTGGGAACATGAAGCCAACACGTGAAATTCAATGGTGTACAACACGTCTCGAATCACAACTTTTGCTGTACATGACGCGACGGGCTCAATTTGTTGGGCGCTCGCAGTACTAAGAGAAACCACGGAAGAAAGCATCGTCACTTTACGAAGAAAGCGGCAGAGTCTCTGACTAATCACAGATATCGCGGCACCGGTATCGATGAGTGCGAGTGTTCGTACACCTTCGACGATTACATCGATAAGATTGGCGGGAGACAGGCGAGGACTTAAACGATTAGACGATGATGCAGCTCGTGCCTCCGGAGCTGCGGCAGTTAGTTTTCCGTCTCAATGGAGGTGGGTCGTCGACGCATAGGCGACACGGAACGACGACTTGGTGAAGGTGAAGGCGAGCGGGAAGTAGAACGTCTAGAAGCGAATGTTCGGGCGCCGGAAGCAGTTTGCGCATCGCGTTCGTGAACTTCAGGTGGTACGTGAGGCGCGTGGTATGGAGGTCGAAACGAATAGTCAGGATATCTTGGTGCGTTAACTGTGAAGCGCCGACGACATAGACGTGCAACGTGACCTGGAATTCCGCAAAAGTAACATATAGGCCGGTTGTCAGCAGTGCGCCAAGGATTTCCGGCGTGTTGCTGTGTAACTGGAAACGGCGCGGTGGACGGTCGCACAGGTTGTGGCGTATACATTGGCAGACGAGATGGAGGAGGCATTGCCGCGACGGCCGCATAAGTCAGTGGCGCGGCAACAGGCGTTGATTGAGAGGCAGGCGTAGGTAATGGCAACGCCTCGGAGACCTGCTCCTGAATAGCCTGTCTTATTGTCGGCGTTAGGCGGTTCGTTGGTGCTTCGGTGGTCGGCAGATACGAGAGACATGAAAGCTGTCGTGCGACCTCTTCGCGTACATATTCTTTTATCTGCTCCAGCAGGGAGCTGTCACCACCGACGGCCAGGGCAGCGAGAGAGTCGTCTGCAGTCGTCGACCTCCGAACTGCTGCACGTTGTTTCCGAATCTCTTCCAAGCTCTGGCACAAGGTAACAAGTTCGGATACGGTACTTGGGCCCTTTGCCAGCAACATTTGATAGGCATCATCGTCTATGCCTTTCAAGATATGCCTGATCTTGTCATGTTCGGTCATCTCAGGGTTGAAGCGCCGGCATAAATCGATTACATCTTCAATATAGCTAGTGAAGTTTTCGCCCTGCCTTTGTGCACGTCCGCGTAGGCGCTGCTCAGCACGCAGCTTGCGCACTGCGGGGCGATCGAACACAGCTGCGAGGGGGGTCTTGAAACCGGCACAAGTGATAAATTCAGTACGGTGGTTTGTGAACCACAGGCTGGCGACGTCTTTGAGATAAAATGGGACATACTCCAATTTCGAGGGGTCGTCCCACTTGTTGGCGGCGCTCACCTTCTCAAACAGCTGCAACCAATCCTCCACATCTTGGTCCTCGGTGCCGCTGAAGAAGGGCGGATCTCGTTGGCGCAGGGTGGTAGGCACGATGACCAGTTGAGATTGGGCCGTGCTTTGCTGGGTGGTGCCTTGCTCGGTCGTCTGATCAGACATTGCTGATGTAGTGGGCAGCTTTCGGCTTCGAAGTTCCAGGTTTGCGTACCCAGCACACTTCCACCACTTTGCAAGGGGGTTTATTAGCGACGCCAGGTAATAGGCAGACAGCCGGTACGGAAACAAATGCTCGGGCAGTCCAGCGTCTACAGCTTGTGCTCCCGCTCGCGCTTCGCACTCAGCGATGGTCCCACTAGTCATTGCCTTGCGAATTCCCCACTACAATATATATATATATATATATATATATATATATATATATATATATATATATATATATATATATATATATATATATATATATATATATATATATATATATATATATATTGTCGCGACGTGAAGACAGAGGTCGTATTTGAAGACGCTGAGAAAACAGCAGCTGGTCAGCCTTTTTATTAACCGCGCGCACCAGACAGTTTCTCGTATTTTTTGTTCTTGCGTTCTGCATAAAAGCGTGCAGATGCGCGTATACGCTGTCGCCTTCGTCTTTTTCGCGGTACGCACGTGACATTTGCCTTCCTCCAAAAGTCGCATCGTCTCGATGCGTAGCCACGGCGCTCTACTTATAAAACGCACATATGCACCGGCACCCACAGGACAAACGAGAGTTAGCTGAACAAGTAGGGTTTTATCCGGATGACATGCACGATCTCGGGCGAGCGGTTTCGGCGACTGGAACTGCAATCACAGTCGGGAATAACATCGTAGTTGATATTGTTCAATCGTCGAGTGACTCAATGTGGGCCGAAGTATCGTCGTAATAGCTTCTCTGAAAGTCCGCGTCGACGTGTTGAGATACAGGCCCATGCCTTGTCGCCTGGTTTGTAGGTTACCAATTTATGTCGTAGGTCGTGTCGTTTCGCATCTTTGAGTTGCTGGGGACAAATACGCACGCGGGCTAGCTGTCGGGCTTCGGCGCGCTGACCAAATTCTTCGGCGTCAGCGTGAGTGTGGTCACACTTGTGCAGCAGCATAGCGTCCAACGTTGTAGTGACTTCACGTTCGTGTATTAAACTAAACGGTGCCATTCCGGTAGTTTCCTGCCGGGCAGTATTATAGGCGAAGGTCACATAAGACAAGATTTCGTCCCAGTTCTTCTGTTCTGTGTCGACATACATGCAGAGCATGTCTGCGAGGGTCTTAATAAGCCGCTCTGTTAGTCCGTTCGTTTGTGGGTGGTACGCCGTTGTTCTCCGGTGAGCTGTACCGCTGAGCCTGAGAACTGACTCCAATAGTTCCGCTACGAACGCAGTTCCTCTATCCGTGATGAGAACTGTTGGAGCATCGTGCCGAAAGACGACGTTTTTTATAAAAAATTGAGCCGCATATGCTGCTGTGGCCCTCGGCATGGCTTTAGTTTCTGTGTAGCGAGACAAGTAGTCGGTGGCGATAATGATCCATCTGTTCCCTGTGGTAGAAGTTGGGATTGGGCCCAGGAAATCCATTTCGATTTGGGCGAATGACTTTGCTGGTACTTGGACGAAATGTAATAAGTCTGCCGGGTGGTGCTTTGCGTCTTTGACAGTCGGCACATGTTTGGACGTGATTTCTCACAGCAGCAGGTAGGTTCGGCCAGTAGTAACTGTTCTGCAGACGGGAGAATGTTCGAGCGTAACTGAGATGACCGGCAATGACTTCGTCATGGCAGGCTTCCATAATTTCTTTCCGCAGCGATGCAGGGACGACGAGCAAGTATGAGCTGCCGGTGGGAGAAAAGTTTTTCTTGTATAGGACGTCGTTCCTTAAACAAAAAAGATGGCACTCCTCTCGCAAAACCTCGCGGCACGTCTTCACGTCGTCCTTCTAAGAAGTCGATAAGCGGAAGCAGGTCGGGGTCACTGCACTGCTCTTGTGAAATAGTGGCCGCGTTGACTCCCAAGAATGCGGCGTCCATGGACTCGTCATTAATAGCGGCAGGCTCGACGGGTGACCACGAGAGACAGTCTGCGTCGGTGTGCTTCTTCCCTGATTTATAAACAATGGTCATATCAAACTCCTGAAGCCGAAGGCTCCAGCGTGCTAAACGGCCGGACGAGTCTTTCAAGTTAAGTGAGCCAGCAAAGCGAGTGGTGATCACTGACGACCTTGAAGGAGCGGCCGTACAGATACGGTTGAAATTTGAGAACCACCCACACCGCGGTGAGGCACTCTTTCTCGGTAGTCGAGTAGTTCTCTTCAGCGTGAGAGAGAGCTCTGCTGGCATAGGCTATCACTTTCTCGGAGTTATCTTGCATTGTATCAGTACGGCACCCAGGCCTACATTGCTTGCGTCGCTGTGAAGGGCTGTTGGCGCTTCCTGGTCAAAGTGCGCAAGAACCGGAGGTGTTTGGAGGTGCTGGCGTAATTCGTTGAAGGCTGTTTGTTCCTTTTCGCTCCAAATTGATTTGTGGGGTTTAACGTGCCAAAACCACCATATGATTATGAGAGATGCCGTAGTGGAGGGCTCCGGAAATTTCGACCACCTGGGGTTCTTTAACGTGCACCCAAATCTGAGTACACGGTCCTACAACATTTCCGCCTCCATCGGAAATGCAGCCGCCACAGCCGGGATTTGATCCCGCGACCTGCGGATCAGCAGCCGAGTACCTTAGCCACTAGACCACCGTGGCGGGGCCTTTTCGCTTCAAAGAAAGGGGGGGGGGACATCCTCTCGTGTGAGCTGCGTCAAAGGCGCCGCAATAGACGAAAAGTTGGCGATGCATCGTCGGTAATAAGCGCACAGGCCTAAGAAGCGTCTCACTGCTCTTTTGTAATGCGGTGCGGGAAACTTTGCGAGAGCGTCCATTTTGCCCGGGTCAGGTCGAACACCTTCATGGCTGACCACGTGGCCTAAGAAGCGAAGTTCGCTGAAACCGAAATGGCACTTCTCTGGTTTTAAAGTCAGGCCAGCCGAACTTATAGCTCGTAGAACTGTAAATAATCGACTTAGGTGTTCCTCGAATGTAGCTGAAAAGACGATAACGTCGTTTAGATAGACAAAGCATGTCTGCCACTTCAGTCCTGATAGCACGGTGTCCATTAAACGCTTAAAAGTGGCTGGCGCCGAGCATAACCCGAATGGAAGCACTTTAATTCATAAAGACCGTCGGGCGTCACGAAAGCAGTTTTCTCACGGTCTCTCTCGTCGACCTGTATTTGGCAATAGCCACTTCGCAGGTCCATTGATGAGAAATAGCGTGCATGCCGCAGCCGATCAAGAGAGTCATCTATGCGTGGTAGTGGGTAGACGTTTATCTTCGTTACTTGGTTTAACTTGTGGTACTCTATACAGAAACGCAAGCTGCCGTCTTTCTTTTTAACCAATACCACGGGGGATGCCCAGGGACTTTTGGAAGGCTGTATTACGTCATCCTGGAGCATCTTCTGAACTTGCTTTTTGAACTCCTCACGTTCTATCGGAGCCACACGGTATGGGTTTTGACGGATCGGTCTCGTATTTTCTTCAACGATGATTCGATGCCGGGTTAGTGGTGTTTGCTTGACTTTCGACATGCACGAAAAACAATTTTTAAACTGGTGTATCAGCTCTAGTAGGCGCTGTTTATCCGAGGGTGACAGGGTAGAGGAAAGGTTGACAGACAAAGGTGTTGAGGCTGGGATGGTCGCGTCGCCCGGCTGCAAAGCGAAGCAACCTCTGGCTTAGTCCACGTCGTCGTAGTAAGCAATCGCGGTGCCCTTCTGGATGTGACGACGCTTGTAGCTGAAGTTGGTGATGAGCACTTCTGCCCACCCGTCAATTAGTGCCAGAACGCCTCTCGCTATTGAAACACCTTGCGTAAGCAACAGCGTGTCCATTCACTCCGCTATCACCTCATTACGGCACGGCCGTTCACATAACACCGACACAAGGCAGCAAGATCTCGGCAGGAGCATCACATCATCGGCTACACGTAAACGTTGCAGTTGTTCTTCAGTGGTGGCGTCGACGTAAGGATGGGTGGAAAAGGTGAGGATACGTTCTGGAATGTTGATGACAGCACCGTACTCTCGCAGAAAATCCATACACAAAATCAAATCTTTACAACATTCCAGTAAAATGACAAAAGTGGTGACGAAGCTCGAATCAACTATTACGAGCCGAGCGGTGCATTTTCCGGTAGGCGTCATTAGCTGTCCACCAGCACTCCTTATGCTCGGCCCACTCCATGGCGCCTTGACCTTCTTAAGGTGGTCGGCGAGCTTTTGTCTCACAATAGAGAAGTCAGCAAGAGTGCCAACTAGTGCTGTTACGCAGTGTCCGTCTATAATAACGCTAAGGTCGGCACGTACAAATTCATTAGCGGTAGTACTCGTGGTTGTCGTCGTCTTCGTAATCACCATCGTCACGTCGTCTTTGCGTAGAGGCAAGGGGGTCTTTTTGGCGTCTCGGCGATTGGCAACTTTGCCCCCGGAGGTCGCGGCAGTTAGTTTCCCTGGCACGGAATTGGGGAGCGGTTTCTGACGGCGCCAGCGTACCTTTGGCGATTCGGGGAATTCTGACCTCGTGCAGGTGAGGGAGACCGCCAGCGACGACTTGGTGAAGACGCTTGGTTGGTCGGCAGGTGATCAGCACCATGGTCAGGAGGCTCTTGAAAATAAAATGAAGCGGGCCGAGAAAAGTTTCCAAACCGGGCTTCTCGATGGCGGCAGTAGCGCGAGATGTGGCCTGGTTCGCCGCAGTAGAAACAAAGGGGTCGATGGTCGGCAGTGCGCCACAAGTTGGTCCGACGTACTGGTGGTCGCCGCACAGGTTCTCGCAGCGAACACGGCAAGGTAACGGGCCGTGGCTGAAAGGGTGCTTCTTCTGGGGCAGGCGGATGACGGCGGACGGCATCAGTATAGGTCAGTGGACGTGTTTCGGGTGGTGGCGCCGGTGATGCAAAGGCTTGTCGCAGTTCCTGGCGCACGATTTCTGCAACAGAAGCAACTGGCGGCTCGGTAGACGGAAGGTCGAGGGCCCGCAGCTCTTCCCACATGATTAGCCTAATCACTTGCCGTAAAGAGTTTTCAGAAACGACAGCGTTTTGAGCGGTGGTACCAACAGGCGTTTGGTCGGGCAGGTGGTCAAGTGGCGGCATTGTTGCCGGAGCGCCCGCTGAATGACAGTCGCCTCTTTGATGAATTCATCCACTGTTGTTGGCGGATTTCGTACAAGGCCGGCGAAAAGCGGTTCCTTAACTCCCCGCATCAGGTGACGAACTTTCCTTGCCTCGGGCATGTCAGGGTCAGTGCGGTGAAATAGACGGGCCATATCGTCAGCGAACATGGCCACGCTTTCGTTCGGCTTTTGCACGCGGGCGTCAATCATCTGTTGTGCGAGATCCCGTCGGTCCGCTCTCAGGAACGTCTCGAGAAGCTTTTGGCGGAAATTGTCCCAGGTTTGGAAAGTAGGCTCCCTGTTCTCGTACCTTGTGCGAGCACTATTTTTCATTGCGAAGTAGGCACGGCCAAGTTTTTCTTGCACGCTCCAATGATTCACCACTGCGGTCCGCTTGAACTGGTCGAGCCAGTCCTCGACATCTTCATACGGTTCTTCACGGAAGACTTCGGGAACAAGAGGAGTCTCAAAAGTAACCTGGTAAGGATGAGTCGTCTGGGCCGGAGGAAGATTCGCAGACGTTGAAGGGGCCGCCATGTTGGTAACAGGAAATGCCGTCAAGCGTTCTGGACTTAGGCCTAGTAGGCGCCGACTGAATCGGTGTACTGGAGTCGTAGCAAAATGTTGAGGCTCCGGACTGGCTGTACGGTCCCGAACAACGCTTTCTTGCATCAGGTTGCAGACCCCAGCTCCTCCACCAGGGTCGCGACGTGAAGACAGAGGTCGTATTTGAAGACGCTGAGAAAACAGCAGCGGGTCGATCTTTTTTAAACCGCGCGCACCAGAGAGTTTCTCGTCTTTTTCATTGTTGTGTTCTGCATAAAATCGTGCAGATGCGCGTATGCGCTGTCGCCGTCGTCTTTTTCACGGTACGCACGTGACAATATGTATGGTGGGGTGACACTCAATGGATCCGGTGGAAAATGTGATAGAAAAAGAGGTCGACAAACGTGCGAAAACACAAGTTTAACTAACGTTTCGGCAGGTGGGCTTGCCTTTGTCAGAGTGAATGGTTACAGATGCCACACAGGGCACATATATAAGCCGCTTCTTTACGTATCACACGGCTAAGTCATTATCAGTAGTTTGAGAAACAAGATTATATACCAACAAAGGCACGTGGTTATAGTGCATATACAAATGAAAACGCGTATCATTGTACAATAGTGAATTGGCACGTATTGGATACCCTACAACTTGTGTGCAATGAAACATGTCTACAAAATAACAAACTGCGCACGCAGTCAGTCACTTGGCCATAAGTTCTGCGGGATAATCACAGCCTAAGGACATTCAGTAAGCTTTTAAAGAAAGAAAAAGAAATTTGGAGCGATAAAATAAAAAAGCAGACAGAGCAAAATTAATGCGAGTAAAAGGGTGAAGTGACAAAGGCCACCTACATTATGTACGTAATAATAGACAATAGGTCAACATCGTGCAAAAAATATACACTAACCCGTAAAACAAAATAGCGATTTACTAAGGCAATATGCAAGTAAACGTACCCGGGCTCTCGTTCATGCCGTCAGATAGTGTTTTGAATATATATATATATATATATTTATTTATTTATTTATATAGGTAAGACTGATGATGATGAGTATGTATGTACATAAGATAAGATGACGCGTCTGAAGAACGCTCACACTTATTTTTCCCCCACGCGTGAGCGGCCAGCCCGGACGCGTCTTAGACGGAAATGGAACGTCGAACGTATGGCTTCAGACGCGATACGAGGACAATCTTCGAGCCACGACAGCGACGATCCGAAGAAAGGTCGCTGGGAGTGACACGATAGTTTACTGGTGGCGTTTGTTCATTGATTGTATAGGGTCCAATGATGCGTGACTGAAACATGTACAGTCTTGGAGTACGAATGGGCGTCCAAAGCAACACTTCCTTCCCCGGACTGACGGAGACGTCCTGATGAGAGCTGTCGTAATGTTGCTTGTGATCTTGCTGATTGGCTTCTGAATTCAGGCGAGCCCGTTGCCGACATTTCTTGAGCGTTGTGTTGAACTGCTCTGATACGGTTGCCGAGGCGCCAGATGGCACATTTAGGAAAGAGACGTCGATGGTGAATGTCGGTGAACGGCCGTACACGAGGTAGAAAGGCGAGTAGTCAGTAGTTCTTTGAACAGCGGTGTTATGGGCAAACGTCAAAAAAGGCAAAATCGTATCCCAGTTTTCGTGGTTTGGTACGATGTACATCGACAGCATGTCTGTTAGTGTCCGATAAAATCTCTCTGTCAGCCCATTAGTTTGGGGGTGGTAGGCTGACGTCGTCTTATGTACTGTGCCACAGGTTCTGAGGAGGCTTTCGATTATGGTAGGCAGGAACGCCTTGCCGCGATCACTCAGGAGGACATCGGGTGCACTGTGACGCAATACGACGGCGTTGAGAAAGAAGTCTGCGACGTCTGAAGCAGAACTTGTGCGTAGTGCAGCAGCCTCTGCATACCGTGTCAGGTGATCGAGAGCAGTCACAATCGAATGATCACCTGCTGCCGTGATGGGGAGAGGTCCGAATAAGTCTATGCCAACGATGGCCAAATGAGTCTCGGGACACGGGGTGGGTTGCAGAAGGCCAGCAGGACACGAAGTCAGTCGGTTCCGCCGTTGACACAGATGGCAAGATGCAACGTACTTGGCCACCAAGGTAGAGATACCAGGTCAGAAGAAACGTTTCCTGATGCGGCTTTATGTTTTGTGAAATCCCAAGTGGCCTGCACATGGGTCGTTTTGAAAGGCTTCGAAGACTTGGTGATATAGAGAACGTGGAAGTACTGGAACCCAATGGTGTCCATCAGTAGCGTGAACGTAACGGTGGAGCACATTGTTATCGAGCTTAAATTGCCGTAGTTGTCGGTGCTATCTAGCATTAGGAGTACGTGATATGCCATTTAGGCGTTGTATAAAGCAATTGCAATATGGATCATCACGCTGGCATGTGGTGAACTCGGTGTAGCGATTTGAAGCCAGCGTGTCGGTAACCGCAAGATGTGATGTGAAAGGTGACGCAGTGTCTTGCCCACCAGACGAGCAATCAGCTGACGTACTCGATGATGACAGTAAAAGGGGGCAGCGGGAGAGAGCATCTGCATCTTGGTGTCTTTTGCCAGACTTGTAGATGACGTCAAAATAGTACTCTTGTAGGCGGAGCACCCAGACAAGTTCCTCAGTGACGATAGCCCACACAAGGCGTGATAGTCTGTAATAACAGTGAAGTGGCGTCCGTAAAGATACGGTCGAAATTTTCGTATGGCTCAAACGACAGCGAGGCACTCCTGCTCAGTTGTGGAGTAGATCTGTTCAGCAGCTGTAAGAGCACGACTAGCATACGCAATAACTCTTTCCCGTGAAGTGGCATCCCGCTTTATAAGAACTACACCACTGCCATGGCCACTCGCGTGGGTGTGCAGACATGTAGGTGCGTTCTCGTCGAAATGGCAGAGAACAGGGTCCGATGTTAAAGCATGCTTGGGGGCTTGAAAGGCACGCTCGCAGTCGTCGTTCTAAGCGAAAATTGATCCAGATGTCAGCAGCTTGTGCAGTGGCAACGCGATGGCAGCAAAATGACTGATGAAGCGGCGAAAGTAGGACGCAAGGCCCAGGAAACTTCGTAGGTGTTTCTGATTTTCTGGCCAAGCTGGCAGCTGACCAGTGGTAGAGCATCGAACGCATTATTTGAAGGTCGCCGGTTCACTTCCTTCTCAAAGCAAGTTACCTTTCAACCCACTTTTCTTTCCTCATATTTACATCACCATTGGTGTAAGAACTTCCCGTATACATTCCTTGGCATTATTTTCTGTTAGATCTCTCTCTCTCTCTCACACACACACACACACACACACACACACACACACACACACACACACACACACACACACACACACACACACACACACACACACACACACATATATATATATATATATATATATATATATATATATATATATATATATCCTGTTTACGAGGTGTCTCCTGACGGGAAAAGTACCAGTCTTGGAAGAATGCTAAGATCATCTTAATATATAAGAAAGGAGATGACAAGCACTTGAAGAATTACAGGCCGATCAGCTTGCTCTCCGTAGTATACAAGCTACTTATGCAGATAAGTGCGAACAGAGTAAAAAAACACACATTAGAATTCAATCAACCAAAGGAACAAGCAATCTTTCGAACAGGCTACTCAACAATCGACCACATTCATACTATCAATCACGTAATACAGAAATGCTCAGAATATAACCAACCAATACATAGCCTTCATAGATTACGAGAAGGTGTTTGATTCAGCAGAAATATCAGCAGTCATGCAGACACTGCGGAATCAGGGCGTCGATGAAGCATACATAAACATCCTGAAAGAAATCCACAGGAGTTAGCTGCTACCATAGTGCTTCATAAAGAAAACCACTAAATACCAATCAAGAAGGGTGTAAGAGAGGGGGACACAATCTCCCCATTGTTGTTTACCACGTGCTTACAGGAGGTTTTCGGAGGCCTGGAATGGGAGCAGTTAAGCATAAAAGTTAATGGGGAGTACCTTAGTAACCTGCACTTCGCCCATGACATTGCATTGCTGAGTAAATCAGGGGACGAGTTGGAACTCATGCTTACGGATTTAGACAAAGAAAGCAGAAAGAAGGGTGTTAAAATAATCTGCAGAAAAGGAATGCAATGTACAACAACCACGGAAGAGAGCAGCGCGTCAATATAGGTAATAGTGCACTTCAAGTTGTAAAAGACTATGTCTACATAGGGCAGGTAATAACCGCGGAGTGGAACCACGAGGTTGAAGTAACTAGAAGTATAAGAATGGGGTGGAGCACACTTGGCAAGCACTCTCAAATTATGCAGGTAGATTGCCAGTATCCCTTAAGAGGAAGGTATATAACGGTTGTCTCTTGCCGGTACTTGGCTACGGAGCAGAAACCTGGAGACTTACAAAGAGGGTTCAGCTTAAATTGAGGACGACGCAGCGAGCAATGGAAAGAAAAATGGTAGGTGTAACCTTAAGAGACAAGAAGAAAGCAGAGTGGATTAGGGAACAAACGGGGGGTTGGAGATATCATAGTTGAAATCAAGAAGAGGAAATGGACATGAGCCGGCCATGTAGCGCGTAGAAAGGATAACCGCTGGTCCTTAAGGATAACTAAGTGGATTCCCAGAGAAAGCAAGCGGGTTAAGGGAGACAGAAGGTAAGGTGGGCAGATGAGATTAAGAAGTTTGTGGGTATAAATTGACAGCACCAAGCACAGGACCGAGTTAACTGGCGGAACATGGGAGAGGCCTTTGCCCTGTAGTGGATGTAGTCAGGCTGATGATAATATATATATATATATATATATATATATATATATATATATATATATATATATATATATATATATATATATATATATATAAATATATATATATATATATATATATATATATATATATATATATATATATATATATATATATATCTCAGTGGTTAGAGCATCGAACGCGTAATTCGAAGGTCGTAGGTTCGATTCCTGCTTACAGTTGGTAATTTTTTCATCCAATTTTCTTTCTTCTTATTTACATTCCATTAATGTTAATAACTTCCCCTGTACATTCCTTGGCATTACTGTCTGTTATATCTCATTATTATTGTGTTAAAAACACGGAAAACGAGCCCTTAGGTATACACTTCTTTCCCTTATATATATATATATATATATATATATATATATTGTGAAGAAGAAGATGTGCCTGCAGCAAGCAGCATCGCCAACGTCCGGCTCTCTCGGCTCGTGCTTCGGTTCGTTGCTGTGCTGATCGCTGGACGGTTCTTCACGCTTTCTCGTCACTGTCTTTAACGGCTCATAAACCTCCTCACATTTGGTGGAAGGTGCTGTTAATCCCCGTTGCTACACCCTGGAGCTGCGAAGCCGCACGCTACCACCTGTCATGACTACCAACGCCACTACATCGACGCCTTAGCTCCAGTTCAACTGCACTGGCCATCCTACGCTACGGGAGCCGAAGCGGTGCGGATGGGACCGACGTCGAAGACTGGCTCGAGCACTACGAACGGGTGAGCGCCAACAATAAGTGGGATGAAGCCGACAAGCTGGGCCACGTGATATTTTATGTCACTGGCGTCGCCGAATTGTGGTTTAATAACCACAAACACAACATTCCCACATGGAGCGTCTTCAAGACGTCATGTGCTGAAGTGTTCGGTCGGCCGGCTGTCCGCAAGCAGAGGGCAGAACAGCGCTTGCGCGTCCGCTCTCAGCAGACTGCCGAGACCTTTACTAGCTATATTGAGGACGTCGTCGACCTTTGTCGACGTGTGAATGACACCATGCCCGAATATGACAAGGTCAAAAACATCCTGAAGGGCATCGACGACGGTGCATTTCAAATGCTCTTGGCAAGAAATACGAGCACAGTTTCCGAAGTCGTCAGCTTGTGTCAGAGCTACGGCGAGTTAAAGAAGCAACGCACTCTGACTCGGCAGCCTCAGCATTGTGGTGAGTCACTGTCCAGTTTCGACACCCTGCCGGACAATTCACCGCTGCTTCAGCAAGTTCGAGCCTTCGTCCGTGAGGAAGTCGCCCGCCAACTTTCCCTAGTGCCCTTTACTCACGAGACCACCACCCGTCTACCTGCCCCGCTTCGCACTGCTATTTCGGAAGAGGTTGCCCAAGCTGCTCTTCTTGCGCACCACGAGCCGCCTTTATCCAGCCTTGCCCACTGCCAGCGTGCCGCGCAGCCGGTAGGCCCTCCTGTCGCCTATCCGCCAGCCGTGCAGCCTGTGGCCGCGCCCCTAACGTACGCAGCGCAGCCTGTGGCTCCTCCTGTCGCCTGCTCGCAATTGATGCAGCCTGTAGCAGCGCCGTTCACATATGCAGACGCTGTGCGTAGGCTTCCGCAACCACCCTAAACCTCGCGCTCACAGCCCGCACACCCGGCTGCTTATACTGCACCTTGGGCGGCACCACCAGTAGCCAATTCTTGGAGGACGCCCGATAACTGACCGATATGCTACGCCTGCCTCACTCCCGGACACGTTGCCCGCTACTGCCGCCGTCGACCTCAGACGTTCGGCGACTATGTCCGATCGTCGCAACCCGGCAGCCAACCCTTCGCGCAATACGGGCCGGTCTCGTCACCTCGCTATGCCCCTCCTAACGACCCCGACTTCGTGACGCCGCGCCCACCCTCTCCTCGTCGGCGATCACCCTCCCCCATGCGTCGCTGGCCCAGACCTTCTGACCAGGAAAACTAAGCACCGCAGTTCAAGAGGCAAGAACTGCGCCATTTTCGAACTGTCTAAGCCCTCGCCCCTCTCCTGCTAACGTGGTTGCAGTAACTGTTGAAGGTTATTCTACTTTCGCCCTTGTAGACACCGGCGCCGCTGTTTCTGTTATTGCCGCTAATGTCTGCCGTGTATTACGTAAAGTCACGAAGCCGCTTTCGGGACTGTCACTCCACACCGCAAGTGGACAGCAAGTAACGCCTTTCGCAGCCTGCACTGCAAGAGTGTCCATTGAAGGCATTGTTTACACTGTGGAGTTTATTTTCCTCGCTGTCTGTTCACATGATGTCATCCTCGGATGGGACTTCCTATCCCGCCATAATGCCGTCATCGACTTCGCACGCGCTGAAGTTGAGTTTTCACCCTTTTGTGATGTCCCATTACTTGACGCTCTTCATCAGCCGCCGAAGTTGTTCGTGCATGAAGACAACGATATTCCACCTGAAAACTTCGCACTTGTTCCAGTTTCATGCAATGCCTACACCGACGCTACAGTCTTTTTTATGCCTTCCGATATCTTCACGAGTCGTCGAGCTCTGCCGCTGCCTTTCGCAACGATTGACCTCGCCGTGGAAGAAGCAATATGTTCATACTCAACCCGCTTTCCACACCTGTCACTTTGCTTGCGGGGGAATGTCTCGGCCGCGTGCAGGATCTCGACCCTTCGTCTTTGGTTGATGTCCCGGATGACTACTGTGACCACCCAAAATCACTGTCGGCCCTCGAGGAGTCGTCCAAGGATACGTTTTCCAGCGCCATCGCCGACACCCTCACTCCCACTGAACATGCCGACCTGCTTGATCTTCTGCATGAGTTCCTGCATTCCTTTGATGTGTCCCAACCTCAACTAGGCCGCGCGTCGCAAGTCACGCATCATGTTGACACCGGCCTACACCAGCCACTGCGTCAAAGACCATACCGTGTCTCCACTGAAGAGCGCCGCGTCATTAATGATCAAGTCGAAGATATGCTTCGTAGAGACGTCGTTCGACCATCTCACAGTCCCTGGGCGTCTCCTGTCGTCCTGGTGCGTAAGAAAGACGGATCTATCCGATTTTGCGTAGACTATCGTCGTTTGAATAAGATAACCCGCAAGGACGTATATCCTTTGCCGCGCATTGATGACGCCATTGACACCCTTCACGGAGCGGGATTCTTCTCGTCGCTGGATTTGCGGTCTGGCTACTGGCAAGTTCCAATGGCTGAAGCCGATCGCCAAAAAACTGCATGTATTACACCTGACGGACTATACGAGTTTAACGTCATGCCCTTTAGGCTTTGTAACGCGCCCTCCACGTTTGAACGACTTATGGATAATACGCTACGTGGCCTCAAGTGGAATATGTGCCTCTGCTACCTCGACGATGTCGTGGTTTTCTCGCACGACTTTCCTACGCACCTCCTTCACCTCAGGCAGGTTTTGACTTGTCTGACCAACGCTGGCCTGCAGCTTAACCTGAAAAAATGCCGCTTCGCTGCACGCGAGCTCGTCATGCTAGGCCACATCTTGTCGAAGCACGGCGTATTACCCGACCCAGCAAAACTTCGAGCAGTCACAGTTTCCCAAGCCGACGACCATGAAGGAACTTCGCAGTTTTGTAGGCCTATGCTCATATTTCCGGCGCTTTGTCCGCAATTTTGCATCTATCATGTCACCATTAACCCAGCTTCTTCGCGGTGACGTGAACCTCTCCTCCCAGGTCCCCTGCATGTGACGTTGCCTTCACTACCCTGCGCCGTCTGCTCACCTCGCCACCTATTCTTCGCCACTTCGACCCGATGTCTCCTACCGAAGTGCACACCGACGCCAGCGGCGTCGGGCTAGGTGCGGTCTTCGCCCAATGAAAACCCGCCTATTCAGAATACGTTGTAGCCTACGCTAGCCGCACTCTGACGAAAGCCGAAACTAATTACAGCGTGACAGAAAAAGAGTGTTTGGCTCTGGTGTGGGCGCTTGGAAAGTTCCGGCCGTACTTATACGGCCGCCCGTTCGATCTAGTAACTGATCACCACGCACTTTGCTGGCTTTCCACGCTGAAAGACCCTTCTGGCCGCCTTGCGCGATGGGCACTCCGCATCCAGGAGTACGACATTCGCGTCGTATACCGCTGTGGACGCAAAAACTCTGACGCTGACGCCCTGTCCCGCTCACCTTTGCCACCAGATCCGACGTGCGAAAACACGTGCCTCCAGTACTTGTCATCGTTAAATCTTGACTCAATTGCCACCGAACAACGTCGTGACCCGTGGATCGCATCTCTTCTCGAATATCTATCCGGTACGCCCAATCTTCCGGTATCTCGATCCCTCCGACGTCAAGCTTTGCATTTTGCCATCCGCGATCAACTTCTCCATTGACGCAACTACTCCCCTGATGGCCGACGGTGGCTACTGGTCGTTCCACGCACTTTGCGATTTCAGGTATGCGCTTCTCTTCACGACGATCCACAATGTGGCCACGCCGGGGTGTTCAAAACATATGAACGCCTTCGCCATCGCTATTACTGGCGCGGCATGTACAATTTCATACGCAAATTTGTGCAGTGCTGTCCTGACTGCCAGCGACGCAAATCAACACCGCTACGTGCTACTGGCGAATTGCAGCCACATCCGTGCCCTGCCAAGCCTTTTGATCGCGTTGGCGTTGACCTCTATGGCCCTCTTCCATTGACATCAGATGGCAATCGGTGGATTATAGTGGCGGTCGACCATCTAACACGCTACGCCGAAACAGCCGCTTTACTGAGCGCTACCACTCAGGATGTCGCCTCTTTCATTTTACGTCAATTTATCCTTCGACATGGCGCACCTCGAGAGCTCCTTAGTGACAGAGGCCGCGCTTTTCTCTCCGAGGTCATCGAAGCTCTGCTTTCGGAATGCCACGTCATTCATCGGAAAACGACAGCATACCACCCGCAGGCTAATGGGCTAACGGAACGGTTTAACCGCACGCTGGGTGATATGCTCTCAATGTACGTGGCATCTAATCATAGCAACTGGGACCTTGTTCTCCCATACGTGACATTTGCATACAATACTGAGATACAAACAACCACGGGATTTTCACCTTTCTTTCTTCTTTATGGACGTGACCCTTCCCATACAATTGATACTCTACTTCACTACCGTCCTGATGCTTCCGAATGTCCGCCTATCTCCGATGCTGCTCGACAAGCCGAAGAGTGCCGCCAGCTCGCCAGTGCGTTCACCTCGGACGAGCAGCAACGCCAGAAAGAAAACCGTTGCACCTCTCTTCCGGATCCCAACTATGCCCCAGGGTCTCTCGTGTGGCTTGCCATCCCCTACCAAACTCCGGGACTCTCATCAAAACTTGTCCCCCGGTACGAGGGGCCTTACACCGTTTTTGAGAAAAACTCTCCGGTTAATTACCTAATTGAGCCAGTGTCCCGATCGGATGACATGCGCCGGCGTGCACGTGACATCGTCCATGTTTCCCGCCTAAAACCGTATCATGAGCCTCTCCCTGAAACTTCTTAGGTTGCCAGGATGGCTCTTTTTTCAGCGGGGGCGATTGTGAAGAAGAAGATGTGCCTGCAGCAAGCAGCATCGCCAACGCCCGGCTCTCTCGGCTCGTACTTCGGTTCGTTGCTGTATATATATATATATATATATATATATATATATATATATATATATATATATATATATATATATATATATATATATATATATATATGCGTGTGTGTGTGCGTGTGTGTGTGTGTGTTATCTGACGAGTGAGGTAGGTTTGCCTTTTCCCTCGTGAAAGTGTTGGTAGGCCACTGGTTGCAGGACAGCAAGTTTATAACCAATATCCCGATTTCTGTCGAGACAGTATTCGCGCCTGCTACCACATCTTTCGAGTGATGAAGCAGCCCTGCTCCCGACCCCACTATCGTCCCTTCGTGATCCTCTGCGCTCGGAAAACGGGCTGAGCGTTACCGCTCGGGTCTGCTTGAGCAATCGATGGCAGACCTGGCGTGTAGGATGATGTTATTGCATGCGCTCTCTGTGGGACGGATATGGCTGGTTCATTTCATCTCCACTTCAGCCGTGTTCCTCACCAGGGCTCGTGAGCCTTCACTCATGATTAGAACATACCATTTGCAGGAATATGATATCGTACTTGAGGTGATGTCATCAATTTGGGCTTCATTCTGAAAATGGCCGTAATAGCGATGCCAGAAACTTGTCGAGAGCATCCATATAATTGTTATCGCATTTAAATGCTAAAAAAAATATTACGTCAGATTTGCCCTAGTGGTGACAAGCCTGAAGAAAAAAGGAGAGCTATGTTGTCTGTGTTTAATTTATCTTTTTAGAAGCGAATCACTTCTTATACTACTCTGTTCCTTCGCACGAACACGCCGCAGGTGTTGGTGCGCTGCCAAGGACGTGCTGCGTGTTAACGTCACGCTTTCCTCGCAGTGCACGCTCACGTCACTCTGTCGCCTGCTGCGGTGTCCGCATAACCTCGTCTGCTCGCCCGCAACACCTGCAGCGACCACCACTCGCTACTCCACCAACTCGTCGGTTGACGCAAAACTAACCTGACTCGTGCCTAACGTAAGCGTTGAAACATGTATGTACGTGTTAGCATTAAGACCTACGCCAGACATCACTTCAAACGAATCTTGCAGCGCTCACCGCAGCAACCGTGTTAGCCCCGTTCAACCCGTGATGCCACCCGTGCACAGCGTTGCTGCTTCGCATCCGATAATAGTTCCCTTCGGGGAGATGTTCCAAGTTTTTAAGCTCCCTGGAGGCTACTACAAGCACACTTACATGGTACTCAACAAAGTCTTGAATTTTGTGAAGTGCGCATTAGTTTCTTTCTCTATTTTTCTCTCTCTATTAGGGGCGAAGCTCTTCAGGGTGTTGGTCTGTCCATTCTCTGATGGTGTATGTAGCCACCGATGGCACATACCCGAAAAAGCGGTCCTTAGAATGTCCGCTGGATGGTGGCACTTGTATATGATGAATACATGACGAAAAATGTGAGGTGACGGTACTAAGAGTGTTCACTAGACAGACGGACGGACGGATGGACGTACAGATAGACGGATGGACAGACAGACAGAGGGACGGCCACACGAACAGACGCACGAACGGATGAATGTACAGATGGAGGAATGGACGTACGGAGGGACGCACGGATGGACGGATGCACCGACAGTCACGCGAATGGACGGACGCACGGATGAACGGAAGCAAGAACGAATGGGTGGACAAAAGCCCGGATGGACTGATGGACGCTTCGCCCCATAAATCATCATTACCTCCGTAGGTATGCTGTGATTTTTTCTTTCCATTTTGGGCTATTTCTCTCTTTCTCCTGCCATTCTACACTCGTCGCTTCCTTTTTTTTATCTCTTTCTCTTTTGGTTCTCTCAGTCTGGCTTTCTGTTTTTGCTACCTTTGTTTTGTATTGGCTATTTTTATGTCTATTTTTTTGCTCCCTTTATTTGTCTCTGATGTTTTCTTTGTTTTTGGTTCTTTGAGTCAGTCTTGTTTTGCGTTTTTGCTGTTTATTTTTCTGTATTGTTTATTTTTATGTGTATTTCTTTATTGCTTTCATTTCTCTCTACTGCTTACTATAGATGTGTTTCCCTCTTTTTTGTGTGTTTCGTGAGCCCCACTTCACCAAGTGGAGTTCAAGTTAACGCTCACACCTGCAGCTGTACTCGTTTGAGGGGTTTGCTAAATTCCCACGTTGCACACCCACCTGAGGAGTGTTGCACGACGGAGCAAAGTTATAGATAGCTTCAACAGCTTCTCTTTGAAAAAATGGGGAGCAATTTCACTGTGTAAACTGGACAATCCATGGAGCTCTCAAGTGCACGGCAGAGACTCTCATCGCATCACGAAAGTCAGGTTTTTAACGTCTGAGCTGTTTACGTTCAGTGTGGATTATTTTTTGCAGATTATTTTTTGCCCTTGGTTCTACGGAATGTCGTAGCGGTATGCGATTTCGCTGTTGGAGGAAAACAAGGTTTGTTATGTCATGTAGCACCGTCGAATATTCTTTCCGATACTTTCATGGATGCTTGGCGTAAAGCAGGTCTCCATCTTCCAGGTGACCCTGTGCATGCACACTCGATGATACTCTGAAATCAGTGCGAGAATGATTTTACTACAGCACATGGAGGCCTCAGAAAAAAGCCACGGAGTGGCGGAAGATGTTGGCTTTCTGAGTTCAGCTAAGTGGTGTCATGTTGCACTCAGCACTATTTAAAAAAAATTGTGGCTTTTGTGGTTGAGTCTTCCTAAGGAGTGCTTTGGCGACAGAGAAAATGTTTGGCATTGAGGTACAGTTGTACGTCGCCCCGCTTTTCTACCACTTGAGCTGATAACCACGTAGATGTAATTGAAAGTGTTATTGGGCGCTATGAGAGTGTTAATGGGAGATTCGGGTTCAAGAACCCCAGGTGGCTGAAGAAATTGTCGGAGCCCTCCACTACGGCATCTATCACAATCATATGGTGGTTCTGGGTGTTAAACCCCACACGTAAGTCATAAAAGGGTTGATAGGGAGATAATTAGAATATATTCATAATGAGATATTGGGAGCGCCAACTGACGTTAGTTTGCGCTCCTAATATTTCATTATGAACGTATCAATCAATTTGATAGAGTACAATTTTGAGTGTTGAGCATTCTGTTTATTTGCTAGTTTCAAAAAGCGAAATTGCTGAAAAGGTGTTGCGGGAACATTCTAGGGCATAAAATATCTATTTCCTTGCGTTATTGAGTTATATGATTAAATGCTCCAGAGCTGAATTTCTTCTTGGTAATTGCAACCAATCGAAACATTTCTAGCGCGTCATAGGAACCCCACATTTAATATTCAGGTGTTCAGATATAAATGCAACTTGCTTTTTACTCCAGAATGTAAAATTATTTCCTCTTGGGTGCTACAAGATGTATATATAGCTGATCGAAAGTGCTACAAAACGAACATTTTGCTGCTCCAATAATTGCTCGAAATCGGAAGTCATCAGTAGTAACACTGCATTCTTGCAAAACACTTGTTCTAGAGGTTGGCCCGTGGCAGGGCTCGGCACAGATACTTTTAAATTGTATCGCGATATGATATAAGATACGCAGGCAAGAAGTATTGGAGATACATATACAAGATGCTGGCCCAGAAATTGTACCCAATATGATACTTGCTGATTGTATACTAAGATACCTCGATACATTCGCAAAATGGTCGTTATGACCCCCACAATCTAGTATGGGAAACGTGTGCACAAAAACAACGGCTCGAAAATGTCTGAAATGTGCCCAATTTTATTTTCATGAGATGCTTGTTGTTATTTTAAAAGTTTTGTCCCAAACTAAACTAGTTTGCGCCACTGCGGTGGTCCAGTGGCTAAGGCACTTGGCTTTAGCGGGATCGAATTCCGGCTGCGGCGGCTGGATTTTCGATGGAAGCGAAAATGCTCTAGGTCTGCGCGCTTAGATTTGGGTGCACGTTAAAGAACCTCAGGTGGTCGAAAGTACCAGCGCCCTCCACTACAGCGTCTCTCATAATCATATAGTGGTTTTAGAATGTCAACTCTACGTATTTATCAAAATAGTTTACTGCCGAAGAGCTTATTAGGATTTGTTTTGGCTGCTTCACAGTACAGCTGCAGAAACTTCTTTGACAGCGATTCTCGCTTGCCATTTCCGTAATTGATAGGAGTCGGCACTAGCGGAGCTTGCTGACTAGCTAGCGTATTGCCATCTAATCACACGATCTTCAATGATAAGCCTTCGCACTATGGCACAAATACCGGTGTGCAGTTTCAGCGTGTTCATAAAAGACTGTTTTGCAACACCAAATCATCGGTGCACAGCAGCACCAACGCTGTTCTTGTGGAACATTCTGCATATATATGCCTACGTTGAGCGCATAAAGTTGCTATTACATTTCTGAATCTCGTATCTGCTGGCGTAAACCGTCCGTTATCTATTTATTCACTAATGTGCGATCAGTTTTTCTTGAATGAGAGACTCACTTGTGCACCCCAGAAGCTTCTCAGACATATTGTATTGTCATGGAGCGTCGACAATGAAGCAAGCTGTTGTCACTCTCACGGACATGAATATCACTAACGAGTTAACTGGGGCCCAGAAAACTAAGTAATTCAAAGTACAGGCAAAGTGAGCTAAACTCTGATAGCGGCAATAAGTGTCGTCAGCCTTCTTTGTGATCATCAGCAGAACGCATTTTGTATTTATACGGCAGTGATCACACCTTTCATTGTTACCGCTGATGCACGCCTAAGCTCGCAAATTAACAAGAGTACGCGTACTGCGCGTAATAAAAAAGAATAATTGTTCAGTTTTTACGTCTGAAAACTACAATATGATTATGAGGAACGCAGAAATGGAAGGCTCAGACATTTTGACAATGTGGTGTTCTTCAACGTGCTATCAAAATTTAGCACATGCGCCTCGACAATTTCCCCTCTATCGACATGGAACCGCCGCAGCAGGATTTGCGCGTAAACACAGAAGCATAATCTGAAACAATCTTGAAGTTTACGAAACATTGTGGGTGGCTTGCGCCGAGTAGTCGTAACTTGTTTGTGACTTTGACCAATTCACACCCAAAAAATGGCCCCGTATCTGCATTTAATCTGCAAATGTCGTCGAAAGACGATAGTCTTGCGCGTGGAGAGAGTGAACAAGACATTTATTTGATGTTTTACGCTAGAAAATTGATGAGTGGTGTTCTGGAGGCGCTGCGTTAGAGTGCCTCGAGCGTGCACCGGAGGTGTACGAACGCATAAAGTCACGTCACACGTGAGACATGAGCACTATCTGGCAGTTTTCCTAGATTACAAAGCGCGTGGCTCTGAGATGGGTACCTGGCAACCCATTGCCTTTCGCAACCCGCGCATGCTTTGACGAGGTAAGTGTGTGGAAAAGGAGTTGGTATGTGATGCGACTGATTACGCAGGCCTGCACCACGCAGCCACGCGGAAGCGCGCGCCCAACGGGCGCCTGTCGTGCCATGTGGCTGCTGCTGCTGACGGAAACGCAATGAAGTTGCCGAGCTCCACGGATTGCCAGCGGTAGATGGTGTACATAAATGGCTCGCCGTTAACATGTGGGGGAAGTGTTGCTCTGTGGCATAGTAGTTAGCGTCACTTGCTGAGGTGCGCGCGGTCACTGGTACAACTACCCGCTGCGGATCTATTTTTTTTTCTTGCGACCCAGTAGTGAAGATTTTACGTTATATCCACGATGAAAATATGTTACGGGGCCGTGGTGGACCACGGAATGAAACTCTTTCGTAATAATAAAAAAAATTCGGCAGATCTGACGTACCTAGGAATCGACGTTATGCGAAGCATGCGGAAGGATGAGTGACATGTCATGAAATGACGCTAAATCATGTAGACTACTCACAAATTGAAACAGGACACTCGGAGCGTGTGGTCGATGGTACATTTGCTGCTGCTCGTGGGTGCGCGTGGAACCAATGTGTTGCATTGTGGTATAGAGCGAGGGGGAGACCACCTGCGGAGCAGGAATACTACTTCCGGTCGCCAAAGTGTCGGCCGGTAGTTCACCATGTGTACACTGCCAGGGTGAAGCTGCAAGGCCCACGCACATTGGCATGACGACCGAAATGGCTCGCCGAAGTGCACCTCTTTTATTTCCGCGCCAGCAGACAACCCTCTCGTTCTGCTGGCTTAGACGATGTGGTACGCATGTTGTGCAAGTAAGATACAGAATTCAGTTAAGAGATTGCGCCTTGCGTGCGTTTGTAGAAATGATAAACATCTGCACAAAAGCATGGAGAGTTAACTTTGTGGTTTCTGCCTCTACAAGAAAGAAATTGAGTGGCAGGCTTACCTTGATGCAACATGAAAATGATATCATGTATTATATTGTTAGGGCAAGCTGTGGCCTATATTTTCTAATAAAAATGCGAGAAGCTCGCTCGATCTTTCGTGGCTGACAACTCTACAAATGCTTGCCAAGCAGAATAGCCGCACGCACTATCGGCTGCTCAAGTTTATTGATTGATATGGGGGGTTTATTGTCCCAAAACCACGATATGAATATGAGAGACGCCGTAGCGGAGGGCTCTAAATTTTGACCACCTAGGGTTCTGTAACGGGCACCTATATCTGAGCACACGGACCCACAGCATTTTAGTATTTTGCTGCTTGAGCAAAACAACGAAATAAAAAGTCATCGTTTCGATGCAGCACGGAAACAAGCCCGTGGCTGCTGCTTTTCTGTTTTGTCGTGACAAAAAGCTTTACAAGCTTTATATGCTTTTGTGCAGCTATTTATCATGTCTGCAATCGCATTTCAGCCACGACATCTTAGTGGTATTCAATCTCTTACTTGCGCAGCCTGCGTGCCCCATCGTCGAAGAGCGTCGATCAAGAGCGTCTTCAACTTGTGCCATAATATAAATGGTT
This sequence comes from Rhipicephalus microplus, assembly GCF_043290135.1. Classification (NCBI taxonomy): domain Eukaryota; kingdom Metazoa; phylum Arthropoda; class Arachnida; order Ixodida; family Ixodidae; genus Rhipicephalus; species Rhipicephalus microplus. Next base: position 43,780,703 of record NC_134705.1, on the reverse strand, counting down.
CGAACCATCCACTCAATTCAGGCTGCATGCATGCAAAGCGCGTGAGCCTTGCAATGCCACGCTGGAAGTATGAACTTTGTGAACCACATGCCACCCCGCCTCGGTAATCTAGTGGCTAAGGCACATGGATTCTGACCCGGAGGTCGCGGGATCGAACCGGGCTGCGGCGGCTGCATTTCCGATGGAGGCGGAAATGTTGTAGGCCCGTGTGCTCAGATTTGAGTGCACGTTGAAGAACCCCAGGTGGTCGAAATTTTTGGAGCCCTCCACTACGGCGTCTCTCATAATCATATGGTGGTTTTGGGACGTCAAACCCCAAATATCAAAACTACATGCCCACTTTAGCGACCGGAAATAGTAAGCCGGAGTCATAGCTGTCCTCGCCGTCACTCTATACCACAATGCAATGCCCTTGTTCCGCGAGCACCCACGTGCGGCGGCATATGCACTGGTGTCCACGTGCTACGAGTGCCTTGTTTTAATCCGTGAGTACTGTATAAATGTTGCACGAACAGACATATGTTGAAGAGTTGCAGATGTTTATATCTTAATCTTAATCTGCCCTCCTTTGCCACGCGCCGTAAACCTGCAAGGCTATCTAATTTCCACTCACTCTTCCACAGCAACTCCCAGTTTGCGCGCAAGCATATCCTCTCGTCATCACCCATTTCAGCCAGTGTTGATCACCCTAACAAAGTTAATCCCATCTTCCCGAGAACAAAAAAATAATACCAAAACTCACCTAGCCCTGTCGATAACTAACTGAAATTCCTTGCCAGCTGATATAGCCACTCTAACAAAATCTTCATCCTTTCTGTTCTGAAAGCGTTAAAAGTGTTCTTAAAACTTCCAATCGATTAATGTAGTAATGTGGTGGTGTTGCTCATGTGATTTACCTGAATATTTTTGTGTGTGTTATTTGCGCCTACACTTGGTTACCTAGAGCCTATTGTATTTTCAACGTACCTTTTCTTCTGCAGAGTTTATATATACGTTTTTTTGCTTATCACTGCTGTTTTATGTATTTTTGTTTTCATTTAAGCTTTATATAATGATGCTTCTGAACGTTTATTGTATTGCACAGACGTTGAAAATCTACCTAATCCCCTCGTATGTAATGCCCTCCCGGGTCCTTAGGGTATGTAAATAAATAAAAAAATAAAATAAAATATAACCAGTTGTTTGCACTTGCGCAAGGATGCCAACTAGAACATGCGTATTAGCAACATCAGAAGCTGATATGAAGCGCTTATGCCTGCGAGGATGCTGGCCATGGACGCTGCTCCAGAAATCAACTTCAGCGCATGTCAGGTAACCACAATTGACGTTGACCCGACGGGACGGCTGTATCAAGGGAGTACATTGTAATGCTTATAAAACTGGGTAGGCAGCACTGCCACTACTATTGACATTTCACGTAGAGTAAGCGTCTACTTGAAAAGTAGCTCCGAGATCTGACGTAGCTCTGTAGTAGAATGCTTGACTGCCACGCAGAATGCTTCAGTTCGATCCCTGCGGGGGCCCTAAAATTTATTGTTTGCATTCGTCGGGAGGTGAACGCTGCCTATGTCAGGTTTTTCTCATTACTGACATTTATTCTATGCCTTCGTTGAGTCGACGCTACCGATGTCGGGTATTGGTTAACGCTTACGCGTAAAATTTCCTATGTGTGTTCCCGTCGCTCCTGGGTAGATACTAAGCATCAATCACTTGCGGCACATATCCGCATATCAGCGACACATACCTGCTCATGGGTATGTGCGACTGTTTGGTGGGAAGTGTTTGACGACGTGCGCGGCGGAATCGTGGCATTATTCTCGCCTTGACCAGCGTGTCATATTCGTTAGGCCATCTTACCCTCCCATGCAAATTTCGGTTCACGCCAAGTTAAGGCGGTGACCACGAGAGCAACCAAACGTAAGTTGATAGATAGATAGACAGATAGACAGACATACAGACAGACAGACAGACAGACAGACAGACAGATAGATAGATAGATAGATAGATAGATAGACAGATAGATAGATAGATAGATAGATAGATAGATAGATACACACGCTCAAAGTTGCCGAAGTTTGCTAAGAAATGCTCCGCATCATAAAAAAAAAACCAGACACTGGTGTCACCTGCTGGCATGCGCCGTCAGTTGTCTTCACGATAACGTTGCAGATGACACGGAGCTTCGACCAATCTCAGGTGGCTGTGAAACTCACAATGCCGCCCGAGGCAGCAGCTGCTCGTATTTGGAAGAATAAAGGTGTTTTTATTCGTCTATGCAGACTTTCGACTTGATTTTCGAGTTTGCCGCATGAAATTTTTTTAACATGACACTGTAACATTCATTGTGCCGGTCCTTATGCGGCAAGCAAATCATGCCGTATATGACACGCATGCCTTCATTTCTATATTATGAGCTGTTATTTGTGTTCGTCATACAGTCAATCCGAGATCTGACGTGAATTTTGGTATACCTTGTGAATTTTGGTATACATCCAATAAAAAAACAGCTGAGAGCACTAAGTCGTACGCTGATGATATGATGATATGGGGGGTTTAACTTCCCAAAACCATGAACCATATGATTATGAGAGACGCCGTAGTGGAGGGCTCCGGAAATTTTGACTACCTGGGGTTCTTTAACATGTATCCGAATCCAAGCACAAAGGCCTACAACATTTTCGCCTCAATCGGAAATGCTGCCGCCGCAGCCGGGAGTCGATCCCGCGACCTACGGGTCAACAGCCCAGTACCTTGGTCACTAGACCACCACGGCAGGACATGGCGAACGTATGTGGTTAGAAAGATAGACAGATGCCCTCAAGGTCGCCAGCGTTTCACAAACTCTTCTGTTTAAAAAGTTTTTTTTTCTCTTCTGAAGTTCGCTAAAAAATTACAAATAGGCCGCTTCGCTTGCAGGGGGAGAGCGCTTGCTGCTACCGCCTGCATGGCTGCTCATGCTTGTTATTGAGAAACTCTGATAGCAAAAATAAAAATAAAGGGACACTACTTCATACATCAACGCACACCACGCGCATCTTGTAGTTCGTACTCAGAACGTAGACATGACGCAGTAATGTGAGATACATGGCAAGACGAGACGCTAATGGACCGCACGCTCTCCATCTACGCTGCTTTAAGAACGCCACAGCGCGCCCTTTTCACCGCAGCGGCTATGAAAAACATGCTGTTTCGTCCACCTAGGTGCATTTTGTGTGTCTAGGCTGCTCGGCTGCTGACTCGGAGGTCGTGGATTAGATCCCGGCCGCGGCGGTCACATTTCGATCGAGATGAAATGGTAAAGGACCGTGTAGTGTGCGGTGTCAGTGCATGTTAAAGAAGAACCACATGGTCGAAATTTCCGGAGCCCTCCACTACGGCACGGCTTCGGGACGGTAAATAAAAATGCGGTTCCGCTTCAGCGCTTGCTTTTCGTGGCACTGCGCAGGATTTGAAAAACTGCGCTAAGAAAAATTCAACAGATCCTATGTACCGATGCTATGCGAGAGAAGGTGACGGTGCTGCGTTTTTTTTTCTCAAGTCGAGCACTACCAAATGACGCTAAAATTATGTAAAAATGTCGTAAGCACAGACTCATGTCGAACAGTCGAATAGGTTAAAGAGCGAGTTGTGCACAGTTTGCGTAACGATGCTAACAAAAACTTGGATATTCCCCAGAAGCAGTGATTTGATATGTAGTACTTGTGCTTGGAAGCACCGTAGCCCTGGCTTGGGAATACTAGGTAGAACAACTGCAGTGGATGGCGCTTTACCTGGCGTCACGGCTGTATCATATGTAATGTTTATAAAATTAGATAACCAGCACTGTAACGAAAATTGACGTTTCACCAACATTACGCCCGCATTGGGTTTACTCCAAGGCAGATCCAAGTACTGACGTTTTTTTAATTGAAATTGAAAATAAATTAAGAAGTTGTTGTCCCCGTTACTTGGCGACAGATACCCCTTTCCACTTGATTGTTACGAATAAAGAATAAAATCAGAATAGCATACACATATATACATTCCTACATCGGTGAGTACAAAAGTTGACGTGGCTCTGTGGTAGAATACTTGATTGTAAACGCAGAACGCCCAGGTTCGATTCCCGCGGGGACCTGGATATTCATTTTATGCATTCGTCTGGTCAGCACATCCAATGTCAGTTTTCAATAACTTTCATATAAATGACCAATGTCGTCCTCAGTGTTCCTGGGTGCACATAAATTGTCAATCCCCTGTGGTGCATACCCGCATACCGCCGCCACTGGTACGCTGGTATTTGCCACACATGTCTGGAGAAAAGGATTGGAAGACGCTGCCGACGGGGTTTTTACGCTATTTATTTCATAACTCGACAGAATATTCGTCAAACTTCCCTATCTTCCTACACTCAATTTGATCAACTCCAAGTTAAGGAGGCTATCACAACAGGCCCTAGACGTAGGTGCCTAGGTAGGAATTCTCAACGTCCCTCCAGTTCATTAATCATCATGGTGAACTGCAGGCTCTTGATTCGCATTAAAAAGAAATGTGCATTATTGTGAGAGTCAATGTAATATGAAACATTCATTGAGGAGCTGCGTACACCGCATTGTTTGTTTATAAGGAACATCAAGGCATTCATAACTTGAGTGAACCGTCGCCCCCTCACGTAATTCATTGGGTACATGTCATAATTTTCGTGCTGCCACCCGCATTACACTCATGCGACGAATTTTCATATATACCCACTTGACGAGACCGTGCTATGTAAATCATTGCGTACATGGTATGCATTCTAAGATCCGAGCTTACGACCTGCCACTAATTACCTTCGTCATGTCAATTAAACTGAAAAAAAAAGACCACGGCTGCACCAAGACCTTGGCATATGTATCAGACTATAGGCGACACGCATGTCATGATTTTCACGCAAGGACCTGTTATTTGTATTTTGTGAACACCCGCGCCATTTTCATACATGTCACATTAACAAAACAGCCCCGAGTGCAGCGCACTCCTAGCGTGACTTGTAAGGGATGCGTACCAGACATGCATGTTGTGATTTTCATTACAGTGGTTTGCATCTGGGCTAGTTAGTGATATCTTGCATGTTGAGTGGTTGCAACTAAATTTAACAACACGCAAGAAGAATAGACGCCCGTCGACAATGCTGACACCACTCAATATATAAAATTCATGTTATCACCCGCATGAAGTTTTCGTTATAAACTCATGCCACGCTTCACAAGATTTTGTCTATATGTCATTAGCAAAACAGGCGTGAGAACAACATGAGTATGACATGTACATCACGCCGTTCATGACATTCACCTCATGACTTTCATGTTGTGACCCATACTTTGTTTTACAGTCATGTCATATCAGTTTTAGTATAAACACCCCATTAAGAAAACGACCATGAGAGCACAAGGTCGTAGGTGGCTCAATAGATAGATGCGCTCAAAGTCACTGATGTTCGCTGAGCACTACTTCGCACTTAAAATGGCGTTCAAGTGAAGCACATGACCAGAGACGGCCGCAGAGTTTGCAATTTGTTCTGTAAGTCTTCCTCTGAGTTTGCACTGAAAATTCGTTAAATTGAAATAGTAGATCTTGCTGAGGTTGAAAATGCACGGCGTTTTTTCAAAACCAAAATATAAACAACGGGAATATTTCGGTAAATTGAGGACTTAGTTATATACAAAATTTCACTATATCAAGGTTCCATTGTACTTGTTGTCAAATGCAACCCTAAATTTTCTAGTTCCACTTCTGATAACATCTAAGTCTAGTTGGTTTTTGTTTTTTATTTATTTTGTCGACCTTCGTTGGTGATCGCCGTCCTAAAAAACCTATACACTATCACACATCATTGATTTTTTTTTCTTGCTCAGCACTTTTAAATTCCTCATCAGGTTTAAATTACCTGCTCGCTATGAAATTTATGTTTTATTGTGATATCCGTTATATAGATAAGAAATTTGGTTCACAAACATTGCGGCAAAACTGCGAAGACAACGGGACAGAGACACTCAAGAGGGCACCAATGGGTCCCATATGTTTTCTGCACCGTTGTGTGCGCTGTTGCGCCACCATTATATGGTCACTTGATTCGTGGCACAAGTTCTTCCCCGTCATCGTAAGTAATGTGTAAAGCCCAAATCGATATCATTGCCCCGGCTTGACATAAGTTCTATGTGTGACCGAAAGTTTGTGGAGGCTGCAGAAGGATGCAGATGGAAAGAGACGAAATGCGCCGGCCGACTCGGTATGGTAAAGAGCATAAAAAATTGGCCCCGTATCTGCATGTTAATCTGCAAATGTCGTCGAAAGACGATAGTCTTGCCTCTGGAGAGATTGAACAAAACGTTCATTTGTTGTTCTGCGCAAGAAAATTGGTGAATGGTATTCTGGAGGCGCTGTGTTAGAGTGCCTCGAGCGTGCAGCGGAGGCGAACGAGCGCACCAAGTCACGTCACACGTGAGACATGAGCGCTATGTGGCAGTTGTAGTAACAAACAAAACGGGCGGCTCTGAGACGGGTGTGTGCTCAGAGGTGATAAGGTGTAGAACGCAAGGCGACGGGTAGGTGCCACCACCATGTCGTCTTAGGAAAACGTTGGAAACACTTCCCTTTTCGTGCAAGCGTTGCAGGTCAGCGGCACGGGATAAATGCGACGGCCCTTAAAATAACTCATGTATGCCTTTTCTAGTAAAAGACGCACATACAGAATATATACGTGTCGTTATGGTGCCTCAAATATGCACGATAATTGCTTTTTAATTGACAATCGCACAAGTATGAACGCTAAATCTTCAGCAACATTGGTGGGCGCTGCGGATGGGCTCGAACGTTTGGTATATCAGCTGGGGCCGTTGAAAGATCCCGGTACCGTTAAGGGTGGACAAACAGACAAAAAGACAGACAGACAGACAGGCAAAAATGTTTGCGTTGAAGGTCCCCAAGAAAGACTGTCATCTTTAAAAGCATGAAGAGGTGCTGGTGTGGGAGGGAAGGCTTCGTTACTAAGAGCAGCAATTGCGAACGTTAATAAAAAGGGCAAGGTCGTGCGCAGTATCCATACTGAGATCAGTAATGGCCGATACTGTTGTATGCGCTATGTTACATAACACGGCTTACTCCTTCGAGCAGCCGTATTCAGTGATGCTACCATTTTGTAGAGCCAAGCGAGATCTTATTGTAGTGGAGTTGCTAGCCTTACTTTTTATAGCATTCCACTGCTTCAATGTCGCGGTGCAACCGTGATTTTAAAGGTGTAAAGCCTAAAACCTCATCACGCACGAAATGGGACCGTTGGTTACGTCTACGGTGGCGTCAATGCGAATGATGCGAAAAGAAATCACCTGACAACGTTAGCGTTTCACGCCACCATTATGGCACATGTGGGGAGAACTATTAATGTCATTGAGACACCTTCGTGAAGTCACTATGCCATCATCATAAGAAAATTTGTCAGGGGCCTCACGTAGTTGCGCGGTGCGGAAAGCCACGTGAGGAGCATTAAGCTTCTAAGTCCTTTGATCCCGAAGGCAGTGCAAGACCACGTTGAGTGGTGCGGGAAATGTCGGGTGAGTAGAGGGGGGGGGGGTGCAGAAAGGGAGGGAACATCTGTACTATAGACATACAGGGCTTTCGCACACAACTGTCGCTTCAGGCAACTGCATAAAGGCCAGGTCCGGGTGACTTTTTTAAAATGAGAATTATTTCTTTGCAAAAAGCTAAGGCACTTTAACCATTTGTCTATATATTTAGCCGGCAGCGTCTTGGTGCTCCGCTGGTCACGCATGCCCTTAGCTTCGTACACACCAAAATTGCTTTAAGAGGAAGTGAGTGTATGACGAGCATGATTAGTAGTTCGTGACATGAATAACGTGACTTTCTTTTCGCGTATGTCATTCAGTCTTTTCCACAAGTGGCACGTTGTATTACCCACATGTGGTTTGCGGGCATGCACGACATGTGATTGAGTCTATATCAGCCAAGACTTTGGAAAACTCAATGGGGCAGTGTGTAAGGAACCCGTCCCGCATAGAATGTGGTGGTGGTGGCGTTGCCTATGGGTGAAATATCCCGATGGAAGTAAATATTAAAAATCGCTGCTTGAGCTGGGATCCAACCCAGTCATTATGCGTGGCGCTTAAGTATTATACCGCTGAAGCACGGAGGTGCTTCCATCTCATGACGATATTTGCAGTGCGAGAACACGACAACAAAGGGACAAGAAGGAGACACCGCTGTCGTCGTTCTGTTCTCGCGCTATAACTATCGTCAAGTCATACCAACTAGCCCAAACTGCCACTCTTCTATGCTTCCATCTGCATTGGAAAAACACCCTTTGTAGAATCTCATGTCAGAAAAGCACCTAATAATTATTTAATTTATACGTGCATTGTCAATATGACGCTTTAGAGCAGGGGGTATAAGCATCGCTAAGTTAACAGCCATTAGTTTCAACAAAGGAAGCATGGTTAAAGTCATTACATTCTATTTTTACAGTATCTCACGAAAGAGCATTCCACCCGCTCGTGCTTCGGTATTAAAAAAAAATAAATATCAGAAAGTGTCGTCTTGAAAAGCAAACTCGGCCCCACCACGGTGATTTAAAAGGTACTCGGCTGCTGACCCACAGGTCGCGGAATTGAATCCCGGCGGCGGCGGATGCATTTTCGATGGAGGCAAAAATGTTGTAGGCCCGTTTGCTCAGATTTGGGTGCACGTTGAAAAACCCCAGGTGGTCAAAATTTTCTGGAGTCCTCCACTATGGCATCTCTGATAATCATAAGGTGATTTTGGGACGTAAAATTCCACATATCAATCAATTAAAAATTTCATTAATTGTGAAGGCATGGTCTCTTCTACGTGAAGTATATGATGTCAATGTGACTTATTTCTTAGTCTCTATGCGTGTTTTTGAATAATAAACGCTAATAAATATTTGACTCTTGGTTAAGGTTGCACGGTGGGCTTGTTGGTTATTCATGTTGTTCGAGGTATAGCGCAGCCAGGACGGGACAGAGAAGATGACACAGAACACATACACGGCGCTATCTCAGCTTCTCTGTCCCGTCCTGGATGCGCTATACCTCGAACAAATTTGAGTCTTGGGGCGTTTCAAGTCCTACCAGTAAACTGCGCGCCTACTTTCTGTGATACTGAGGCTATTGTTCTGAATTGCCAAGAAAAATTGGGCAGCCCTATCCCGATTTTTTTTTGTAGGTGGACTAATCGACGAGAATGGGGATCCCAGTTGATACTCGCGAACTCAAGTACTGAATGTACGTAAGTGAAATACAGCCCTTTCTTCAAATGACCTGGTCGTTACGCAACATTTTGACGCATCAATTCAAATTAGCCCGCTGCCTTTTGCTCCTTTAGGGGTTTCAGTGCTGTCTATTCGCTTTTATATCATTGTAAAAAATGTTACACTTATACATATGATGCCGCAAGACATATATTCAAGCACACAGTGTGAACATAATCGCACCGGGATGTGCGCTCCGCTGAGGTAAAACTGACGTCTCTTCTGTAATGTGAATGTTGACGTTTCATCCTACCATGAGCTACCCTTTACCTGCCAGTGCACTGAGCGCGCCTACTAAAATTTACTATCGGAATTAGCTGATAACAGATGGCATGACGAAATACTTTCTCGGTTAATGTATGAATTCCCTCGACAGAGCGGATGGAAGTATTGGCACTCGCATGACCAACTAAAAAAAAAGCCGTGGTTGCAAGGGATAGATGGTGGAACTTCATTTGGAGTTCTGAGAGACACGACAATCCTACAGTTAGCTTCTGACACGTTGAAATGAGCAGGCTGAGCCTGACTGCTGCATCGTGGGCTCTGAACGACCCCTTGTTGCTAATACCCCTTGCTAGAGCTTGTAGTGGCGGAGCACCACTTGGCCGGCCTGGCTTTATCACTCCCCAATAGCAAGAGGCATGGCCAGAGCATAAGCTCTAAATTACCTACCGCGCCATAATCGGTGCACGAGCAGCTAGTGAAAGTATCTCAGTAAATATTATGGAATAAGGGGAGGTTTCGATATGAATCCGTCTGGATGACTCTTAACATCATTGCCGTGGCTCTGTATAGTTTCCTGAGAGGAGGGGTTTGACCCTCTTGCTTAGGCAGGAGTGTTGTGCGATCTCGTTGTATGTGGTGAGCTGATATCTATTATGTAACTTCTTCTCACTCGCCAGCTCCCCTCAGTGAGTGTAAGGCATCAGTCGGAGAACAGCACCAACAGCTTCTTGGCCGATCCCCCTTAGTGGGTACGCGCCACATAAAAGGATCAAGCAAGCAAACAAACAATGAAGCAGCTCGCAGCCGATGATGGAGATCAATGTACGTATACCGTTTTTGCCATATTTCTTAGCAGTATATTTGGCATCTGAGTGCAGGAATTTCAGACCGAAGGGCATAAGGAAAAACGGATCAAGAACAAGGCGGATCCAGAGCCTGTGAAAGAGCTGCCGGGAAGAGGCGGACTCGGCGTGGATGGTTGGTGGCAGTCTTTAGAGCCCACATAAGCCTCCTTAGAGTGTACATCAACTTTTACTATGCAATATCATTCGCGTCTAGATATTGCTTCAAAACCCTTAACGTACTGCGAATGTAAAAATAGCGGCGAGAGTCAGAGTGTCCCAAGTGAATTATTGTTTGTATAACTCACATTTATTCGAATTAGTTTAGGATTACGATATATGAGAGCGGGACGCGTATGGCGTTCCTATTTTCACTGGGCCACAAAATTTCTCCCGTTGGTGTGGCTGTCACACGTGAGCTGCCAGAAAGAACACGTGCAGCAAGCCTGCACATTTTTTTGCGGTAAGCGTAACCCTTCTCGGCAGTATTTCTACATGACGTCAACTATATTGTTACGTACAATCCAAATGGTGTACGAATAACTGTTTATTGGGGCGAACTTGTGCCCCAAAAGTAGCGGCGTCTGTAACAGGCGATCAGCAAAAAGGGATCAATCTCCGAGAGAAAAAAACCCTCGAGCGGTGGTCCACTTCTTCTTCATCAAAATCCCGTGCTGAGGAAGCGCGCGCCGTCACGGCCTTTTCTTGTTTGATCATCAAGCCGCTGATCTCTTGAGGGGGCGCACGAACTAGCCCGCGTAGTTTGAATACTGCGTTCGCCTTGCGTCATTATCCCTCCTCCGAAAACGCATCGTCCCGATGCGTAAAAGCAGTGTTGCTGAGATGGTCTGAATGCGTGATTTCCAATGGAGAAATATGTATTCCTCATAATCGGCTGTGTATAATTCGATGTTCATTGCCTGTCATAGTATGGCTTCATTCTGACTACATGCACGATTTCTGTGCTCCTTCGGCATCTTGATGAGCTCACTTGTCCTTCCGGTGACACCTCGTAGTTCAAGGAGCTGACGCGACGAAGGAGTCGGTAACGGCCGAAATAGCGGCGCATGAGCTTTTCGGAAAGCCCAGGCGTCCGCACAGGAGTCCAAATCCAAACTAGGTCGCCTGGTGCGTAGTCGACTCCTCTCCGACGAAGGTTGTAACGGTTTGCATCCACGCGTTGTTGTTGTTTTATGCGATGTCGCGCCAACTGCCGTGCTTCTTCGGCTCGCTGAATGAATTCGCTGATGTCAGGCTTGTGCTCTGTATTGTCGCCTACAGGCAGCATTGCATCTAATGGTGTGGTAACTACTCGACCATAGACTAGCTGGAATGGCGTCACTTTAGTAGTCTCCTGCACAGCAGTATTGTAAGTGAAAGTGGCGTACGGCAGTATCTTGTCCCACGCACGGTGCTCCAAGTCAACGTAAATGGACAACATATCGGTTAGAGTTCTGTTGAGTCGCTCGGTTAGCCCATTAGTTTGGGGGTGGTAAGCCGTTGTTTTCCTATGACTTGTGCGGGTAAGTTTCATAATGAACTGCGTCAGATTGGCTGTGAATGCAGTTCCTCGATCCGTGATAACCACCTTTGGGGCACCATGCCGTAGTACAATGTTAGTGACGAAAAATTCAGCTACTTCTATAGCCGTGCCCCTGGTGAGAGAGGCTGTCTCGGCATACCGGGTTAAGTAGTCTGTCGCCACTACTATCCATCGGTTGCCCATTGATGACGTGGGAAATGGACCAAGTAGATCCATTCCTACTTGTTCGAACGGAGACTCAGGTGGTTCAATTCGTTGGAGAAATCCTGCAGGTTTCGATGGAGGCGTTTTGCGTCTCTGGCAATCTCTACATGTCCTTACATAATGCTGTACAGCATCCAGTAACTTTGGCCAGTAGTATTTTGTGCGGATGCGAGCCAATGTTCTCCTCACTCCGAGGTGTCCAGCTGCTGGGTCATCGTGGCAGGCTTCTAGGATTTCGGGTCGCAAGGCCGAAGGAACGACGAGTAGGAATTTCTCCTTGCTGTGCTCAAAGTTTCTTTTGTATAAAACGTTGTTTCTCATGAGGTACGAGGACAATCCCCGGACGAAAACTCGAGGAACACGCACGGGTTGGCCTTCCAGATGCTTGATCAGTTTAAACAACTCCGCGTCAGATCGCTGATATTCAGTCATGTCTGCGGTGCTCACGGCCCCAAGAAACGGAAAGTCGTCTTCATCTTCCCCAGGTGCAGATTCCATTGGTGCGCGTGATAGGCAATCAGCATCGCTGTGCTTGCGACCCGACTTGTATACGACTGTTATGTCGTATTCTTGCAACCTGAGGCTCCATCTAGCAAGTCGCCCAGAAGGGTCCTTTACGCCTGCCAGCCAGCACAACGAGTGATGGTCGCTCACTGCACGAAATGGTCTACCATATAAGTACGGTCGGAATTTCTGTATGGCCCATATTACCGCCAGACATTCTTTTTCCGTCGCCGAATAATTTATTTCAGCTCTCGAAAGAGTGCGACTAGTATATGCGACCACTCTTTCCTCTCCGTTTTGCAGCTGCACAAGGACGGCGCCTAGTCCCAAATTGCTTGCGTCCGTGTGAATCTCTGTTTCGGCTTCTTCGTGGAAATGTGCCAGGACAGGGTGGTGTAGGAGTCGCTGTCGTAGCTCATTGAAGGCCTCTTCTTGCTCGCTTGTCCAGGTGAAAGGCATGTCTTCTTTCGTCAGTCGGGTTAGTGGCTCCGCAATCTTCGAAAAATCTTTAACGAATCTTCTGTAATAGGCACAAAGTCCTAAGAATCGTCTCACAGCCCTTTTATCTGTCGGTCTAGGAAACTTTTCTACAGCTGCTGTCTTTTCAGGGTCAGGTCGAATGCCTTCAGAGCTAACCACATGACCAAGGAAAAGCAGTTCATGAAAACCAAAGTGGCACTTTTGGGGTTTTATCGTCAGCCCTGCTGAACTAATCGCTTCGACCACAGTACGTAGTCGTTCCACATGCTGATCGAAGGTGGCCGAAAAGATCACGACGTCATCGAGATAAACAAGGCAGGACTGCCATTTTAACCCGGACAGCACAGTATCCATCATCCGCTGAAATGTGGCGGGTGCGGAACACAGGCCAAATGGGAGTACCTTGAACTCGTATAACCCATCTGGGGTCACGAAAGCAGTTTTCTCGTGATCTCGTTCGTCCACCTCTATCTGCCAGTATCCGCTCTTGAGGACTAGAGAGGAGAAGAATTTCGCGTCTCGTAGTCTGTCAAGGGTGTCATCGATCCTTGGAAGGGGATAGACATCCCGCTTTGTGACGACGTTCAATTTTCGGTAGTCAACGCAGAAGCGCAAGGTCTGGTCCTTTTTCTTTACCAGTACTACAGGTGAGGCCCATGGGCTGGCCGACGGTTGAATTACGTCGTCCCTGAGCATTTCTTCAACTTGGCCTCTGATGACTTCTCTCTCTTTTGGTGACACTCGGTACGGGTGCTGGCAAACAGGTCTAACAGATTGATCGACTATGATGCGGTGTTTGATGATAGATGTTCTTTGCACTTTCGATGACGTGGAAAAACATGAGGCGTACTCCCGTATAAGGCTCTCGATTTTTTGTTTCTGGTTCGGTGATAGGGCTGCTTCGATATGGATAGATGCGAGTATGGAATCTATACCGTCAGGGTGCAGTGGTGCAGTCTCGGAAGAATACAAATCCGTAATCGGAACGTAATCATGCAAGTGACCAACCACAGTTCCCTTCGCAAGGTGCTGCACCTCATTTCGGAAATTTGTCAGGAAGACACTCGTACACCCATCACGCAGTCGTACAATACCTCTTGCTGCACAGATCCCTTTCTCGAGTAATAGCCCAGTATTGCTTTCTGCCATTCCTTCATAGTCGTTGTACACATTGCTTTTTACGGTGACAACGATGATGGATCTTGCAGGTACTGTTACATCATCACCTGCAATCTGGAGCGCATCGAACCGTTTTTCACTCTCGAAAGTCGCGATGGCGTGTTTCGTCGAGAACGAGACGCACGTTTCCTGCAAGTTTATCACTGCGCCATTGGCCTGCAAAAAGTCCATTCCGATAATTACATCTCTTGAACACTCCGACAGGACAATGAAACTGGCGACGTAGGTGAAGCCGCGTATCCCAACTCTAGAGGTACACATGCCTGCCGGATAGATAAGGTGTCCCCCAGCGGTTCGCACTTGTGGTCCTATCAAAGGGGTCAGCACTTTTTTCAGCGTTCTGGCAAGTCCCCTGCTCATGACGGAATAGTCTGCGCCTGTGTCTACTAAAGCATTCGTTTCGTAGCCGTCTATAATTACCGACAAATCAGAAGCGACGTTACCATTTCCGCACGTAGTCTCGTGTCCGTCATCACATTTTGAAATCGGCACTGGAGGTTGTTTTCTTGCGTCGGCAGCGGCCTTACCTCCCCAGGTCGCCGATTCTAGTTTTCCCGAAGCGGGCTTTGGGGAAGTCGCCTCGGAGAGTTTGAAGATGGGCGCGGACTTGGTGACCGATACCTCAGTGGCGCTGTCGACCGAGACTGATGCTGCTGCGAGGAGTGAGCCCCTTGACGCGTTGACAAGTACTCCTCGATTTCAAAAGGTCGCTCCCCATTCCGTGGACAGGCAGCGTTTACGGGAAAACCCCGAAGTCCAGCTCGGCGATATGCACACATCCGGTAAAGATGGCCAGCTTCGCCGCAGTGATAACAAAGCGGAATTCGATCAGGAGTGCGCCATATATCAGCTTTTCGGATCCTAGTCTCGGCTGGGGACGGCGTAAATCGAGGTTTCGGCAGATGCGTGCTTGCTGCGGCGAAATAAGGTCTAGGGGCGGCGAAAGGAGGTCCAGAGGCGACGAAATGAGGTACAGGGGTGTTTCTCAGTACCTCGGTGTACGAGACTGCGGGCTGCATTGGAACTGACGCTTGAGCAGGCTGGGCTTGTGGCTGCTGCTCACGGACTGCCTGTCTCACCTCCTCCCGAACAACTTCCCTTAAAGACGAGACCGTTGAGGGGTTGCCGTTTAGCTTCTGGAGCTCTTCTCGAACCACCGATCGAATGAGCTCTCGTAATACGTCGATGCCATTCCCGAAGACTGCTGACACCGCGTCTACGGATGCGACGTTAACATCTCGATTTTAGTGCCTGGCTCGCTGTTGCAGAGTCTTTTCAACCGCTGTCGCCTCGGTGCGAAATTCAGCGACGTTCCGCGGGGGACATCGAAGCAAACCGGCAAAAATCTCCTGCTTCACCCCACGCATCAGGTGCCGAAGTTTCTTGTCCTCGCTCATATTTTGATCAGACCGGCGGAATAACCGGCACATGTCTTCCACATACATTGCGACGCTTTCATTGTTGCGCTAGTTTCTTGCCTGCAAGGCAGCTTCAGCTCTTTCCTTGCGGTCTGTACTCGGGTATGTGGCCAGTAGCTCCCGTCGGAAACCATCCCACGATCGAATGGTACCTTCATGGTTTTCAAACCACGTTCGTGCGCTGTCCTGCAATGCGAAATAAACTCGGCGGAGCTTCCGTTCTTCGGGCCATCCGTTGCAGTTGGCGATGCGCTCAAAACCCTCCAGCCAATCCTCGGCGTCTTCATGAGGATCGCCATGAAAAGGGTCCGGCGTCCGTGGCTCATCGACAACGACGTGCGTGGCAGCGACTGGAGACGAAACGGCGTGTGCGGCAGCGGTTGGAGACGACATTTCGGTACTCTCACCGGAGACAGCTGGAGACACTCTGGGCTCTAGTGGCAGGGGAAATTCCGGTGGCTCACCACGTAGACGACGGCTGGAGCGCTGATGAACTGGCGTGAGCTCAGTTGGTTCGACTGCTCGTGGTTCCGGGCTGCTTCCTCGAAGTCCAACTGGGTTTGGGATCATTACCCAGCACCTCCACCAGAATTGTTACGTACAATCCAAATGGTGTACGAATAACTGTTTATTGGGGCGAACTTGTGCCCGAAAAGTAGCGGCGTCTGTAACAGGCGATCAGCAAAAAGGGATCAATCTCCGAGAGAAAAAAATCCTCGAGCGGTGGTCCACTTCTTCTTCATCAAAATCCCGTGCTGAGGAAGCGCGCGCCGTCACGGCCTTTTCTTGTTTGATCATCAAGCCGCTGATCTCTTGGGGGGGGGGGGGGGCGCACGAACTAGCGCGCGTAGTGTAGTTTAAATACTGCGTTCGCCTTGCGTCAATATTAACCATATGCCGTGCTCTTCCTAAACTTCGCTTCCTTTATGTATTACACTAAAAAGACATGCATCATTTTAGACCGGATATTGTGATGAGCGTTTATTTTAATATTTATGGAGTCTGCGGCAAAGATTCTACATGTTAAATAGTGCCTCACTACTTCAATATAGAGTTGGTTACAATGTATAGTTTGCGCATAGTACAGAAAACACCTTTTAATGATGAGCACACGTCATTGCCTGGGACAAATCGGTATAGGAGAAAATAAAGTCTCTACATTTGAAGGAAGGGTGTTTGCTTGGTTGCGGAAGTGAACACGCAAAGCTGTTCGCAGGTGCTTTCTGTGTCCCCTGCTCTAAATGTACAATATCATCATTTACTGCAATTTGTTTTGGAGCAAATTCTAGCGTAACATGCATCTGCGCGCGAACTCATTTTCACACAATCTGCTGCTTCTGCCCGCCTAGACAAACAGATTTTAGTTATTGGTGTGCTCGTGGCATGGAGACGGCAGAAAAAAAAACTACGACAACAAAGGTGGTGCCCTTTAGTTTTATAAAGACTAGGCATAATAATTTGCTCTTGACCATCACCAAAACATCCCTTCATGGTAGCGGAGAGATACAGTATTTGGAAGCGGATTTGTGTCCTCCATGTTTTTCCCAAACAGAACAGGCAAAAATTATTGGACCGAGTTTTACACAGCTGCTCAAAGCTTTTTGTGTATATTCGAGACACCTGGCGCCGAAGACATGTTTTGTAATTCATTTTAGGGCTTAATAACTACGCTACTGAACAAGGACGAAGACGAGTGAAAAACATGACGCACGCAAACAACGAAATAAACGTTTAACGGTTGAAACCTGACATTATATATACAGTGAGCATGAGATGAATCGAGCTGATTACGTAATGAGGTGCTTAACTCCCGAGGTCGCAAATAAAACTTCCAGCTCGCAATCAGCAAAAGGTACCGAAGCTTCGCTTAGGCAGCCTGTTGTGACAGAAAAGAGACCGACACCCTGGACGAACACTTCTTTTTATTTTTATTGCGTGCTCACAAGCAGCCTCGCCTTGCGCCTGTTTTTTCGTGCACTTGTGCGCAGCATAACGTTTCGCGCCACCGTTTTTTCGCGCGGAATTCGCCATCTTCCTGGGCCCGCGGTGTGGTCGCTTGTGTACAATTGGTACAGACGATGTACCGGGTGCCGTTTTTGATGGCCGCTTCGGTAGACGAGTTTAAAATGATTAATGCCGCCTCCTCTGCCTGAAAACACCGTTAGTGGCTGCTAAATTAGACAAGTTTTAAATGCTTAATGATACCGGCCTTGCCTGAAACGCCACGACCAATCTGCGGAATTCCCGTCGAGGCGCCGGCACGCTGTTGTCACTGACAAGACCATGGCTCACAGTGATGGAAGTGCATGAGGTGCAAGCCTTCTTTTTTCCTTCGTTTCCGCAAACGGAAAATCTCTTGCACTTTACGCCTCTTAGTGAGTCATGCATGGTGAAACCAGGCCAATAGCCGCTAGTTTTTGCTGGTACCCTTTGAATGCGCTTGCTGGTTAGGAGGTGTGGTCTTGCCAGCGCCCGAGCATATCCTCAATGTTCTCGCAGGGTTGCATTAGAGGGCATCTATGTACTGTCACTTCTCTATGGCCTTGTTACCTCAGTGAGAAGCAACGTAGAGTGCGCTTGAGAAGTGGAGTCAAGTTACGATGTTATTTTCCGCGATTCCTCAACGACAGGAGGAAGGGGCTCGTTCCAATAGATGTGCTGCCTCAATATACGTCCACACCTTTCCCCCTCGGATGACGTGCTTCAAAAATCACGCGTCATAAGTTGGCAGATGGCACAAAGTAGACACGAAGTCTCTACAGACCTTGAAGTGACATCTGATGATGGTGACAGTCCACCCAGTGCTACGGCAGACGGCAGACGAGACGGTGTCACCGAATTCGCAGCATTACGTTTTGTTGGCGGTTTCCCTCAAGCATGTTTTTCGCGTGACACTCGATTTTCCTCTCTACTATTGATTGTACTGCAGATTCCGTAGCGTCTGTGTCGGATTTTGTGCACTTTCGATACTAGATTGTCAGGCCCTGTGGCAACGATCGCATCAGCACTCGGTGAAAAACAACAGGATACTCTGGAGATGGCATACCAGGGCTCTCCATACAGCTGGTCTTGAACTGTATTTGCTCGTACAGCTCCCGCAGCCTTGTTACTTGCGACGATGCCTCAATTGGTTCAATAGCAAATACTCTGTCCATGTGTTAATTGAAGAGGAGATCGTTTTAACCAAATCTTTCGGTGAGTGCCTTGACGACAATATTATAGGACACTATGTTAGGCCCAGTTGGGGAACCATTATTCGGAAAACGTGGTGCTTGAAAACGATAACAAAGATGGGAACTCTTTCTGTCTCATCTTAGTTAACATTTTGAAGCTTGGGCTACGGCTTTCAAGTGACGATGTTAATTTCTGTAAGACATATTTCTTCAATAGCATCGTTCGTAGTGCAGGCCAAGTACATCTTCAAGTACTTGAGCTTCTTGATACCAGTGGGATTGGTGAGTGTGTGGATGGTCGTCTAGTAGTGCTCCTAGCTCCCCTGCCACTCACGGTTCTCACTGTTGAAGACGGGCACTTGAAGTTTGCTTAAAGTGACTCGCAAGACTGGTACGCATGATCAAATTGGATCGGTGAGGTATTTGTCGATGGCGTCAGAATGGGCAGTTTCCTTGGAGTTGCTGGGTACATCACTCGTACCGGCCTGCCTCGGCTGGTTGAATTCGATCATGGTAGAACCCACCAGTGCACGTGCATTCTTCGCGGATCGAAGCCTCATAAGAGCGTTCATAGTTTCCTCATAACTCCTCACCGTCAAGTGCGTCGGTGATCTGTTTGTTTAGTGCGGGGAGGCTCTTTGTCACGAAGCTCGTCGATGAGTTTCTGCAAGTCGGCTGAAGACAGTGAAGTGTTTTGCAGGAGTATCTCGCTGGCGTTGAGCAGGAGTGGAGCAGGGGCACCGCGAAGGATGTCTGAATGTCTGAGTATAACTTGTCTATCCTGAGAACGTATCGGTGCTGAGGATGTCGCTCTTCTCCCTGGTTTCGGCACCAATAGTGTTCATACAGAGAAGAGACCGAAGTGCACGTTGAATGTATCTTTTCCATTTTATTGCATGCTCACGAGCCGCCCCTCCTTACGCAAGTTTCTTCACGCCTCTTGTGTGCAGCATGGCAATTACCGCCAACGTTTTCACCTGGTAGATTCAACGCACCCCCACTTGCAGTATTAATCTTGAATGCTTCGTACAGCTTGAGGGTGCACATATCCTGTGACGATACAAAGTCTTGCTTTTGTCTAAAAGCTGTTGACACGTATTGTTGCTACCTACTTCACACTACCTACAGTGCATTGACCTATGCGATTGAGCATCTGTATAGCAATTCTCAAAAGGCCACTCACCAACCCGTGCTCGAAAACGAGGGGGTGATTTTCACCTTTATTTCACTATCCTTCGCACACATTCTCCTCACCCTCTAGCGTTTAAAATCACGTGAATTACGTCAGCACTAAGCGCTAGAGCCTATCAGGATTTCGTGCTTCTCAGATGCACGTTGTTGTTGCCGTTTGCGCAGTTGTAAGCACACACAGGAAGTGTGATCGGTTGATCGTGCACGATACTCATGTGAGACAAGGCTGAATGGATGGGCGGCTGCATGGCAAAGCAGGGCAGGAGAAAAATTACATTTGATATTTCGCGTACAAGAACCTATCGAGAGCACTTACACTATCGACGCCACGGGAACTATAGGGTCTGCGTCACAGAAGTGTGCAAGAAGAGGAAAAATATTAGGAGAGAATACAGCACTTGTTTTTGCAGCGAAAACGTATATAGCTAGGAGAAACGAAAAACCACTCAGCAGCAGTGTCACGAGCGGTCTGCATTGACCGTGTTATCAGTTACGCCGTTCGCAGGGTCGCACTCATGCACACGCGCCATTGGCTGCGTTGTGAGTGACGTTGTTCATCCTGTCGCAGCCACGGCGCTCTGCGCGCGTGTGTCAGTTTGTCCTGAAATCTTCTTCACGGGTATCCCACGGACAACTTTAAAATAGCGTGGACAGTAGAAACGAGAGAGAGCTCGCATTCGCCGGGCCGACAGTGAAGTCCGCGCACAAAAAATCACAGCATATTCACGGAATGCGTGATGATGAGTGGGGTGAAGCATCCGCCAGTCCCTGTTCGCTTCCGTCCGTTCGTTCGTTGCTTCCATCCGTCCGTGCGTCTGTCTGTGTGACCGTCTGTGCATTCGTCCGTACATCCTTCCGTCCATGTGTCTGTCCAACCATGCATCCGTTCATCCGTACGTGCGTGCGTTCCTCCATCCGTCCTCGTATCTGTCTGTCTCTCCGTTCATCTAGTGAACACTCCAAGTACCGCCACCTCGCATCCTTTCATCATACATTTATCATATAGTAGTACCGCCATCCAGCGAACATTCCAAGGGCTAAACGAGAGGTGGCACGGCTGGACTGGAGGAGCGGCACGCGCGCACTTTATTACGGCCTGCGCTTCGTGTTTGGTTCTCACCTTTCCCCGCCGCAAGCTCATGGCACTGCGGCCCAACCCTCAATAAACCTTGCTAAAACCAAGGACGTTACACCAACTGAGTTTTTTTAGATTAAATTATCAATATTCGTCTCTGTATGTTATTTTGTTAGAAACAAGTTCTCTACTTATTTATGATTAATGTGCGTGGGTTCCCTTCTCCATTCAAATGAGTGCGCGCGTGCGTCTTGTCTAGTCCGGTCGTAGAGGTGGCTACCTATTACTTCGACGCACTGCTACTACGTACATCGCGGACGCACGACCCTCGGCTTAAGGTGCTTCGCTCCTAAAACAGGCCCGGGAAGCCAAGTGCCGGCAGCAACTGGATCGGCAGCTTTCTAAGCCGCGCTAAATTTTGAACGGGAATGCAAGCGTCAGTGGTAGGCACATCCTGGAAACCACGCCACCGAGTTAACTCGCGATATCAAACGCTTGCAACATCGAGGCGTTGTGGTGTCAATGTGATGATTGCGGGAGTGGGTTCGTCGGAGTTTCTGAAGAGAAACATTAGCTCCGGCTGCAACGCCTGTGACCCACGTGTGATTTGAGAATCACTGTGATTAATTAACTCAATGCGAAACGTATTTAACCACTCACAACACTCCTCCATGACCGTAATCATGTGAGGCATAATGGGCGGCATGTAAAATAGGCACTGTGGTAAACCCAAGCCAAACGTGTGTGTAACCACAATAAAAAGCACGAACATGTAACCGATAGTTTGGAGAGGCTTCAGTGCCGCGTCGGGTTGAGGCCGCGGATAAACCGGGGCTGCAGGTTTCAGCCTTAGCTGGTTAACTATTTGTTCGGAGTGCTTGGGTGGTGATTTTCACTATTTAGGAACCTTGTGAGTGGCCCTTTAGGGTGCTTTTTAAGCCGGTATTTACACACCTATACTTGTTTGAACCATGTGCACGTATCGCCCACAAGGAAAAAGAAATCCATAAACCACTGCGCAGGTGCAAGGAAGAAACTTAGACCTGGGCGCAAGATGGCCAACAAAATGACGGGAATTAAGTTTCACTGTTCGCGACATGCACGCATTGCGGTGAGAGTAATCTAAAGCTCTCGATAAGGCTCCTTTACGTTCAGTTATGACTAGCGCCATGCGATAATGTTTATGAAAATTTTCCTCTGTGAAACCCACTTTTACAGAATTGAAAAATCGAGAGCATGTCCCAATACTTATATATACAGTGACTGTGTGGTGAGATGCTTACTTACCTAGAGGCTGCTACTATAATTCTCTTATTATTATGGCAGGTGCTTTGAACGTGTAAGTACTCCTCTTTTTATATTTTTACGTGGTTTCGTTTAACGGTATGATGACCTAGTGGCACATATCCTGAAATGCGTCTCGGAATAGAAGGGACGAGGTTGACAATGTGTGCGCGAGCTGTGCTGTGGTTACTGAGTGATTGCGGCTATCTTCACGTAAAATATTTGGTGGAGGGGCTGGGTACTTTCTTTTGACGACACAGCTCCGCAGTGGACGCCTCCTTGAGTCTATGGATCCGGCTAAAAGCACGCCTTCCCCACCTACCGCGGCAAATTCATTGAGAGCAAGCTGGTTCAAGGCAACCCCGTGATACCTCGTACCTCTGCTGGAGACAACAATGTGAATGTGGACAAGTAGCTCAGTACGTATGAGCGCGTCAGCAAGCAATATGCGCGGGACCC
Organism: Rhipicephalus microplus; assembly: GCF_043290135.1. Lineage (NCBI taxonomy): Eukaryota > Metazoa > Arthropoda > Arachnida > Ixodida > Ixodidae > Rhipicephalus > Rhipicephalus microplus. The sequence goes on along the minus strand of NC_134705.1, from coordinate 43,757,822 downwards.
AACTTGTATGCTGACGAATGTCATACTATATCTCGATTGATTTGTTGCGTTTACGTCGCAAAACCGCCACATGATTATGAGAGAGGCATCATATTACATCTCGACAAGACCCCTCGCGTCTGGTTTGAGACCAACGAACACAAAATCACAAGCTGGGAAATGTTTAAACAACAGCTCCGTGGCCTGTTTGGCAACCCATTTGCTCAACAGCTTGATGCTCGGAAACAACTGACCCTGCGTACACAGAGGTCAACCGAGCCCTATTCGACCTATATTCAAAACGTGCTAGCTTTGTGTCAAAAGGCCGATCCCGACATGGTCGAGTCTGACAAGGTCTCGCACATCGCAAAAAGTATCGCCGACAATGCGTTTAACCTCCTCGTATTCAAACTCAACGACCATCGATGCCCTAATCAAGGAGTGCTGCCACGTTGAGCAGGTGAAGGGTCGACACATTTAACACCAATTCAATCGCCTATCAAACACCGCTGCAACATCATCTTGCGAAGCCACCTCTTGTCAGCCGTCTGCAACTGATGACGTGACGTGCATCACCCGACGTGAACGCTAGGCCGCGTACCCGGGTGCCAGCGAACCGACGTTGTCCGACACCTCGACGCCAGCTGTTGCCTTGGTCCAGCTGTCACTTTGATCCAGGTTCACCAGGAATTCACTGACCCGAGTATCTCACCCAATGTATGCGCCGTCAACAATACTGATGCCTCAAGAGCTTCTGTGAACACGACACACCACCATCCGTACTCACTTCGGACCAAGAACCTGTCCTAATGGCAAACAGCTGATGATAAGCTGATCTGCTTCCGCTGTGGGCGTACGTGACACGCCGCTCATTACTTTCGTAGCCAGTGGCCATCTACGCCTTCTAGCCCCTGCCCCATTTACACTTGCCCACGCGCAGCTTCTGGAGAGGAAGTTGGCTTGAGTACCTTATAAATTCTCTGTTGCCCTTATGTCTGAACCAGAACTCACTTGAAATGTATATGCTGATTGCACACATGTTGAAGCTTTGATTGATACGCGCGCACACGTCTCCATTATCAGTTGGGATTTTTGTCGTCGCATGTCCTCCCGTCACCATTGATCAGTGCCGCGTAAGTCGCGGATGGCGCAACAGTCCCGGTCGTTGGTATGTGTGCAGCTCAAGTTACCACAGTCGGTCATCAAATGGTCCTTTTTACAATCCTTGCAACATGTCCCCACGACGTCATACTAGGCCTGTATTTTCTTGCCGCCGATTCGGCTCTTATCGATTTTCCGTTGGTGTGCTCCGCCTTGAACTGTCACAAATCAGTGACCCCATTTGTGAACCTGCGTGCCCATTACAATGCAGTGAATTTGTTCAAATACCCTCTAAAACTGACGTCAATTTTCTGTGCTCACCGGCTGTGCCAGACAGTGACTATTACGCTACGCCTCTCACCGACGTACTCCTTGCGCATAGTGTTGTGGTTACCAACACTGTGCTCAGCATCACAGCTAACAGAACTTGTCTACCACTTGTAAATTTCGGCTTCATGGATCAAGTACTTCTACAAGGCATTTATGTAGCCCATATTTGTATTTTGCTCAATTTAGAAATCGAATCTTTTTCCTTGAATAACCTTGTTCGTATACGCAACGCATGCCACTGGCAGCACCCTCGGGCAGCCATCGAACTGTAGACAGGATTGCCTCTGATCTTCCACATGAGCAAGTTGAAGCCCTGCAGTGCGTTCTTGGGGCCTATGGGGACACTTTAAATTTTGGTGACCGACTTTTAGAGCAGACATCATTTGTCCAGCATTGCAAACACAAAAGTGGATGCCAAATATGTTTACCACCGTCTTCACAGAGAGCCTGCTTCTGAACGCAGCGTAATCCAGAAGGAGGTGAACAAGGTGCTAGCAAAGGACATAACTGGGCGATACTCCAGTTTCTGGGCGTCCCCGGTGGTTTTAGTTTAGTAGAATGACAAATTGTGGCGAGTTTGTGTAGACTATCACCACATAAACATTACAAAGAAATATGCCTACCATCTGCCACGAATTCACGACGCTCTTGATTGTCTGCATAGTGCCGCCTACTTCTCTTCCATCTACCTTAGTTCTTGTTATGTGTAGATTACCATGGACACCATGGACCGTGGCTTCACGTGGTCTGCGTGTCCTGTTATTTGGGCAACGTATAATTGCGTTTTATGCCACTTTTGAAATGCACCTTGAGAGGCTGTCGAAAATTTTTGAGGTATTCCGCCTCGCCTGACTTACTGAATCCGTCTAAGTGCATGTTCCACAGCCGTGGCATTGCAATACTTGGCCATATTTGGACGCTAACAGTGCACAGCCTGATCCCCAAAAAGATCGAGCTATGAAGCACTTTCCTGTTCGAAAATCGTCAAATATGTCCGCAGCTTTGTGGGGCAGCGTACTTCGAGCGGTTCATCAAAAACGTTGCGGGAATTGCCATGTCCCTCACAAATTTGCTGAAACTAGATGTTACCTTTAACTGGGGTCTCTCGCAAACAGCAGCTTTCTCTGATTTCACCACTTTGCTCACGTCTTCTGTTCTGGCCCACTTCGACCCTTTTGCACGAAGCCCGCACAGAAGCCAGTGGTCACGTAATAGGCACTGTGTTGGCTCAGCGACAACGTGAGAAGAATTTCGCAATAGCTTATGCTGCAGGCTGCAGTCCACCTTGTAGCGGAATTGTGAAATCACGGAGCGCGAATGCCTTGCTTTGGTGTGGGCAGAGCCAAAATTTTGCCATTACTTATACGGCCATTTATTTACTGTTCTCACCAACCACGACGCCCTATGGGGCTCACCTCTCTGAAAGATCCAGCAGGTCGTCTCGCTCGCTAGACACTCCGCCTCTAAGAGTATTCTTACACGATAATGAGCAAGTCTGTAAAACTGCACAAAGAGACGCAAAACTGCACGCTACCTTGTGGCCTCCACGAGCTTCACGACCCGTTAACTACAAGTCACGTACATTGGCACGTCTCGCACATATGACCGTGTGCGCCACTGCTTCTACTGGCCTGGCATTTCGTGCTCTGTACGTCGTATGTCAATGCCTGTGATGTTTGCCAGCGCCGGAAGAAGCCACCATGACTCCCTGCCGGGTATCCTCTGCCCATCAACATTCCATCAAAGCCCTTCTTCTCTGTCAGTTTGGACCGCCTCGGTCTCTTCCCACACCCGCCCTTGGAAACAAGTAGGTTATGGTCACTACAGATTATGCGACCTGCTAAGCAGATACACGAGCCATGCTAACAAGCTGCGCAACAGACGACGCCGATTTTCTGCTACGCTCTAACGTTTTTGTGCATGGGACCTCGCGCCCACTGCTGAAAGATTAGGCCGTACGTGTTTTTCTAAAGTGGTGTACGATATCCTGCATTCCTGCTCTACTAATCATAATCTAGCGTCCTCGTACCATCTCCAGATGAATGGGCTTACAGAAGGCTGAAACCGCACCCTGACGGACATTCTATCGAAATAAGTCTCGGCCGGACGTCGTGATTGGGACCTTGCACTACCCTACGTGACGAGTGCGGACAATTCCTCCAAGCATGAAACGAATAAGTACTCACTATTTTACCTTTTGTTTGGAGACTAACAACCATTGCCATTGGATAACTTCCTGCCGGCTGCTGCACAGCCTACCTCTCAATACGCACGCGATGCTATTTTTGCCCGTGCTGACACCGCCCGTCAGCTTGCTCGCAGCCGATTAATGGCTTCCCGGGAAGCGCAGAAGCATTTTTACGGTGAGGGGCACCACGACGAACAATTTCTGACGCGTTCATTTGTTCTTTTTGGTCCCCCACGCGACATGCAGCCCTTTCTGATAAGCTTCATTCTCGTTTTGCGGGCGCATACCACGTGCTTCGACGAGCAGCACCCGTTACATACGAAGTTCTTCCTTATGATCCCTGAACCTCCTCTGTTTCGTTGTCCCGTGACGTCGGTAATGAATCAAGGCCTTAGAGCTACCACCCTCCTCCTTTTGTGGCTCCACAGACGCGTGGGTTCAGTGCCTTCGCCACCGGGAGTTGTCTTACGCGGTTTCGGCTGATGGTAACATGGCATAGTGGGACATTTCCTGAAATGCGTATCGAACTAGAAGTGACAAGGTTGCCATTGTGTTCGAACTGTGCTGTAGGGACTGATAGCTGTTATTCCCACGTAACAATATTTTTATGAAGCACGTATGCTAGTTTTATTGGATCAACAATTACACGCTGCCTGTAGCACGCGTGTTTGCGTCAGCTGGTTCGCCCCGGTTGTTTTAAACATATTGCGACTGCGTAGGTATGCACGCGCCACTCATCGAGTATTTATGATCCATTGAGTATGGAAGGTTTATTATTTAATTAAATAATTATTTATAAATAATTAGTTATATCCTCAAAACTTAAGTAAGGAACTTCACATGATGGGTGGACATCAAAAAAAGGCGGTATCAAACATAATGGTTAAAATACAGCCGAGTCAGCTTCCTGGATGATATTCTTGAAGTGCGTATAATCGCAGATGACAGCTGCTTCTTTCGGAATCTCTTTTCCAGTCTCGGGTGATGTGCAAGAAGAACGACCGCTGAAATGATGTGGTTAAGCGTGCGGTGGAATTACAGTGTTTGGATGACTTGTGCGATGACCTCATTGGACTCGTTTAATGAGCTGGCTGTCACGTGTAGCACCCCGCCGTGGTGGTCTAGTGGCTAAGGTACTCGGCTGCTGACCCGCAGGTCGCGGGTTCAAATCCCGGCTACGACTGCATTTCCGATGGAGGCGGAAATGTTGTAGGCCCGTGTGCTCATCAGGTTTTGGTGCATGTTATAGAACCCCAGGTGGTCGAAATTTCCGGAGTCCTCCACTACGGCGTCTCTCATAATCATGTGGTGGTTTTGGGACGTTAAACCTCACATATCAATCAATGTCGCATGTAGCTGAATGAAATGATTTGTGGAAAAGACAAAGACGTGCAATGCGACGACGAAAAGAGAGGATAGGCAGCTTTAGCTGTTTATTAGGTTGGAGATGCTGAATTAACGAGAGTAACCTTAAGCAATGAATCTAGCTGCTTTGTTCTGGACAGGCTCTAGAGTTTTAATATGATTAGTTTGATTGGTGTCAAGGTGGATACATGAATATTCAAGTTTAGGTCTGACAATGACGATATAAGCTAGTAGATTAACGGAAAGTGGTACCATGAAAATGTTACGGCGTATGTAACCAATAGCACGGTTAGCGGAGTGAGCTATGTGATCACCCCATGATTGGTCGCTCGAAGGTTAGTGTTTGATCGAGTCAATAGCACCTATATGACAGTTGTTGATTGTGTTAGTAGATGGTGCGTAGTTTCAGTGATGGTGGAAAGAAATGAGGAACGTTTTATTGTATAAAGTGACATCGACAAGTTTGTTGAAAGGTTATGCTGTAGGAAAAAAATATCGGTAGAGCTATGCATTGGGCGATAAAGAACGTAATGGTCGGCGAAAAGGCGAACGTTAGAATAAACAGAAAGTGGAATGTCGTGGGTATATATCAAGAATAAGACAGGCCCGAGATCGGTACTCTGGGGCAGGTTAGACTGGAATGGGAAGAGTTGGGAGGAATGGTTATTAAGATGCACAAACTGTTAGCGGTTTGTTAAGAATGATTTGATCCAGTTGAAAATACGCTGTTGAAGGCTTAGACGCTAGACTTTTAGTAGGAGACAAGATTGGGGCACTTTGTCAAAGGCTTTTTTGAAGTCTAGAAACACTGTGGTTTCTGAGATGTTACGATATAGGAGAAGGTGGATGTCGTGCAGGAATAATGTTAGTTTGGTCTCGCCTGAGTGCTTTTTACGAAAACTTCCAGATGATCAAAAGCTGGCAACTTGAGAGAAAATTATGTGTACCATAATATTTGAACAAACAATAGTGAGCGAGATGGGGAGGTAGGTACCTGCAGATAAGCGATTACCTTTCTTGAAGACCGGAATTCTCTCCTCAATTCACCAGTGTTTTGATGCTACACATGTGTCGAGCAATTGTTGAAAAATGATGGATAGTATAAAACTACCAATATGTTTGGTATTTTTAAGAATTTTGGCATTGGGTGTCATCTACACCACACGATCAAGAACGTTTTATTTGTTGATTACAATAATTCCCCGTGAGCTGAACTGAATCATCGGCATTGGCGGCAAAGCAAAATGTGGATATTCAGAAAGTTTGCCACTAGCTTCGTTAGCAAAAAGGAAACGAATTATAGAGTTGAAGGCAGATGGAAGGTGACTATCAGCAATAGGGGATGCAGAACTGTCACCAAATGAAACTAATTTTATCGTCTGGTTTTAATATTTTCCAAAAGCGGCATGGTTTGTCCCGAAGCATGCGTGGTTGAAGAGAAATGTTTCGTTGCTACCACTAATATTGCAGGATATTCTTCGACTGTGCTTTTATACTTGGCCCAGGCTCATTGCGTGCTCGACTTCCTGGCAGAATAAAACCGTTTTTTGTTTTTTATACGTTTCCGACTGATAATAAACCAGGAAGAACGAGATCTTTCACATATGGTGATTGTTGCAATGTAAAGTATGACCAAGTCTTGCATCTCAGATTTAAATATAACCCTTTTAGATTCAGTGGTACGTTGATGTGAGGTTGAAGAAAATTTGCTATAAAAAGCTGCCAAGTTGTTTTTCATAGCGACCTAATAGACCCTGTCGTAAAAAGTCAGCAATAGGTAATATTTTATGTTTTTAGTTCATGTTACAGAGTAACGTAATGCGAATCTCAGTGTGATCACTGAGACCGCTAGTATAAGAAGAAAAAGCCATCGGGTTTTTACGGAATCGGAAGGTCAAGAATGTAGCTTAAATAATAGGTTAGCGTGTAGTTTAAACGAGAAGCTGTGACGGACCGAAATAAGGCACATGTGGAAGAATTCATTAGATACATGATCTGTGTTTTGGCAGGCGGATTACTTGGACTCGTGAATTGAAGTAAAATTGAAATTGTCAAAAAAAGAGAGAGTTGTTACGTATTCGGCGGCCAGACGACAGCAGGCCCAGGAAACGAACGACTCAAGCAATGCCAGCAAGACAAATCCCGCTTTATTCAGTTTGCGACGTGCTTTTAAGCGCTACGCAGCCAATCAGACGTTGGCAGGAAAGGAAAGGAAACAAAATAGCGCATCAAGTGGGGCGATCTTAGCGGAAAGCCACAACATAAACAGAAGGGCGAGCACCGTGAATGTTACAACTCAAACAAAGCTACCCGTAACGGAAAGTGTTCACGAGGATAACGCTTCATGAACGACTGGAGGTGGTAACAGGAAGCCAACTTGTGGGCAGGTTTGTCCAAGCAGAGCACCGACGTTTGTACGGTCACATTGTCCATTGTCGCCTGGTCACATTGGCTTCACATGCGCGAAGACGCCAAGGTGCATGGAGGTTCAGCCGTTGAGGTAGACAGTGCAGAAAGAACGGAGATGACATTTTGATTCTTTTGGAACAATCCCGTGAAATCGGGCTGTAAAGGCAAGGAGGAGGCGAAGTTCCAAACGGGCACCTCTCGCCGAGTGCCGATTTGCTGCTTTGCATGGTAGTTTGCAGCAGACGCCTGGAGCAGAGTAATCTCATCAGCTGGCACGACAGCAACTGAAATGGCTCATTGAACGAGTGGCACAAACGCAGTAACTACGTCAGAAGCAATATGGCACCCAAATTCAGAAAAGCCCGCCAGTTGAATTCACTGCGAGCAGATACGTGAAAGCCGAGCACGAAATGAATAAAAAAAGTATTTCCGCCAAGGTGCATGTACATAAGCGACTGAAACAATGACCATTTGTTGGCAGCTACGGCTAAGGCAATCAGCACAGGCATGGTTTTCGCCTTTCTTGCGCCATACTGATAAATCAAATTGCTGAAGTGCTAGGCCCCAACGCATCAAGCGGCCGTTTCTGTTTGACATTTGATTTAACTACGCAAAAGGTGAGTGATGAGGTTCAATAAATGAAGAGCCTTTCAGATAACGCGAAAGCTTTTCGTGAGTCCACACCAAGCAAGCGCATTCATTTTCTGTTCTATTTAGGCCTGATAGCGTGAAGTTGACTTGCGACTCGAGTAGACAACAGGATGCTCCTCGCCCTTTCCGTTTACGTGGTTTAGAATAACGCCCAGTCCACGGTCGCTGGCGTCAGATTGAACTAAGAAGGAGAGAAAGTAATGTGGTGCGGCGAGGACGGGTTCGCTGACGATAAGCTTTTTCATCTCCGCAAAGGCATTTTTACGCGGCCTATTCCAATGCACAATGCTTGTCTCTGTCTTGCGCAGAGCATCTGTGGAATGACTAGCGAAGTTTGTGAAGTTTAGAATGTAGCTTCTGTAGTAGTCAGATAAACCCAAAAAGGAACGTAAGTCGGTGTTTCTTTTTGGCAAAGGAAAGTTAGTGATTGCCTCAACTTTTAATTCGGAAGGGCGTCGCTTCCCTTGGCCAACAACATGACCCAAGTAGTGGACTTCAGAGCTTGCAAGGATAAATTTGCCGAGTTCAAGGTCAAGCCTGCTTCGCGTATTCGAAGAAATACATGATGTAGATGTTCCAAATGCTGTTTCCAAGTGCTAAAAACAGCTATATCGTCAAAGTATGGAACAACGAATGACTCGGCTCCTTTGAGCACTTAATGCATTAGCTTTGAAAAAATGAAAGCTGCATTTTCGAGGCCAAAAGGGAGCACAAGAGGCTGATATGTGCCTGTTGGGGTCATAAAAATGAGGCCGCTCACCAAAAAGCCCAATGAAGCAAATCGGGAAATTGTGTGGTCCTTGGAACCAAATCCGAGTGAACTGGCGCTCAGCTACGCAGACCAGCTTAGCCGGCACCGAAAACAAAGAATGCTTTATCTACCTCCAGATGAAGCATTAACCCGGGCCCAAGTGACTACACTGCAAAGGGCTCACTCATCGTATACTCAGCTCGAGGAGGCTGGCCGCAATAGTGAAAGATGAAAAGCAACACAAGTGTATTAACTCTGGCCTAGCACAGGCAGGACAAGGCCACGTATTATGGGGTTGTCCCAACAACCCTGCACCCGAGGAGCTCCTGCAGCCTTCTCCCTCACCGGAAGCCGGGGAGAGGTCCTTGAGTAGCCTGAATTTGCATATACAGGCCAAGTTGGCGAACTGGTCTGCTAGTGTTGCTGCCCCTCGGGTCCTAACCTATAGCCCCTGCCAAACATGGCTTCCCCCATTTCCCCGCCCCTTTGTGAATAATAAAGCTTATTCCTCCTTCCTCCGACGTTTGGCGAGCTTACTGGCGTATTTTTGCAAGTGGCACTTGCCAGAAGGCGCGTATCAGATCTAACGTAGAAACGTACTGTGCCGCGAACACTTTCTCGACCAAGGCCGCATTGTTTGAAATAGGAAACAGCTGCGTTTTTGTTATCGCTTTCAATTTTCTATAGTCGATGCACGGTCGTGATTTCTTGCCAGGACTTTTTAGGATAAACATGGGTGACACGTACTCGCTTTCCTCTGGCACGATTAGACCTAGTGTGAACATGTTTTGAACGCATTCATTCAAAAAGTTCTCGTGACGGGGCAAAAATCTGCGCATCCTTGTGCAGCATGACATTGAGAGTTGACATCCAACCAACCTTTCTGAACGAGAATTGTCTTCGCGGGATAGAGACTAAACAAGTCGCTGAAGTTGCGTACAGGCAGTTCCAACTCCTTACTCTGCTGGCTAGGTAGAGAAGCTTGTTCAGTGACTGATTCAAGTGTCTCTTCTGTTGATGGCAAAGAGCAGGGGGTTGGTACTTGGGGACCACGAAAGTTTATCTCTTCTGGTTCGTTCTGCACAATGCTCAACGTCTCTGTGCGCTCGATAAACGGCTTCATAAGATTGCAATGTTATATTGTCACATTGTTGCGCTTACGGGGTCTCGTTACCAGTTAATTCGAGTATGAGAGCTTTTGTTTAATTGTGACCGGCCCATGCCATGCTACTTCCAGTTTGTTTGCCTTCTAAGCCCCAAGAATGGTCATTTTGTCGCCTTCCTGGAATTTTCGCTTGCGTGCGCATTTGTCGTAGTGGACCTTTGAGCGTTTCTGGGCTTCCGCCATGTTTATCTGCGCCAGTTCTTGCGATTCACGTAGGCGCTTCAATAGTGTCAGCACGTACTCGACAACGGACTTGTCGAAAAACTTATCTTCCCACTTTCCTTTCAACAACGTGAGCTGGGAGCGAAGCGCGCGACATCGTGGGGACAGCTTCGTCCCAGTCAGCGCCCTTCTCGAAACAGAGTGCGCTTCATTACGAAGTGAAGTTTTTCGACCGAATTACTTTGTGGATGGTAGACGGAGCTGTGGTGAAGTGTTATGCCGCATTTTTTCAAGAACGTCGTGGTAGGCGCACTTGTGAACATGTAACCTTGGTCGCATTGAAGTTCACTGAGAAAACCAACTCTTGCAAAAATGCCAAGTAGCACGCTTACAACAGCTGTAGAGCTCAACTCCGGTAATACCACTGCTTCCGGAAACTTAGTGGTAGGGTAAGTGAGTGTGCGCAAGTCTTTGTTGCCCGTCGCTGTTACTGGTAAATGGCCTACGATGTCGACTACTAATCTGCGAAAACGTTCGCCAATTAAAGTTACTTGGGCCAAAGGTGCTTTCATTTTCTTGTTGTGCCGTCCCGTTCTTTGGCAAACGTTGCAGCAACGTACCCAGTGCTCAGATTCTTTGAAGCAGATCGGTCAATAGTAGGCATTCAGTAATTTGGTTTTGGTCTTGTTGATGCCTAAATGGCCAGCCAAGCTATCACTGTGAGCCAAACCCGTAAGTGCAACTCGATACTTTTTGGGAACTACAAGCTGTTCAAAGCATCGGCCTTTGTTGTTTTTAAATGTCCTGTATCATATAGCAGCTTTCACTACGACTGACACTGTTTCTTTTTGCTTCCGTTTTGATTTTCGCCAGCACGTTTGCAGTGACTCGTCGTTCGCTTGCTCATGTTTGAGAGTACTTTTGTCTACCTTCGCAAGAAGTTGGAAATTTTTGCTGACTCGGCCGCAGTCGTCGGTTCTTCGGATGGTACAGTCAGGTTCATTCCTATCTCGTAGCACATTCAGCCACTTTGCTGATGGCATAACTCCAGGTTGACCTAGTTGTGAGGCACATAACTGCACACTCGCTCACATGCTCTGGCCGTGCCCGGCGTTACATGGCGCAAAGAGCAGCATAGAACAAGACAGAGAGGGCTCTAAAGAGCCCTGAACTCTCAGTACAATACTCGGCCGCCCAGGAGGCCTGCGAGTGGGTGGAGCGCCACTGTCTTTTAGTCCCGGCGTAGACGTGGCCAGCAACGACAACGGACCCCTCTTAGAGGGGTGTCTGATCAGTTATCCAGGACCAAATAAAGGTCATTTCTCTTCACTTCACTGACGGGGCTTATCGCTTCACCTCGGAGCGTGTTACCGAAGGGAGTAATGTTATCGACAGCTGGCGTGATAGGAAGAGTTGCGTTTGTTGCGGCAGCTTGTGACTGTTTCCATTGGTCTAGAATATTAGCGCCAATTGTAGCGCTGGTAGCTTGCGCTCTTGAGTGGGACCTTCTGTTGACCATTAGAGGGTTTGTATGAATTTCAATTCCTGGAGTTTGCAAGTTCCTCATTGATTTGTTAGAAAAAAATGGAAGAAGTTTTTCGAGGTAGCTTGTCGGAAAACGCAGCGTCAGTTTCAAATTTGCGGAAGGCACCCGTCATTTCGACTCTGGCTACAGGCAAGCACTTCATGTCTGGCTCCAGTGCCTGAAGGATCCATACACATGGACCTGTGAAGTGCTCGGGCTTAACAAACGAAGGGTGGACAATATCAAATGTTGCTCCCGTGTCACGCACAACCTCGCAACTGATGCCGTTAACCTTCATATCTTATGTATAAGGTAAGAGTAAGTCACTCTCATTAGTGAGCAAATGGACAGACACTGCTGGCTGTCGACAACGGGCTGCGTTGTGGCCTGGTTGTTGGGATTTATAGCAGACCAAGGGTTGTTTTTCTTCGACTTTAAAACTTTTCAGTTCACCCGCGTTAATTGCATGCCCTTGGACGATAACATGATCTGGTTTTCATTGGTAGGTTTCTCGCGTTCCCTTCTGAAACTTCTTGAATGCTGCCGCTGGCTTATTTCGCTGTTCGTCCAATTTTTCATTCTACGGGAACGGTACTCGTCTGCCAAGCTAGCTACCATTTGCAAAGTCTCGACGTTTGGCTTGTCCTGAATTCAAAGGTGCATTTGGTCCGGAATGGAGGCATAAAACTGCGCAAGAGCAAATAGTTCAACAAGACGTTGTTTTTCCTCATATGCGTTGGTGCTCTTAAGCCGTTCCTTTAACAATCTCATGGACCTGTAGGCGAATCGGGGTATGACTTCCTTTGGACACGCCTCGTGTTACAAAACTTCACCCTGAAGGCTTCTGTTGACAAGCTGTACCTTCGCCTAACTGAAGCTTAGCCTTATCGTAGTCACGAATATCTTCGTATGGCATTTTCGTGATTACATCGGCTGCCTCATTTGGCAGAGCAAAGTCAACAGGCGTTGTGACAAAGCCTTTTCTGCAAGTGCTGCTCTTGTACACGTCCTCTCGAAGTTCATGAGATATAAAGTGATGTCACTCCCGGCCTTGAAAGGTTGCATGTATGCATGCATGTCGAAAAAATTATGACGTTCAAGGTTATATGATTGCATCTATTTTAACTTCATTTCTACTTCTCGTTCTTTAAGTCTTTCGGACACTGCTTTCCAACACTCTTTGAATTCGTCAGCATTTGCTCCGCATTTGGATATCGCTTCTATAATTTCAGCTTCCGCATCAACTTCTGGACAGGAATACCGAGCTCTTTTGCTATAGCAACACTAGGCTGGGTTTCAATAACGACGTGAGAATCATGCTTGCTGTTAACATCTCCAAGGCCGCCTCCGACGTACGCTGCATACCACCGCCACCGCTGCCACCAGCTGTTACGTATTCGGCTGCCGCACAACAGCAGGCCCAGGAAACGGATGACTCGAGCAGTGCCAGGAAGACAAATCTTTTATTCAGTTTGTGACGCGTTTTTAAGCGCTACGCGGCCAATCAGACATTGGAAGAAAAGGAAATAAACAATATAGCACATCAAGTGGGGCAATCTTAGCGGAACGCCTCAGCATAGGAAGAAGGGCGAGTACTGCGTATGTTACAGATTGGTTGGTATGTGGGGTTTAACGTCCCAAAACCACCATATGATTATGAGACGCTGTAGTGGAGGGCTTCGGAAATTTAGACCACCTGGGGTTCTTTAACGTGCACTGAAATCTGAGCTCACGGGCATCCTTCATTTCCGCCTCCATCGGAAATGCAGCCGCCGCAGCCGGGATTCGAGCCCGCGACCTGCGAGTCAGCAGCCGAGTACCTTAGCCACTAGAACACCGCAGCGGGGCAGCGTATGTTACAGAGTATTAGGATTAGCAAGCTTTATCTTGTGTATTACGTCATTAAAATCGAGTGCAAAGAAGCTCTCAGAACTGGGTGAACGGGAACAGACGCCAATGAGCGCGCATGGTGAAGCTGCGTGACTGCAAGCCCACAAAATTTCGAAAGGTGTTTGCACGCTTACAAGGAAACATTGTAAATGACGATTAGTAGCTATCAGTACACCAGTACCACAAGTGTTGTCCCTATCTTTGCAGAAGATGTCAAACTCAGGCAGGCTGGGAAAGAGCAGAGCGTTTGAGATCAAAGAAATGAACCATGTTTCGGTGAATGGTACGACATTACTGGAAGAGGACGAAAAGGGCCGCTTATGGCGTCACGTTTAGCTATAAGACTACGGATATAACTGTAAAGAATTGATGCATCATGTTTAAGACGCCTAAACATGATGCATCAATTCTTTACAGTTAACTTGGTTGCCAACTTGCTTTGCTGATTGCTAATGTTTGTGCTCGACAAATGTCTGAGTAGGATGACCAAATAAGTAGGTTTTGTTACCGCAGATAAGCTTATCGTCGCGCACTGTGCATGATGGTAATATAACGGCGCAACAAAGCTTTTGTGTTTAGCTCACCGTGCAAGCTGATATCCATTAATGTCTAGTGTTCATTTGAGTAGTTAGTTTTGTGTCTTCTCAAGTACCAGCTAGTGCCAAAGACTTGGTGGTACTTGAAATGGGAAATAATTTACCACAGGCTAATTAACGTTCTCTGTTCATAATGTACACATTCCCGTACGAAGATAGTTTTGAATGGCATAGAAGTCACTCTTGACTTTAATCAACCAAAAGAACAAGCCGACGTCAGGAAAGGGTGATCTTTGCCACAGATAGCCCTTTTATGTATCATATGATTGAGAACATTGCCGAACAGAAAAGACCCCAGCATGTGGAGCTCGTGCATTGAAAAACGGCATCAGATTCGGTAGAGATACCAGTACCTTCGTTGAGATCATAAAATAATTCAGTGACGGCAATGCACTACAAAAAGAAAATTATCACTGAGGAAAGCCTAGGAAGTGTCAAAGTGACATGAAGATGAATATGCAGCGCAAGGTAATGAAAGCACCTTGCTTGTCAAGTGGCAGAGCAAACATTCGCGATGGAGAACCGGAACGTTGCAGCAGCCAAAGTGTGGGTAAACCTAGGTTAAAGATTAGCAGAGAAACCCACTAATGTAAAGAAAATCCACAGCGAAATAGGGATAATTGATTTGTGGGGTTTAACGTCCCAAAACCACCATTTGATTATGAGAGACGCCATAGTGGAGGGCTCCGGAAATTTTGACCACCTGGGGTTCTTTAACGTGCACCCAAATCTGAGTACACGGGCCTACAACAAGCGAAATAGGGATAGGCTGGTGCACATACGGAAGACATTCTGAACTCGTGTCTGATAACTTAACATGGTCTATGAAGCAGGAAGTTAACTACCACTGTAATTTGACACTTCTAACATGTGATGCAAAAACCTACAGAATAAGTTGAGAAGGAGCTATGAGCTGTGAGGCGTGTGATGAGTTGAGTACACCATTTCGCGCTAAAGAGAACCGTGTGGGGATGCGAAGAAACGCCAGTGTTCGTTCGCATTTACATTTTTATTTAATGTTGTGGCATTAAATGTGCTTGCATCAGTCAACTACCCGATGACGCAACAAGCCTTCAGATCACCAGTATTACTCCCGTTCTCACGCCCACAACGTGTTCTCTAGGCGCCTTCCTGTCATCGATTAATTGAGACCTTCCTGTTGTCTAACGAACCCAACTATTTACACTTCTCGACCGTTTCCGGACATCTTTGGACTTCAAACAAAGCTAACCTGGGCCGAACATCTGCAATTGTTCGTCGTATTGACACCAGCATCCACGCAACACTGCGTCAACTACGTCAGCGTCCATACCGGGTCTCTCACATTGAACGCCAAGTTATTGACGATCAAGTGTCTGATATGCTCGATCATGGCGTCATACAGCCGTCCTACAGTTCGTGGGTCTCGCCGGTGGTACTGGTGAAAAAGAAGGACGGGAGCATGAAATTCTGTGTGGCGCGAAGGAGCCGTAACAAGATCACGCGCAAAGATTCGCTCCCCGGAAATGACGACGCTCTCGACTATTTGAAAAAAGCAGAGTTCTTTTTCTCGCCTGATGTTCGATCGGGATACTGGCAGGCACCCGTGGATGAAGCTGACCGCACCAAAACATGCGTGACTCTGGACGGCTTGTACGAGTTTAGCGTGATTTCGTTCGGCCTTTGCAACGCCCCTGCCACCTTCGAGCGCCTGATGGACAACATACTTCGAGGCCTCCAATGGCAGACGTGTCTTTGCTATCTGAACGACGTCGTAGTTTTTTCGAAAGACTTTAATACCCATCTTCTGTGCCTCGCAAGTGTCCTGGATTGCTTCACACATGCTGGGCTCCAACTAAATTTGCAAAAGTGCAATTTTGCCGCCCAGAAGCTCACCATCCTAGGGAATGTTGTCAGCAAGAACGGTATTCTACCTGACCCTGGAAAACTCCATGCCATCGCCCAGTTTCCGAAGCCATTGACACTGAAGGAACACAGGAGCTTTATCGTCTTATGTTCGTCCTTTCCTCGATTTGTCCGTAATTTGACATTGGTCATGGCCTCTTTAACACGGCTACTTTCATACAGCGACAGCATTACGGCGTGGTCTTCCGTTTGCGAAAACATATTCGCGAAACTACGTCATTTGCTTACATCTCTACCGATTCTATGTCACTTTGATTCAGACCCGCCTACCGAAATCTACACCGAAGCTAGTGGAGTCGGCCTTGACACTACGCATGCTCAACGCAAGTAAGGCTTCGACGAGTATGTCGTTTCTTATGCCATTCGGGCTCTTACTAGGGCTGAAGAGAATTACTCAGTCACAGAAAAGAAATGTCTGGCCATCGTTTGGGCAATCACAAAATTTCATCCCTACGTCTATGGCTGTCCATTTGACGTCGCGACTGATGACAACGCTCTCTGCTGGCTATCGTCACTAAAAGACCCATCTGATCATCTCGCTCGTTGAGCATTACGCCTCCGTGACCATGATATCCCTGTCGTCTACAGGTCAGGCCGCAGACATTCAGATGCCGACACTATTTCCCACTCTCAACTTCCCCATAAACATAGAAGTGCTTCTGTTTCCAGCCTCGATTGTGCGGCCCTTTTGTATACTGACATGCCTTACGAGCAGCGCCAAGATGCTTGGATAGTCTCTATGAGTGACTGTCTCAGCCGTCTAAAGTTACCACCAGTCGTTCACGGCGACGCACAGTTCGACACTTCACCATCCGCGATGGACTCCTGTACCGCCGCAACTACCTTTCTGACGACCGCAAGTTGTTGCTTGAGATTTCTCGCCACCTACGTGCTGACATTTGTGACTCCTTACACGCAGATCATCAATGCGGCCACGCCGGTGTGATAAAAACGTATGGACGCCTTCGGCTGTGGTAATATTGGCGCAGAATGTACCACTTTATTCGACAGTACGTGCGTTCGCGTTCAAAGTTTCAACGCTGAAAACTCCCACCACACATAGCCAATGAACAACTGTAGCCGCTGCGTTTCCTCTCCCGACCTTTCGACCGTATCAGAATCGATTTGTACGGTCCCCTTCCCTACACACCTCACGGGAACCGCTGGGTAATTGTCGCCATTGATCACTTGACACGCTATGCTGAAACTGCTGCGCTGCCATTCCGTAAAGTTGGCTCATTTATCCTTCACAATCTTGTTCTACGCTGTGGTGCGCCTCGTGAGCTACACAGCGACTGCGGACGTACGTTTCTCTCCGAAGCCGTGCACGCCCTACTTCGTAAATGCAACGTAGCGCATCGGACAACCAGCGCGTACCATCCACAAGCTAATAGAAAGACTGAACGGTTTAACCACTCACTGGGCGACAAGTTATCCATGTACGTGTTTGCTGACCACACCAACTGGGACAGCAAACTCCCGTTTGTAATTTACGCTTACAACAGCGCCACTCAGTCTACGACAAGATTATCTCCGTTCTTCCTCCTCTTCGGGCGTGAACCTTCCTTATTCATGGACACCATTCTCTGGTATCGTCCGGACGATTCGGAATCCACAACTCTATCCGAAGTCGCCACCTATGCGGAAAAATGAAGGCAACTCGCACGTTTCTTAACTGCACAAGATCAAGCCTACCAGAAGGGCCGTCATGAAGAAAACCTGTCTTCTCAGTCATATTCGTCTGACACGCTGGTAAGGCTTTGGGTTCTCTCATCTGTTCCTGGTGTTTCCACCAAGCTACGGCCGAAATACGAAGGCCCCTACAGAGCCCTACGTCAGGCCTCACCACTTAACTATATTGTTATGGAAAAGACGAGACACCGTATTGACGAGACTGTGGATGAGATGTATTTAAAATCAGCAGTAATTGCGCGACCGGTCGACCGGCGATTGAGGGGAGACAACCCTTCGTCTGCCTCGTAAGGCACACACACGCGTCGCCCTCTATAATATCAATATGCATGCACGAAGCATAATCCCCGGCGGCAGAAGCGCGGCGTCGATGCATCTGCCGCCATAATGTCAACCTCAATGGGAAGGTGGTAGGGCTCCTAGCACGCAACTCGTACAATATCGGTAGCCTGTGGGGCACATGAAGGCGACGGGTGACAGGAGAAATTTCATATGTCACAAGAGTAACCACACGAAGGACTCGGTATAGACCTGTCTAGTGAGTAAGCAGTTTTTCCCACAGGCCAACTCGACGGGTCGGAGATTAGAGCAGGACCAAAGAACCGGGCGAAAAGTGTACGTCGTGGTGTCGTTGATCATACAGACGCCGTTGTTTCTTTTGAGAGGTCAGAATGCGAGTACGATGATTTCGCACGCGTGAGCGGCCCGACTGATAGCGTCCGTGGCGTATTCACTGGTCGGTACTGCAGGGGATGGTATGACGGTGTCTAGAGGCAATGGTGGTTTTCGGCCAAACATCATGAAAAATGGAGTAACTGGTGGTGTCATGGCGCGACGAATTATTGGCAAATGTGACGTGCGGCAACGCAAGATCCCAGTCGGTGTGGTTGGTAGAAACATACTTAGCAAGCACGTCTGTAAGAGTTAAACTTAGACGCTCAGTGAGTCCACTGGTCTGCGGATGGTATGACGTAGTCAGCTTGTGTTTCGTTTCACAAGACTGCAAGATGTCGGCTATGATCTTCGACAAAAAGGTGCGGCATGGTCTGTAAGCAGCTGTTGTGGGGCTTCGTGCTGCAAAATCACGTCCTTGAAGAGGAAGTCGGCGACATCTGGGACGCAGCTCGTTGGAAAAGCTCGTGTGATGGCATAACGCGTGGCGTAGTCGGTTGCCACAGCTATCCGCTTGTTACTCAAGGAAGACGAGAGGAAAGGGCCAAGTAGGTCCAAGCCAACATGGAAGAACGGTTCTGACGGAATGTCAAGTGGTTGAAGGTGTCCGGTGGGAAGTGTCGATGGCGTTTTGCGGCGCTGACATTTCTCCCAAGCCGCAACGATCTTCTGACTGAGCGCGCAAGCCCTGGTCAGAAGAAGCGTCGGTATATTCGGTCGTAAGTGCGTGACACACCAAGGTGACCAGCAGTCGGGAGGTCATGAAGTAACATGTAGAACTTCCAAGTGAAGGTGTTTTGGAATGAAAAGCAGCAGGGGTGGTCTATCCGGCTCAAAATATTTGAGATATAATACACCATCGCGGAGCACGAATGAGCGATGGGACTGATCGGAAATAGCACGTAAGGACGCATCACGGTGCTGCTCGTCACCGATGTATGTCATTTGCGAAAGGAAAAAGACGCAAGGGTTGGTCTCGGTGTCAGGCATAGTACTCGATTTATTGACCAGGTAGCGGGACAGGCAGTCTGCGTCCTGATGTACGCATCCGGGCTTGCACGTCACCGTGTAGGTATACTCTTGCAGTGACAGAGCGCAGCACCCAAGCCAGCCTGCGAGATCCTTCAGTGACGTAAGCCATTATAGCACATGATGGTCAGTTATTACAGAGAAATTTGTGCCATACAAATATGGGCAGAACTTTGAGACTGCCGAAACGACAGCAAGACATTCACGAAATAGATGCGCTCAGCAGCTGTGAGGAGGTGGCTAGTGTAGGCGATAACTCAGTCATGTCCCCGTTGGCGTTGGGCTAAGACGGCACCAATCCCGTGACCACTAGCATCAGTTCGAACCTTTGTCGGAGCGGATGGGTCAGATAAAGCTAGTATAGGCGGATTCGTCAGTAGCGCAATTAGGTGATAAAAAGTAGTAGCTTGGTCGGTACACACGTAAAAGTAACTTCTTTCTTCAGAAGCTCAGTGAGGGGTCAAGCGGTAGTTGCGAAATCTTTTACGAACCTTCTAAAATAGGAGCAAGGTCCTACAATGCTTCGGACACATTTGACAGACTTGGGTACAGGAAAACTGGTGACTGCACGAGTTTTCTCCGGGTCCGGCTGCACATCTGATGCGTCGACAAGGTGGCCCAACGCTGTACTTTGCCGGTGTCCGAAGTGGCGCTTCGACGAGTTTAATTGAATGCCTGCTGCGCGGAAGATGTCGATAATAGCTGACACACGCTGAAGGTGGGTCTCAAATGTTGGGGAATATACAAGTACATCGTCAAGATAACAAAGACATGTTGACCAGTTGAACCCTTGTTGCAGAGAGTCCATCATGCGCTCAAACGTGGTTGGGGCGTTGCATAGCCCAAACGGCATGACTTTGAACTAGCATAGGTCATCTGGAGTTACAAACTCAGTATTTTCTTGGTCTTTTTGGTCGACAGCAATCTTCCAATAGCCGCAACGTAGGTCTAATGAAGAAACGTATCGGGCACCGTGGAGACAATCGAGAGCGTCATCGATGCGGGGCAAAGTGTAAACGTCCTTCTTCGTGATTCTATTCATATGGCGGTAATCAACTTAGAAGCGCCACGTGTCCTCTTTCTTTTTAACGAGGACAACAGAGGACGCCCAGGGGCTCGAAAAGGGTTCAATGATCTTTTTGGCTAGGATCTTCGTGACTTATTGTTCAATTATCTTACGCTCGGGGGCAGACACCAGGTATGGTCGGCGATGAATGGGAAAATACCTGCGGTAATGCGGTGCTTGACGAGTGAAGTCAAGCCGGTTGTTGATGTCGAATATGTCGGTTGTTGATGTCGGTTGATGAATATGTCGGTTGTTGAATAAAAGGGTTGTTGATGTCGAATATGTCGTGTAATGAAGCCAGAAGGCGGCGTGGCGCGGCTGACTACTCAGGTTTAAAGTCCGGAGCGATCATGGAGCGTAAGGTCGCATCGAGGCACGTGACAACTTGTGGGTTACATGCGTATTCAGGACATACGCCTGCCGTAAAACAGGTGACGTGGTCGTCAATTGGGGGTCTTAGCATGGCGACCAAAAATTGCTTGAGGTAGCACTTGCTTTATGAAACTGAAATTGATAACAGGTAAATATGTTCAATTAGAGACCATGTTTACGACGAAAAGTGGGACAGTAATGTCACGTTCCAGGAGAACATCAGGAATCGGCGTCACAATAGAATCTCCGTCGTGCATTGGAGAGGGCATTGTCATTTCAACAAATGTGGGAGCTTTAGGTGGTATTCGGAAGAAGTCGGTAGTGCAGAAGCTGTTCGGGAGTTCGGGATGAGAATCCGGAAAAAGAGGAAGTTCTATGCACAGAGTACCAGTGGCATAATCGATCAGAGCAGAATTCGTCGATAAGATGTCTATATCAAAGATAAGGTCGTGAGGGTAATTTTCACGCAACGTAAACAAAACGGGGTTATGGTAGCCGGCGATGCTAACACAAGCGGTACACATTCCAGCGATGGTCACAGTTTCACCATCAGCGACACATGGAGCTTTAGTCACTGCAGGGGTGATGAATGTTTTGAGTGAGCGAAACAGATGAGCACTCATTATGGACACTTGAGCTCCGGTATCGTCAAACGCCGACAAAGAATTATCGTCCACATACACCTCAATCATGTTCGAATAAGTGGGGAGCGTCAACGGAGGATTCGGATCAGTCACACTTGATGCAGCACTACCCCCCGGAGCTGCATGATCTAGTTTTACGTTCGAGAGGATCCATAGTTGACCGGCGATGGATAGCGGCGTGGTTGGGGCGATGGGGAATGGCGGCGTTGAGGTGACGGCCAACGAGCGGTGGAGCGGCTGCTAGGGACGTCGGAAGTAGGATACACATGACTGGGTGAATACCGACGGGAGTCGTCGTATGGGCGAGAAGAGGAAAATGGGCTCAAGTTTGGGGGCGTCCGATTGCTGCGGAAGTAGCGGGAGCTATGGCCATCTTGGTGACAGCGGAGGCACATCGGTTTGTAGTCTGCGATTATTCATTCCATCGGATCGCGCGATTGCGGAAGAAAATATGAGTCATGGCGCGGTGCATTTATTGTCATCGGTCTGGAGGCGGGTCAGGAGACAGAGCAGGCCACAGGAAAAGGGATCTTTGAAATTTCTCGCCTCACGACGGCTTGTTTAACACAGACCGCCGGAGGCGTTTGTGCTGTGCCATGGTCGAGTGGAAGTGAAAGAAATGGCGCCACACTTGAGACGCCTCAAGCTCCCGTCGAACTATACGTGTCACGTTCTCCTGCATGGGTGATGCGGCACTGAGATCGGTGCAGGTAGATGTAACAGCAGTGTTTGGTAGCCGCGTGAATTGAGGCAGCACATGGCGACTTTTGGCCATTTCGAAGCGGCGGCTTTCTTAAATAACCACGTTGATGTCGTGACGTTAGTGTACACGAGCACGTTGAAGGCTTAGTCCGTGATGCCCTTGAGTATGTGACCCACCTTGTCACTCTGTATCATTTGCTCATCCACTTCCCAGCACAACACGAGCACATCGTGTATGTACGATACAGATGATTCAGTTGAGGACTGCATATGACTGGCGAGTTCTTTTCACGCTTCGATTTGGTGACTGGATGGGTCCCCAAAGATGTTGCGTAGTCACTTTTTGAAGATATCTCAGCTGGTGATCTCAGTTTCATGGGCATCAAACCAAACACGAGGGATTTCCGCCAAAGTAAAAGATTACGTTGGCGAGCATATTGAATGGTAGGGTCCCGTCGGTGTGTCTGATGGCTAACATGCTCGTACATACGGAGCCTGTAGTCAACGTCAAGCCCAGGTTGTGCGGAGAATGTACCGGGATCCCGGGGGTAGGGCATCATCAAGTATGTAGTACCTGGAGCTCCAGATGGAGATGCTGACGGGTCGTTGCCATTGGTAGCTATGATCGGAGACCAAATGGTGCGGCCACTTCAAAGCTTCGTGGTGAAGATGAGAATTGTTTCTCCTCCACGAAATAGGTTATGGAAGAGACGAGACGCCGTATCGACGTGGTTGTGGATCAGATGCATTTAAAACCAGCAGTAATGACGTGACCAGTTGACCAGCGATCGAGCGGAGACAACCCTTCGTCTTCCTCGTAATGCGCACATGCGCGTTTCCCCGTATAATATTATTGCTACGTGCATGTTCAGCAGCATGCACGTAGCAATGCTGTTGAGCCGGTTCAATCATTGACAGACCGACGACGTCGCGTCCGCGAGACTGTTCATGTCGATCGATTGAAGCCGCACTACGATCACCCGTTACATAGGTCGCCAGGATGGCTCCTTTTCTAGGGGGGGAGGTGATTTGTAGCATTGACATATGACACAGGCAGGGACACCAGCGAAAGAAGAGGAGGAAGAGTGCTGTTGCTTCTCGTGCTCGCTCCGCTTGACAGCTGGCCGGCTTTACCTCTGCGTTTTCTCAAGTAAACGTATATACGGCTCACCGCTAAAAGCGCACTATCCACGTGTTTATTTCATTTGTGTGTGGAGTTGTGTATAAGTGGTGTACCGCTTACGTTACTCCCCTCCATTTGTGTGTATTGCCATACGTGTTGCCGCAAATGGAACACCTAGGGCTGCTAGGAGAGTGCCACAGAGCGAGCGAGCACAGCATTTCACATGAACGCACAGCTGTGTCAGAGAGATAAACGGGAGAGGAGAAATGAAGTGGAGCGTTGAAAGGAGGCAGTGATCTCTCGCCTCCTCCCACTATTTAGCGTGAGCGTAAGGAGAGGGAAGAGTTTACGCATGTGTAGTGGCGGAGCGGATGGTCGGCAGGAGATGGACACAGCTCCGCGCAAAAGCAGCTTCGCAGGTAAAAATGATAGTCGTATCTTGGAGATGTATCATGGAAAACAGCAGAGTGGACCCGACAACAAATAGGGTAGCCGTTGTACGAGTACATAATAAATGTACCTTGAGAGCTCACACCATGAAAGGAGAGCTGAGCCGTGCTTAGTAAGAGCGTCAGAATACATACGAAAAGATGAAAAGCGCAGTGGAAAACGGCAGCGGTTAGAAGTGGCAGCGAAACTCATACAACTGAAAGAGATGTGCGCAAGACCACATTTGGAGATTATTGGAAGATGCCTTCAACCAGCAGTGGACATGCGACAGGAACGTGACGATACTGAATAAGCGGCCATCACATTCTTGTGGCTACTACTACAGTGTTCAAAACACATTCACAGTCAAGAAGTCTTGTACAAAAGAGTTCCGAATTTAAAACTTACCTTCCAACATTTCGCCCTTTAGTGGGAGATCCGAGTGCACAACAGTGCCTTATCTAAGTGGCTAGTTGTGGTCGACTCTCAGCCAGTGTTGCCCAATGTTGTGTTGAGCTGCACCGCACTACATTTTCTGCTATAACAACTTATTCAACAATGAATCAGACAAATGCAACACTACGGCCCTGCAGCCTATAATGAAGCGTTGCTCTACTTCACAGTATTGCGCCCACGAAGACGACTTATAATATGAGCATGTCTTTCGCGATTTGCAGAGGCAGTGCGTCGTGGCAGCTGTGCTGTGCCGGCCCTAGTTGTGAAGGCGAGGCCATCATAGCAATTATTGAAGTAGAGGAAATTGCCTAATTGTCAGACAGTGAGACCTTTCATTTCTCCTCGATTACACTAACGACTGTGCTGGAACGCGAATGGTGACGCCGTATATTGTCACCTTCTACGTTAGGCTTCAAAGTCGACCTGATGTAGCATAGTGAACACGCGCCACGGTCACAGCTACTCGCTTACTTACGAATCGTAAAACTTGTATACATGTCAAACGCTTCGCATGACAATGCCTTCCACAGTGATCTGCATCAGCAGAATCATGAGTTGGGCAAGTTGGTGGATGTTCATAAAAGCGTATTTTACAGCGCAACAGGTTAAATATGGACAGAAAAGTGATAGCGCCGAACTAATAACCAAAATTTATCTGGAAAGGCAAAGAACATAAATAGGAAACAATGATTTATGAAAACGGTGCACACGTGCACGTACATTACAAGACAACATGACTAATGTCTTGTCTAACAGATATAGTTATATTCAGCATTTAAAAAACTGGTACATGGATTGCTTATGCACTTCTTATTGGATATTGTAAAAAGGCTTCGGCTATTTCACGTGTGCGCTGATCAACTTGTTTATATCCGATAGCTGTTTTCCGCAAGTGGGACACAGTGCAAATGAGCTGCCAAATGAGACGCAACTGCAGTGCCTGAAAGCGTCATCTCATGCTTTCGTAAGAGCATGTTTTTGCAACGAACAGGTTGATATGCGGGGTTTAACGTCCCGAAACCACCGCATGGTTATGAGAGACGCCGTAGTGGAGGGCTCCGGAAATTTTGACCACCTGGGATTCTTTAACATCGCCCAGATCAGAGCACACGGGCCTACAATGTTTCCACCTCCATCGGAAATGCAGTCGCTGCAGCCGGGATTCGATCCCGTGACCTGCGGGTCAGCAGCCGAGTACCTTCGCCACTAAACCACCAAAACCACCGCGGCGGGGTGCAACTACCCATCTGGTCTACGTATTCGCAGGCGCAAGACAGTGGAATAGCACAAAGAAGTGGAAGACAGTGGAATAGCACAAAACACGCCAGTATAGCAATACGCATATCTGTAGGCATGATTGGAGACAAATTTGTTTCCTTTTGCCTGAATGCTGACACAACGCTCTATCCACAAAAGCACACACAAGGCCTACTGTATTATGCACTAAAAACTGTATGTTTGCTCCATAACGAGCATCATTGTTTTTCAAACCATGCGGGGCTTTTTGTATGTATGGGTTCACTGAATGACTCTTTTTCTTGCTAACTTTCGGGGCACTGGGATCCCGGCGACAAAACTTCTTGAGCTTTGATACAAATTGTTTGTACACGAGGAAAACAACGGTCACTCGGAAAGCCAGTACTTGCTAGATAGCAACCTGCGTATCAAGTGCATGCGTCCTAAGGAGCTCACATGACTTCTGAAGAGCGGCACTCAGCACAGTTGACGCAATATCTCTCTTTACGGTTTTTGAGTGGCCAGAATTAAAATTAAAGATTGTATTTACAAATCCAGGTTGGTATTGCCAAGAAACATGATCCTTGACGAGAGCCTCTTAAATTGAGGAACGGTAGCCCATCGTTCTGTGGCAGCGCCAAAGTGAAATGCAGAGTCATACCATATTCCTCAAAACCTTCATAATATTAACACCCGATGCAGACCAAATATTAGAGCCCAGTACAGCTATATGTAGTCATCAACATATCTAACAAAGTGTGACTCTAAGCCAATCAAATGCTTTTGCAGCTGCTTGTCTATTAACCCAAGAAATTTATTCCTAATTAGAAGTGCTACACATGATGCAAAACCTACTCGAGCTATAGAAACGACTCAACAGAGATGTCACACTGACTCTGCAACAGCTACTCATCGTCATCGTTATCCTCTTTTATGCACTGCTCTTGAACACTTCAATACTTCACATTGGGGCAAATAACAATACAAATTTTCTACGACTGTACTGAAAGCCTAGCGGTACAAAGAAGGCTGCTGGGAACGAATGCCGGTGGCGGCAGCTGCATTTTTGTTGGAGGCCAAAGCGCTGTAGGCCCGTGTGCTCAGATTTGGGTGCACGTTGCAGAACCCCAGGAGGTATAAATTTCCGGAGCCCTCCACTATGGCGTTTCTCATAACCATATGGCAGTCTTGGGTGCTTAAACCCCACATATCATTCAAGAAGGCTGTTTCCTTAGAAGTGTGATGGCAAATTCTGAGTTGGAAATTCTTAACGGATCCCAAATCTTCAAATTCACCAAATTTCTTTGAAGTTACCATGAAAAATTTAATAGCCAAGAGTTTTTTTTTCTGAGACAATCGCTCTTAGTGACATTCAAACCTTGTGCATCTTCACTGAAACGAAAACAGACAGTTCTTGCTTTTTGCAATCTTTACACTTGCTGCTAAGTGTTCCAATTAAGCGTTAGTAGCAGGGCACGAACCTGTTCCTTTAGTGTCCTGCTTTTTGCATCGACATGCTTGAATCTTTTTTTTTTCAAAGCAGCGGCTACCTTATCACAGAGCCATTTATAGTTACAAAGAAACCTTCCATGTCAGCAACCAAATCACGCAACTTAGCTTGACGAAGAAGGTCTACTAAAGATTTTTCATTTCGCTTTTGTTGTGTGTATTGTATTCAGTCCTCACAATGGTGTCCATGAAGATCGAAACAAACCTCAAACGGTGACCCTCGTCGAGAAAACCCAAACACACCTCGTCATCGCCGTTTTGTCAAAGTGGTTCAAAGACGGATATAAGAAAAACTTGGGCCCCAGGGCCAGCTTACGCTCATGTTCCTGTGGAACGTAAGCTGGCCTTATGGCGCATGCATTTCGCACACAGGCCACTTACCTTACAATTTCTGGCTTTCCAAGTGATGTAATTTGCTCTGTGTCAGAAAAACTTATATCAGAGATCAAGAAAATTCATGGCCGTGATCCCAGTGCGCCAGAAGTTTGCAAGAAAAAGAGGCATTGAGTGATCTCGTGCATACACATAACCACGAATGGTTTGAAAAAAGTTGGTGCTTGTTATGGCGTAAACGTGTTGTTCTCAGCGCTTAATAAAGTGGCTATTGTGTGTGCTTTTTGGTGGATAGAGCATCGTATCAGCAGCCAGGTAAAGGAAACAAGTGTGCCTCAAACCATGTCTGCAAATATGCGCTTTGCGCTACTGGCGTTGTTTATGCCATTACACTGTCTCGCGGCGTCGAATACGTAAGCCAAGCGGGACGTGTCATAAACGTGCTCTTACGAGAGCTTGAGCTGACACTTGCAGGTGTTGCAGTCACGTCTCATTTGGCAGCTCATTGCAGTAGGCGCCCCACTTGCAGAAAATATCTATCCGATATAAATATGTTGATCAGCGCTCGCGTGAGATAACCAAAGCGTTTTCCCAAGGAGTGCATAAGTAATAGATTGATCACTTTTCTAGATGAAGAATATAACTATACCTGCTAGACAAGACATGAATCATGTTGTGTTGCAACATATGTGCACGTGTACACAGTTTTCATATATGTGTTTTCCATATGTGTTCTTTGCTTTTCCAAATAAATTTCAGTTGTGAGTTCAGTGCTATTTCTTTTCAGTCTGTATTTAACCCGTTGCGCTGTAAAATATTACACGGTGATCTGCATATAACGGTACTAAAGCTTTCAAACAATGAAGCAACATCACTTATGCTTCTGCACCACAATGTGGTGTGATTCGGCTAACGCAATGATTTCTCTCGATATCTGGGCAGGCCGCATCCATGGGACCGGTGGTCCATCTTGACAACCATGACATTCTTCGGAGGTGTGCTCGTGTTCACAATTGTTATCGTTTTCATTCTGAGCTCTGAAGGTAAGTCGTGGTCGGGGGTGCGTCTTGCATAACACATTTACAAGTCGGTGATAATTCAACACAAGCGGGAAAAAAAAAGTTAAGAGCGCACTGTATACGGCGCACTCTTAAGTTTTCAGTCTTGAGGTGAAAGCCATATTTAACGACTCGGGGGAGCGAAAGGTATTCACGATGAAAACAGGCCATGGTAATTTCATGTCCTTTCACGATTCAAACACACACAGGAAGGTACAGTATAATTTTCAGCAAAATTTGAGAGCGTCGTCACCGCGTGATCACATAGGTCGCTGTGTCGACAGCTCAGAACAATAGCGCGTTCATCAAATAACACAGGTACACATCCAAAGAAACCGGGACGTTTGTCAAAATAAAATGAAAATGAAATGGTTTAGTCCTGAAGCGGAATTGTGAATTATGGTCAGTGGAGAATGACGGCACTTTAAATAGGATGTTAGACAGATTTTTGTTAAATTCTATGTCATTGTTCAATTTTGTTTTGTTCGTCTGAAGATATATATGCTCACTGCTTGATACAAGCAGCAAGGCTTTAAGCACATCTTAATTACTCAGACTTCCCAAGCCAGAATAATGTGGTACCATCCATCGAGTAATCTTGTTGGTCAGGTTTTAACGTTTGTGAGCATTACAGATTATTATATATTAAGTTTTAAGTGCTTGACACAAGACTACATGTAAGAGATAGTGCCGGCATCAGCTACAAAGCACTTACTCTAGAGATGTTTATCGTGGAATATCTTACAGCGTAACGGGCTAGAAGCGGACAAAGAAGGGACACAGTGCTGAACACTTAACTGAAATTTATTTGGAAAAAGAAAGAGCATATATAGGAGACAATAAGTCATTGTCTGCCTGTCCGTCAGCCTGTCCATCCGTCCGTCCGCCTGCCCGTCCGTCCGCCACCCTATAAGACTCCTATAAAACTAAACTATACGCAACGCGCGCCTCCATGACATCTAGACACAACTTTCAGAATAGTTTGTGTGGCTTTTGTAGTTTACTAGTGATCACTTCACGTGAAAGAATGCATTGGTCCTGCAGCGTCCCCTTTAAAACACGGTGGTGACATGTGTGTCACCAAGCTCACAAGAAAAAAAAATCAAAAACTTTTTTTATATTGGCCCAATTCCTTATTTAGTTTGAAAAAGTCGAAGTTACTATAACAAAAAATATAAATTCATGTGGCATTTTCTTGCCTCATGAGGCAGAATTACCTCATTTTTCACTATTTTTGCCCTTTATCTCTACTTTTCTGCCCCCAATACTTTAACAGTCTCTCACTTGTTCCTATCGCAGACGTGTTCAGCTTTCCATGGTCGTCCCTCAAACCCAAGGCCTCATGCAGGCTTGTACCCACACGCATACTTGGGTCGATATCACCAATTGATTGATTGATTGATATGTGGGGTTTAACGTCCCAAAACCACCATATGAATATGAGAGACGCCGTAGTGGAGGGCTCCTGAAATTTCGACCACCTGGTGTTCCTTAACATGCACCCAAATCTCAGCACACGGGCCTACAACATTTCCGCCTCCATGGGTCGATATCACCAAATTCTATCTGCAGATGTTCAGTCGTTTCCTTAGCTCTCCCACGCCACGTACATTGTAATTCTTCTTTATTGAATCTTGCTTTATGACTACGCATTCTAAGGCAACCCGTACGTACTGCAAGAACGTGGATGGATGGACGGACGGATGGATGGACGGATGGACGGACGGATGGACGGACGGACGGACGGACGGACAGATGGATGGATGGATGGATGGATGAATAGATGGGTGGATGGGTGGATGGATGGATGGATGCGGCTCTACCCTTTAGATCGGGTGGCGGCTAACGCCACCTAGCCTAATAGTTAACTAACCACTTGATATATCTTTTTTTTAAATAGTGAAGTTGAGGACTGGTACTTTGAAGTGAAAGATTTGATTTTTACTCGTGCATAGAATTTCGCCACCAATCAGATAACCTTCTTCTAGTTAATTCTACCCGCTTACAGTCGAGTTTTCCCTCCTTGTCCCTAAACCCCGGTGCTTTGAAAAACTCTGCGCCATCATCCCGAACTCTAAGGTGAAGCCCTTTACGTACTTCAACAGCACAGCGCCATCTAGTGAACATAATGAGAAGTGTGGGGTGGCTACATCGGATGAGGGACTGAGCCACAACGTTAGGAGCTCTATTCCTAAAAACAACAAGAAATGATCGCCAATGAGGAATTATGGAACGCAATGATTCTAGCTTTTAATCTAAACGGCACCCAGTTACGACTCAGATAGCTTTAGTGGCCATAAGCGTGAATTGTAATCCTTACGAAAATGATAGATTAAAATAGGCGCATTGCTGGTATTTGAGAGGTTTATTGTCCGTCGAACGCGAAGGGTCATAAGAAATTAGGCCTTAACGCTGTAACGTTTATATCAAAGATTATTCAGCTAAATTATTCAAAATCTGGTCATGTCGCAAAAGCTTCCACTTCAACGAAGCATGAATTGTTTGCAGCTTGAGTCGGGGGAGGGAGAATATGATGTTGCTGGGGCATACTTTGGCTACAGGGTCTTGGAAAGTGCTCAAGGCAAACTATTCGACAAGCGTAAAGGTCCTGTAACAAATATTTCATAAAAGCACTCGTATACATATGCTGTTATCACCGAATGTGACCTAGATCTGTGAAATATATTCTACTCTGGGCCATCTCCTAGTGTTTCATATCAGAAGTTGTATGTTAGTTCCATATTTATACCTCATAGAACATAACATAAACAACACGATCTCTTGTGCCAACTAAATCTTTGTGCTCTATAGTTCCGCAAAACACGTTCACCGCTTAATACCCATGCTGCCAGTGTGAGGGCCTACGAACCTCAGTCAAAAACTCATTGTAGTCTATGTCTGAATGTCTGGTAGCCCCAAAATATAGTAAGTTGTGTGCTAGAGTGAGCTTGCTGGTACGAATTCACTGCGCTAAAGATACGCTCCTAAACGAGTTACGCCACGACAATGCCTCCTAGAAAAATTATGCCTGGAACGTGAGCCACGAACGTGCCGCCATACCTCGAATTTTACCCTTCCCTTCCGGTACGAAGGCGAACGCCTTTGGCGGTCGTCCCCTGCGAACACAGAAATGCTCTCACAGTTGCCTCTGAGCAGCTGTGATGTCACTTCACAGAGCGGTACGGTAGTGTCACGTGACCGAGCGATATGGAGGTGACTGGTACCACGCGGCGGACAGTCGCAACACGTGGCAGGAGGCATGACCTCCGAAATTTTGTGCTGGCAGGAAGCTTTCAATTAAAAAGAGAGCGACGAAGCAGGCGTAGTTTTTCTAGGAGGCGATGGCCATGGTTAATTGCAATAGTATCGTCGTCGTCGTCATCATCATGATCATCATCATCAGCGTGACAACGCCCTCTGCAGGGCAAACGCCTCTCCCATGATTCACCTATCAAACCGGTCTTGTTCTTTTTGCTGCCACGTTATACTCGCGAACTTTTTAATCTCATCGGCCACCTAATTTTCTGTCTCCCCCTCACGTTTGCCTTCCCCGGGAATACAGACAGTTACTCTTACTGACCAGCTGCTATCACGTCATTTCGTTTTCTTTATATCTAACGGCGATTCATTTTCTAACCTACTCTGCTCTCTTCTTGTCTCTCAACGTTACACCTATCTTTTTTCTTTCCATCGCTCGCTGCGTCATCCTCAATTTAGGCTGAATCCTCTTTGTAAGCCCCCAGGTCTCGCCTCCATAGATAAGTACCGGCAAGACGCAGCTGTTATATACCTTCATCTTCAAGGTTTATGGTAGATTACCAATATGATTTGAGAATGATTATAAAATGTGATCATCCCCATCCTTAGTTTTCTGGTGATTTCGCTCTCAAGGTTAGGCTTCGTGGTTACTAAACGTCCTAAGTAGACATATTGTTTTTCACAACTTCCAGCGTCTCTCCAACCAACACAATATCCTGTTTTCAGCCGAGACTGTTTCATATTGCAACAGACTAGAAAAAGGTAGGGAAGAGAAGCAGAGGAAGACGAAGAGTCTTGGCACGATCGCAGTGTGCTGCCACAAACGACCATCGTTCACCTCCTGTAAATAAAACCATCTTATCACAGCTCGCTGTTACAGTTGTGGTGGACGTGCTGGGTAATCGACACCCGAAGACGGAAGGTGAACCGCAAGTTCTTCGACGGAGCCGTCGCATTGCTGGACTTCCACCGAATCCATCTGGTCTGGACATGTCCCACAACGCAAATGAACATCGACCCCTCTCGACTTCTGCACCGACCAGTTCGGCTCCACAACTGAGAGATGCTCGTCCCTTTGCCGGCAGACCAGTTGAAGACGTCGAAGCTTGGCTCATCCATTACAAACGGGTGAGCGCCGCTAACAGATGGGATGCCGCTTCTCAGCTTTTGTACGTCGCGTTCTTTCTGACGGATACTGCATTAATGTGGTACGAGAATCGGGAGGAAACGCTAACGACGTGGGACAGATTTGTTTCTGAAATCAAAGAGCGTTTCGGTGACCCAACAACGATAAAGAAAAGAGCAGAACAGACGCTAATGCAACGCGCTCAAGTGCCAGGTGAAACTTGCACGACCTACATTGAGGAAGTCATCAAGCTATGTAGAACCATTGGCTCCGGAATGTCTGAGGAAGACAAAGTCGGGCACATTCTAAAAGGAATCGCCGAGGATGTTTACAGTTTCCTCATCGCGAAAGACACCTTGACATCTGTCACCGATGTCATTCGTCATTGCCGCAATTTTGAGCAACTAAAGACGAGGCGCATAACGCAAAGTTCGGCAGGCTACCCAATGTGACGACCATAGCGAGCATAGACAGCAACCAGGCGCTTGATCTTGCAACAACAATCCGGCAGATAGTACGTGAAGAACTCGGCCTGAACGCGCAAGTGGCAAACCGCCCAAGCACTCATCCCCCCTATCAGCCGCCAGAGTTCGAGCGAAACGTTGCTTCATTCTCCTCGCACCGAGTGGCGGAGGGCTTTGAGAATTCTGATGCCACACCTCAGTATCAGCCACGTCTATACGATAGAGGCCCTGTCTATGACGCACGATCATGACGAACACAGCCACGTCTATACGATAGAGGCCCTGTCTATGACGCACGATCATGACGAACACAGCCACATTCTTATACTCAGGGCTCTCAGCCGGACTACGCCCCGATGCAGCAAGGACAGCACCAACCCTACGACCAACCCTACTACGAATACAATGAATTCCAGAGAGTGGCAGAAACCCGTTCTTCGCGTGATAACGAACTTCCTCGCCGACAGCAGCGGCCCAGGATTCATCCCATTGAATATAGTATAAACCGTGACCCTCCCGTGTGCTACAACTGTGATTTCAGAGGGCATATTGCTCGGTATTGCCGCCGACAACGCCGCCAATCACGAAGGACACCAGCCATGTCTTCGCCACCAAGAACCGGTGCTTCATATGACCTGCGGACAACCGACTTGTTTCCAAGGGTTCGTTTTTCGCGCGAGACCAGACGCAGTGATTCGCCAGCATCCGAGCGGAGTTTGACACCACCATCCAACCGTTTTCGTCGCTCGCCGTCTCCTCTGCGTCGTTCTTCTCCGCCGCCGGGAAACTAGCATCCGCGGCCAACGGAGGTGAGGTCGCCGGACGGTCTTTTCAAGATATACCTCTGCCTATTGTTATGATCAAAAACAAAATGAATGTGTTGATTGATGGAATACCGACGATGGCGTTAGTTGACACTGGGGCGACTGTGTCTGTGATGAGCCTCGCCTTCAGAAACCGCTTAGGTCGCAAAGGTATGTTTTCATGGGACGATACAATCACCTTTCGTGGTGTAGGTGGCGAGTGGCTTAATCCTCTTGATGTATGTGCTGTCAGTGTTTCATTGGCTGGAAAAGTATTTGTATCGGAATTTCTGATTATATCTCGTTGTTCGCACGATGTCATTCTTGGTATCGATTTCCTGGAGCAATGCGGTGCTTCCGTTGACTGTGGTAGTGGGGAAATATCACTAAACAATTTGTTTCTACCGTCGCTTTCCGAAGAAGACTACCGTGGCGAAAACAGGAACACACTTAGTGTGATTGATGAAGTGATAGCACCATCTTGGTGCTTGACACCCGTTCGAGTCTCTTCCACAGCGGTTCATGATGCTTGTGTTGACCTCGTAGTGGGACCTCTACGCAAGAACTGTTTTAAGAAGGACATACTTGTGCCTTGTTCTGTGGTGTGCATGATAAAATGAGTAGCAACAATGTGGGCGCTGAACTGTTCTGCCACGCCGGTTGTGCTTCCTCGCGGGATGAAGATAGCTCTCTTTGATGAAGCCTCATGCAACTCGATAGCAGCAATAGCTACGGACCTCCCCACCTCTTCCTCTACTTGTGATATTCGCCATAATGAAGATCTAATGCTCACTATGATCAGCAAGACTCTAAGTACGACGGAACGGCAAGCGCTGGTGCAGGTCCTTTCCCGGCATGTTGCTGCTTTCGACTTCAAACATAGAGATGCACCCCTTTAGTTACCCTCGTCCCGCGCTCGTCACAGAATAGACACTGGCTCTGCACACCCCATCCGCCAAAAGCCCTACCGAGTGTCATCCTCTGAGCGTAAAGTTGTCGTCGAACAAGTAAAGGACATGCTGAACAAAGGGGTCGTGCAAGAGTCGTCCAGCCCGTGGGCAGCCCCGGTAATTCTTGTCAGGAAAAAGGATGATTCCTGGAGATTCTGCGTAGATTACAGGCGTCTAAACACTGTGACGAAGAAAGATGTATATCCCTTACCACGAATTGATGACGTCATAGATTGCTTACATGCCGCTTCCTATTTTTCAACGCTTGATTTGCGGTCAGGTTATTGGCAAATACCTATGGAACCCGGCGACAAAGAAAAGATTGCTTTCATAACTCCGGATGGCTTATTTGAATTTAATGTCATGCCTTTTGGCCTTTGTAATGCTCCAGCCACCTTTGAAAGATTTATGGACACAGTATTACGTGGTCTAAAATGGGAGATATGCATGTGCTACCTTGACGATGTTGTGATCTTTGGCCGCACGTTTGAGGAACATAACCACCGTCTCAGTGTTGTTCTCGACTGCATCGAAAAAGCCGGGCTGGTTCTGAATTCTAAAAAATGTCGCTTTGGCGAACGTCAAACTCTCGTGCTGGGGCACTTGGTCGACAAGGATGTCGTCAGACCCGATCCTCGCAAGATAGAAGCAGTGAGTTCTTTTAAATCACCGCAGTCCGCACGAGACCTTCGCTCATTTGTCGGCCTATGCTCATATTTTCGTCGTTTTGTTCCACGATTCGCGGAGATCGCGTATCCGCTGACAAACGTCTTGCGACAGGATGCAACCTCCAACTGGACGCCACAGTGTGACGCCGCATTCTCACAACTTAAGTTTGTACTAACGTCAGCACCACTGTTGCGTCACTTCGATCCATCTTGCCCGACTGAGGTCCACACGGACGCTAGTGGTATCGGTGTAGGCGCGGTGCTTGTACAACGTCACAATGGCGCAGAGCATGTCGTGGCATATGCCAGCCGTTGCCTGAGCAAATCAGAACGAAATACACAGTTACGGAACAGGAATGTCTGGCAGCTGTTTTCGCTGTACAGAAGTTTCGTTGTTATCTTTACGGGAAGCCATTTAAGATAATTACCGATCACCATTCGTTATGCTGGCTGGTCGGTTTGCGTGACCCATCTGGCCGCCTCGCACGTTGGGCGCTGCGACTTCAGGAATACGACTTTACGGTGTCGTACAAGAGTGGCCATCGTCACGCTGACGCAGACTGCCTCTCCCGTATTCGTCTTGCGACTACTGGCTGCGATGCTGAGAATTTTGACGACTGCCTTGCTGCTGTTACAAGCACGTTCCCCAACGCGGCTGATTTCCAGAGAGAACAACGCAACGATCTCCACT
This sequence comes from Rhipicephalus microplus, assembly GCF_043290135.1. Lineage (NCBI taxonomy): Eukaryota > Metazoa > Arthropoda > Arachnida > Ixodida > Ixodidae > Rhipicephalus > Rhipicephalus microplus. Next base: position 43,721,524 of record NC_134705.1, on the reverse strand, counting down.
TGGATCCTCTTTTTGCCGCCGCACGTGCCTCCCAACACAGCGGTCGCTTTACTGTCCGAGACAAGTTGCTCTATAAAACTAACTACACCAGACCTGGAGCACGTTTTCTTCTAGTTGTCCCCGAGAGCCTTCACTCCGATGTTTTACGTAGCATGCATGATGATGCGACGTCCAGTCACTTCGGCTTTATTAAAACGCAGAACCGCACGCAGGAACGCTTTTACTGACCCAAGATGTACGAAACGACGAAGCGTTACGTCGCTAGCTGCGAGACATGCCAATGTCACAAGCGCCCAGCCACCACTACACCAGGTCCCCTTCAGCCGTTAACACCACCCAGCACACCTTTTGAACAACTGGGAATTGACATTATGGGTCCATTTCCGTTATCTAACAATAAGAAGCGTTGGATAATCGTCTGCGTAGATCATCTTACGTGGTATGCCGAAACCTCAGCTATTCCCTCTTCTACCGTTGCATCCGTGGCGGACTTCTTGCTTCACTTTGTGGTCTTTCGCCATGGCCCACCGCGTGTTATTATCGGCGACCGTGGCCGCCAGTTCACTGTCGATGCCGTTGAAGAATTACTACGCATGCACGACACAGTTCCGTCATTCCACACCATATCACCCACAGACGAATGGCCTCGTTGAACGGACAAACAGAACGCTGACCAACATGCTTGCCATGTACGTTTCTTCCAATCACAAGAACTGGGATGAAGTGCTGCCTTTTATCACGTACGCGTACAACACGGCAAAACATGAAACAACAAACTTCAGCCCATTTTATCTGTTGTACGCCAGGTTGCCACTAAGCCCTCTAGACACTTTCTTACCCTTCATTCTTCACAATGACGACTCTGTATCAAACACCCTGTGCCTCGCGGAAGAAGCCCGTCGAATCGCTCGTCTTCGTACTTTGGCCTCTCAACGTCGTTCGAAGGAACAATACGACGACCGTCACGAACCAGTTTTATTAAAAAAAGGTGACTTGGTGTTACTTTGGACACCGCAACGCAAGCGTGGATTGCGTCAAAAGCATCTGTCACGATATTCAGGCCCATTTGTAGTTTTGCAGCGTCTAAGCCAGCTCACTTACGTAATAGCTCGTCTTTTGTCCAATTGTCGACGATCGAACAGAACGCAGCTCACTCACGTTGCTCGCCTGAAACGTTTCTACCCTCCTTGTGCATCATAACTCGCCCTACGGGCTTCGTCTGCTTGCGGGGGAATGTAACAGACTAGAAAAAGGTAGGGAAGAGAAGCATAGGAAGACGAAGAGTCTTGGCACGATCGCAGTGTGCTGCCGCAAACGACCATCGTTCACCTCCTGTAAATAAAACCACCTTATCACAGCTCGCTGTTACAATATTACTTTAGTTTTGTGCATATTGATTTTCGAACTTGTTCTGCTTTCCGTGTCCAGTCCAGTAATTATGAGCTTAATTCATCTTCTGAGTTACTCATCAAATCATTGCAATCAGTGAATTGCAGGTTACTAAAATACTCTTCATTAACTCTTGTCGTGAGCGCTCCCCAATCTAAGGCCCTCAAAACTTCGTTTAAACTCGTGGTGAAGGGCCTTGGAGCGATCATGTCTCCCTGTCTCACAACCACGCTTCTTTATTGGAATTCTGTTGCATTGTTTTTGGAGAACTACAGTGACTGTGGATACACTGTAGACTTTTTTGAGCATGTTTATGTACGGTTTGTCGATGTTCCGATTACGTAGTGTCTGCATCACTCTGATGTCTCGACTGAGCCAAACGCCTTCTCGTGATCTATCACCTGACTGATGATATCACCTGATGAAACGTCTATTCCCTGATTGATGATATTAAAATGGTCTGTTGTGGAGTACCCTGCAGCAACTCCAGCAAGTTGCTACTTGCTAGTTGCTGGAGCAACAATAACATAGTGTCTTTCTTTCCCGCAGAGTCTTTCGGAAAAGGACCTAGTGCCGAGTGGCACCGCGCGAAACCGGTCAAGCTTGCACGCGCGTTCGGCTGTGATTGCAGCCGTGTCGCGTCACAGGCGGCAAGATCATACTTGTGCGTCTGCCCCAAGGACAGTTTAATTGGTGAGCAATATGTGATCGTAGGTTGACCTCTCATGGGCACGCTCACTATACACCTTTTCACAGGAAGGAAAAAAAAAAACACCGCCATGGTGGGCTGTGCGCGGGAGTACAAAGACTAAGGGCGCAGCGTTGTCAGTGCATTTTCGAGGGGACGCGCCGATTTGCACCGCCCAAGGAGGGCTATGGCGGCGTCCAGGAAGGCGTTTATGAAAAGGTGAATAATTTTACCCTGGTTTCACGTGCATGTGGCATATTTTGAGTGAATGACAATATTTGTCACTATACGTATACAAGCAGAATGAGGAATGCTTGCCACATCATCGTAGTGATCGTAATAATAAAAAATACCATCTGGCGTTTTATGATCCAAAACTATGATGTGATTGTGAGGAACGCCATAGTGGAGGACTCCAGTGATTTAGACCATCTGGTGTTCTTTAAAGGCCAACTGCAACGAAATTTGGCACTCCGCAAAAAGTCAATATATAGGTAGTTTATAGCTAGGAGCAGTGCTGCCTGCCAAATGTCGTCTTCTAAATACAAGCGTTTACCTTAGAAGAAAGCTTGCAAACTACGGTGTTTTTGAGACCAATACCAGAAAAAACAACGCCATTACAGCTGACCGGAAGTGACGTGCACGACAGAAAAATCGTTTCCTGTGGGCTCCTCGAGCACGTTTATCGCGGACGCACCCTTCAGTGTGTGCGGTTTTTCTATGCCAACTTAAGAAAGCTGCGCGAACATGCTTCTTGTCGAATGCTGTGGCGGGCTGCCCATTGATTGGTTTGCAGCGTCTGACCTCCATATTCAGAAACACTGCTTGACTTTAACTTGACTTGCCATCGACTTATGCAACACGAACGTGTTTGGAACGCCGTGTCTTTAGGCTGTGCCAAGGCAGCGCAAATTCACAAACGCGTTTCAAACGCGCTGCATTAAAAGCTCGATTTAGCGGCAGGGAGGATTGGTCAGAAGGAGCGACGGGGCGACGTTCTGTAGTACTCGTCGTATCAGGTTCTGTTCGACGTGCCTGGGCACACCACTAGAGCTCCGCGTCGTCCACTTGCTGGCAATTAGGGCAGCATTTATAAATGAAATACGAGACTGCATGATTTTTCAATGTCGTTATCGCAACTTACCTATATACACCACGTATTCATGGCTGTTTCCGCCCAAATAAAATCTCGTTGCACTCAGCCTTTAACATGAACTTACATCGAAGGGTACACGCGCATCTACCATTTCGGCTTGATTGAAATGCGACTGCTACGGCGAGGATAGAACCCGCGACCTTCGGGTCAGAACCAGAGCACCTTATACCCGCTACACCACCACGGTGGGAGTGATCACAAGTTCAAATGCTGCCTAACAAGCTTGCCCAATCGCTCTAAAATGATTCTTCTTACGGGACGTGAAGCGTGAGCAAAGAGATTAAAGGTGGGTTTCGACGAGGTCTCAAAGTGTACGACGGCTGCCGAGTGTGAATGAACCTGAGTACTAGGAGCAGAGTGTGCGTGTAATGTGTGCCTCAAGAAACGTCATTGATACGGATTAAAAAGTGTCAGCCAATTTTCTTAATTGTTTATAATTTATTTGGTTAATAACAGCTCTACTGTTAGTCCGGCAGAGATGTGGCCCACCACGGCTAATAATTTATCAGTACTGATAATTTTTCTTGTCTATTCTACAATTTTAGGGTTTTATAAAAAGGCTGAAATACAGCTCGATAGCGAGAAATGCACCTTGAGAGAGAGTTTAAGTTAATAAGAAAATTCACTACTGCGACGTTATGGCACACGTACGGTTCCTTGTTCAGCCAGTTTTAGTTGGGATGTGGTGATGTGGAAAGTACCAGAGTGCTTACTTTCATCACCCTGTTACACCTTTTTATTTTTATGAATGAGTTGTAAGAGCCCCGAAGCACCACGTTTCGAGTACATGACCCGTGAAAAACTAAGCCAACGGGTTTCCGGACGTTGAGATGACAAGTTTTCTAATTTCGTTGAAGTTGCCGTCAGTGTCCTGATTGACTTTCCAAACCAGAAAGACAATTTTACGTAAAGTGTTATGGTGGTGTAGTGCTTATAATGTTCGACTGCTGACCCGAATGTCACGAAATCGAATCCCGGTCGCGGCGGCCAAAATTCGAAGGAGGCGGAACAGCCCATGCTGACAAATGAGCCTGCCCTTCAGAGTATATTATATTGTTGCCAGCCAAGTTTATTTATTTACAGACGTACAGCGGCTACTTATCTACAGCTGCTGCAGATTTACATATATACAGCAATTATTTTATGCTAAACTAAACGCTCTTAGGCACCATCCACCTATCTCATCGGTCCCGTCTCAGTATGAATTTCACTTGTTATCTTGATTTCGGTGGCATATAGAAATGAAGAGTTGCGAGTGGCAGAGGAATCATAGATATCAAAATGAAGTGCATGACCGTTAAGGCAGAACTGCATGCTACTTGCTGCTTCGTATAAGAAAGACTTTGGGTCTTTTACAGCAGCATAACAAGGCCTCCCTAAAAGCCGTGGAGGAGAGTTTCAACTGGAGAGCCCACGTCTATATTCATATGTTTAGCCATATAGCAGTGGATTTCTGACCAAGTTAGAAGTCTTGCAAAAGCCATGGTAGATATCACTTTCAGAATATCACGCAGTAATATTCGCATGTTTTCCAGCATGCGAACACAAGAAAAAAAAAAGGAGAGCGTAGACAGAAAGAGCGCTGACTTACAGCTAGCTTTATTTCGCAGTGTGGCCAAATATGTGGATCGAAAGAAATGTTACAATACGGGATGATAAAAAAAGCCTAATCAATGTGTCAGTCTCAAAACACGTATGTCGACTCCCCCATCGCCTTAAAACCCAGCCAGGTAATTACGTTCTAACTGTGATAAAACAACGAATGGAGAGCTTACGCAGCTCTAACGTATACTCTGTTTCAGAAGCTCCCTTCAGCACTGTGTAAGCTACAGAACCCTCAGCCAATAGGAAGAATTAACCCTTCCACATGTATTCATTCACGCCGTGTCGTCTGCTCACCTTATTAACGGCGTCTGCTCAATTATTCTTAGTGAATATGACTGGTTTATTAACTTTAAATTACACTAAAGTAACAAGAACTGCACCGGAAACTTGAAGAAGCGTGAATTTGTTGCTCTGCTGAGGTTCAGTGGAATCTTTTGCCTGCGGATAACTTCCTTTCAGGGCTGTTTATCTCGGACGCTGTTCGTGGCTCTCGTTTATCAGTCGACGCATTCCTTTGCGTCTCCCGCTGCAACGCTCCTTTTCTCTGTTTTTTCTTTCCACCGAAGGAGGATCTCACGCGAACGGAAAGGTGTGAAGGGTGCATGTTCGGTGTTTGGAGATGCAGCGTTCTTGGTCTTACGACGCAGTCCAACGTTACTAGATACTTTTTTTAGTTTGCAAACTGCGGCGCCGCGAGTGTCATCCTTCCCTGTACCGGTCAAAAAGCCGCAAGCGCGCCCCCTCTCGGCGGTGCCGTCTGACAACGGCACCGACGCTGTCAGCGTTGGCGTGATCTGCATGGTGCCGGGTGTTTTTTAATGTCTTCAACTCAGTCATCGCTTTCCCTGTGAGCTACACAGCTCACATGTGTCATGTGACGGTTCTTGAATGTGAGAAAACATGCCTCGCTGCTTTGTGACTGGTTGCCGAAGTGGGTACGATTCGACGAAATCCGCGGCCGAAAAGAGACATTTTTTCAAGCCTCCCGCTGACGAGGTGCTCCTTCAGAGATTTCAACCATAAATTAGAAAGCAAGGAAAAGGTGGCTGTAGCAAACAAAGAAGCACGTCCGCTGTAACTCTGGCTCTTGCCTTTGAAGAAAAGTGGCTTCCAGTTTGTTTGTTTCAGTGTTCAGTAAATTGTGTTTAATTTGACTTTGTTCAGTGTTCAATAAATTGTGTTTAATTTGACTTTGTGTTCTCGTCATCTCGCGCATTTTATAGCCTTAAAAAGGCCAAAGTTTTATTAAAGTAGTTCGGTATCTTTCTATGCTATGCACTTCGATTCAGGTGCACGTTAGAAAAACCCCAGGTGGTTAAAATTTCCAAAGCCCTTCACTACGACGTGCCTCATAATCATATCGTGGTTTTGGCCCGTAGAACCTTCGAAATTATTGTACGATGAGCCACACACTACAGCCATCTAATGACGCCGAATATGTTAAAGTGTAAAGCCCAGAACGACTTGTTCGTTCCAGATAACTGAATCGTACGATTCGCATTATTTTAGAAGAAAGATACCAAACTACTTCAATAAAAAATTTGCCTTTTTAAGGCTATGAAATGCGCGAGATGACGAGAACACAAAGTCAAATTAAACACAATTTATTGAACAGTGAACAAAGTCAAATTAAACACAATTTACTGAACACTGAGACAAACAAACTGGAAGCCACTTTTCTTCAAAGGCAAGAGCCAGAGTTACAAGAGACGTGCTTTTTTGTTTGCTACAGCCACCTTTTCCTTGCTTTCTAATTTATGGTTGAAATCTCTGAAGGCGCACCTCGTCAGCGGGAGGCTTGAAAAAATGTCTCTTTTCGGCCGCGGATTTCGTCGAATCGTACCCACTTCGGCAACCAGTCACAAAGCAGCGAGGCATGTTTTCTCACATTCAAGAACCGTCACATGACACATGTGAGCTGGGTAGCTCACAGGGAAAGCGATGACTGAGTTGAAAACATTATAAAACACCCGGCACCATGCAGATCACGCCAACGCTGACAGCGTCGGTGCCGTTGTCAGACGGCACTGCCGAGAGGGGGCGCGCTTGCGGCTTTTTGGCCGGTACATGGAAGGGTGACACGTTGGGTGACACTCGCGGCGCCGCAGTTTGCAAACTGAAAAAAGTATCTAGTAACGTTGGACGCAGTCCGACCATTGCCTTGGTGCGTTAGGCTTAGTAGGTGTAGATAAGCAAGCATATCTCGCTAGTATTGACAAAAAGTACCTAATGCTTTAGTGCCAGAGTAAGAAGAAATAAATTGATGGCAGACTTTACGATTCGTTTATTGCTGTCGCCGCAGAGAGTGTGTAGCCATTGCAAGTCCGGATCGAAGCGGGTAGTTACTTATGCATGGGTGCAGCCCTGTTGATTCGTAAACACAGTTATTGGCGGTAACAGGCACACATAAACGAATGCTTTAAAAAATTGGCAGATCCCATGTACAGTGGGAATATATGATATGCGAAGCACGAATGAGAAATGTTGACATGTCACTTTATTATCTGCACAACAATACGAGGTGGAGCTAAATGATGCCTTACATGATTATTATGACATAATTATGATGTTTAGATGTGTCGTTTACCTTCACCATCTATTCTGGTCACGTGATACCAAATTTAGTATATGTGGAGCTAGCGAAACGGCCGCGAGCACGCTATAAGCGTGGTATGTTGTCAAGTTCTCACATGACACGCGTGGCAGGACTATCGTGTTTGCACCAGTCATATATTTCGTTATCCATTGACACCACGTAACACCAAATTTGGTACATGTGAAGCTAGCAAAATGGCCGCGAACGCATCATGAAGGGCCCAATATACTCCAATGTAGCGTTGACGTACGCGCACGCTTTGCACAGCGACGCTACGTTAGCAAAACGCGAGCACTCTATATCCCTACGCCCGGCGCGACCGGCGCGACCAGCGTCTGTCGGCGTGGCCCAACGGAAACCGGCGTGAAATGCGAAATGCTGCATTTCGTGCCGATGCATTACCCAGACAACATTGCGTCTCCCTCTCTTCGTGACGGAGGGTCGCCGGACGTGCTGAAACGCGCGTGTGTCAAAGCAACACAGCGTGGCACGTGCCTGCGAGCATTTGGCAGGACAGGCGCCTGGTGTGCCAAAGCCGGCGTGACGCAACGAAATGAACGCCGGCGAGCGCGCGCACCACGTCACGTCAAAATGTATTGGCGCCTTGACTGTGGCAAGTAGTCATGTTCTCAAATGACACGCATCCGATGATTATCATGTTTGCACCACTCACATACCTTCGTGATCCATTGACGTCACGTAATACCATATTTGGCATATGTGAAGCTAGCGCATAGGCTTTGAGAGCATCTTGAGTGTGGCATGAAGTCATGTTGTTACATGACACGCATGTCATGTTTAACATGTTTGCAACAGTATCATACCTTCCTCATCCGTTCATGTCCCGTAATACCAAATTTGGCATATGTGAAGCTAGCGAAACGCCCGTGAGCGCATCATGAGCATGTATTCATGTTGTTACATGACACGCATGTCTTGATTATCATGTTTGGATGTGTCATTTACGTACGTCGTCCGTTCGCGTCGGGTAATACCAAGTTCAGTATAAGTGAAGCCAGCGAAACGGCTGCCAGCGCATCATGAGCGTCGCATGTAGTAATGTTGTTACATGGCACGCATTTCATATCATCATGTTTGCACCAGTCACATACCTTTGTAATCTATTCACGTACTGTAATACCAAATTTGGTATATGTGACGCTAGCAAAACGGCCGCGAGGCATCATGAGAGTTGCATGTATTCGTGTTGTTACTTGACACGCATATCATGACTTTCATGTTAGGGTCTGTCACTTGTGTTCGCCATGCTATTATGCCATACTAACCAGTTTTGCAACATGCCATGTGAACGAAACCATCGCAAGAGCTGCAGGACCATAAAATGTAAATCATGACAGTCATGACACACGTGTCACGATTTTCATGTTATGACTAGTCAAATATGTTGTTCACACAGTCATGTTATGCTATACCACGTTTGGTATTGATACTATAATCAAAAAGGCCTGGTGCTCGAGCTTACAGTCGTAGGTGGCTAGATGTATAGATAGATAGATAGATAGATAGATAGATAGATAGATAGATAGATAGATAGATAGATAGATAGATAGATAGATAGATAGATAGATAGATAGATAGATAGATACGCTCAAAGTCGCCGAAGTTCTCTAAAAGATGCATTGCATTTTATAAACAGTTTGAAGTTAAGCGCCCACTTCTTTTGAGGTCTTTGACGTTTTTTTTCCCTTTTTATATGTGCCACACTAAAACAAGCTAAGTTCATGGAGAACCAACTCAACTTGCTGGAGCCACAATGCTTTTAAGCTTCTTTAAGGCGTTGGTAAGGCATAATTAGCGATGCTCCTCTTAATCAGTTTAGAGTGGGCTGACTTTTTCTTTTTTCCTATGTTCGCATGCTGACAAAACTTGCCAATGTTACTACACACTAGCTAGTCCAAGCTTTCACTCTGGTAACACGGACTTCCAGAGTGTATATGAGGGTAGTACAACCGTCCCCTCTCCCTTTTTTTCATTCGTTACTTTAGTACAGTCAGTCAAACAAGTTTGGTGTGGGAGGCATATCGCTTTCATGTTTGCCGCTTCCTAACGGAGGATGTTGATGGAGCGTTTTTCTTCTAAGCACGCGCACATTTTATATATCTTACAGGTGACGTACAAGGGACGAATTCTTCCAAGGTTCGCAACAGCACGCAGTCTATTCCTCGCATCGTGAACACGCGCAAGCAGAATGGATGAGACATGTGGTCATATTGTCACAATGCAGAAACAGCAGCAGTCGAATCCAGGAAACTCACTTTAATTGTACCAGAACACTGGCAAACTGATCGGAAGAGAACCTCGTCTTCTTCTCCCGTTGCGCGTGTTCTTCGTTGTTCTCTTGGCGCTGCTTATTTAATGTGGCATTTGCCCCCCCCTCCAGAGAGCAGCGTCCCGATGCTCTTCTACAAAAGACGGTGGAGTAGATGCATGGTGTAAATCAGTCCGAAAAGTAGGGCTTCATTCGCACAACGTGCACGATTTCTGGTTTTTGCTGGCGAGTTGTCGAGGGGTTGTCCGGAACGACCACGTAATTAACGTCGCTCAGGCGTTGTAAAACTCTGTAGGGGCCAAAATACTTCTTCAGCAATTTTTCGGACAGTCCCCGGCGGCGGATAGGACTCCATACCCAGACTTTGTCGCCGGCCCGATAGACGACATGTCGGTGTCGCAGATTATAACGTTGGGCGTCATAATTTTGCTGCTGGGTGATTCGGACGCGTGCAAGCTGCCTCGCTTCTTCTGCTCGTTGGGTAAAAGATGCAGCGTCCAAATCGATGTCATTGCAGTCGTGCAGTAACATGGCGTCAAGCATCGTCGTCACTTCACGGCCATGAAGTAGACTGAACGGCGTTCTTCGTGTAGTTTCTTGCTGCGCTGTATTATAGGCGAACGTGATGTACGGTAGAATGTCGTCCCAGTTCTTGTGATCCACGTCCACGTACATACTCAACATGTCCGCAAGAGTCTTGTTGAGGCGTTCTGTTAAGCCGTTGATTTGCGGATGATAGGAAGTGGTTTTCCGATGGGCTGTTCCACTGAGTTCAAGCACTGTCTTCAGGAGCGCGGCCGTGAAAGCGGCACCTCGATCCGTTATTATAATTGTTGGAGCACCGTGCCTCAGGACGATATTTTCTACGAAGAATCGTGCGGTTTCAACGGCGGTGCCACTTGACAAAGCCTTTGTTTCGGCATAGCGCATAAGATAATCAGTGGCGACTATTACCCACTTGTTGCCAGCATGGGAAGTCGGATATGGTCCAAGGAGATCCATTCCAATTTGGGCAAAAGGTACCGTGGGCACTTGAATTGGTTGTAATAGTCCAGCTGGTTTTAACGGTGGCGATTTTCGTCGTTGGCAATCGAGGCACGTGCGCACGTAATGCTTCACAATAGCTGGAAGTCTTGGCCAGTAGTATTTCTGTTGGATTCTTGCCAATGTGCGTGTGTATCCGAGATGACCAGACGTTGGCTCATCGTGGCAAGCACAAAGTATCTCCTCACGAAGTGACGTCGGAACGACAAGTAGGTGGGTGCTTCCTCTCGGGGAAAAGTTCTTCTTATAGAGAACACCACTACGTAAGCAGAATGACGGCAGGCTCCTTGCAAATCTTCTAGGGACGGTTGTTGTCCGGCCATTCAAAATTTCAATAAGAGGAAGCAACTCACTGTCTTCTTTCTGCTTGCACGAAATCGTAGTGGTGTCAACGACTCCTACAAACGCCATGCTCTCATCGTCTGTGTCATCATCGCGCTTTATCGGTGACCTTGATAAGCAATCGGCGTCGGCGTGCTGCCGTCCGGACTTATACACGACCGTCATATCGAACTCTTGAAGGCGTAAGCTCCACCGTGCGAGCCGACCAGACGGGTCTTTCAAGTTGGTCAGCCAGCAGAGAGAATGATGGTCGCTGACTACGCGGAAGGAACGACCATAGAGGTACGGACGAAACTTCATAACCGCCCATACGACAGCAAGACACTCTTTTTCCGTTGTAGAGTAGTTGGACTCGGCGCGGGAAAGCGTCCTACTAGCATATGCCATCACACGCTCGGCTGAGTCTTGCCACTGGACGAGTACAGCGCCTAAACCCACGTTGCTGGCATCTGTATGGACCATGGTAGGAGCATCCTCATCAAAGTGAGCAAGCACAGGGGGAGTCTGCAGGCGTTGTCGGAGATCGTCAAATGCCACCTGTTGATCGTCGCCCCATGTGAACGAAACGTCTTCTCTTGTGAGTCGTGTTAACGGCGAGGCTATGTGGGAGAAATCGGCAATAAACCTTCGGTAGTATGCGCATAGGCCAAGGAAACGCCTGACTGCTTTCTTGTCTTTTGGTACCGGAAATTTTCTGACGGCCGCAATCTTATCGGGATCAGGTCGAACACCTTCATGGCTCACCACATGACCTAAAAATTGAAGCTCCTTGAAACCGAAGTGACACTTCTCGGGTTTCAGTGTCAGGCCGGCAGATCTTATTGCCCTGAATACCGATAGCAGCCTGCTCAGGTGTTCCTCAAATGTTTTTGAAAAAACAATGACGTCGTCCAGATAGACCAGACATGTCTGCCACTTAAGGCCTGACAGAACGGTATCCATCAGTCTCTGAAATGTTGCGGGGGCTGAGCACAATCCAAATGGCAAGACTTTAAATTCATAAAGCCCGTCAGGCGTTACAAAAGCCGTTTTTTCTCTATCTCGCTCGTCGACCTCAATTTGCCAATACCCACTTTTGAGGTCCATTGACGAAAAGTAGCGTGCATACCTCAGCCTGTCGAGTGAATCATCGATGCGCGGTAATGGGTACACGTCTTTCTTTGTCACACGGTTCAGCTTGCGGTAGTCGACACAAAATCGCAAGCTTCCGTCTTTCTTTTTAACCAGCACTACCGGCGACGCCCAAGGACTTCTTGACGGCTGGATGACGTCATCATTGAGCATTTTCTTCACTTGTTCTTGGATTGCTTCACGCTCTTTCGGTGCTACGCGGTATAGATTCTGTCGTATTGGCCTTGCCGTCTCCTCCGTTATTATCCGATGTTTCGTCAGTGGCGTTTGACTGACCCTCGAGGTCGATGAAAAACAGTCTTTGAACTGGTGCAAAAGATCTAATAGACGCTGTCTCTGCGCTGGTGACAAATCCGAGCTTACGTCAATAGGTGGTGGGGCTGACGTGGCTTGCGGCTCGTCCTGTTGTACTACACAGCACTCGCGGATTTCGGAGATCTCGTCGAAGCAGGCAACTGTAGTGCCTTGTGTAATGTGTCGTCGCTCGTTGGTGAAATTCGTCAACAGAACCTCTGCTTCACCGCACACAACATTGACGATACGTCTGGCAATTGCAACACCACGAGAGAGTAGGAGCGTCAATACTTGTTCAGCGATTTCTCTCCAGTATTCTGCTCACTGCACGTGACTGAAACAAGGCGGCATGATAACGGAGGTACGGTCACATCGTCAATGACTCGTAGGGATTTTCGGTGTAGCGCTGCGCTTTGATCCACTGAAAAGGTCAGTACACCGTCCGGAATATTTATGATGACACCATATTCCCGCAAGAAATCCATCCCCAAGATTGCCTGTTTGCAACACTCAGAAAGGATAACAAAAGTTGCGACGAAGGATGCATCCCCTATCTTCATTCTTGCGGTGCACTTTCCGGTAGGCGTGAGTAGCTGCCCTCCAGCTCCTCTAATCTGCGGTTCTGTCCATTCCATTCTAACCTTCCTGAGCGTGTCTGCCAGACTCTCACTCATTATTGAGAAGTCCGCGCCAGTGTCGACCAATGCCATGACGTCATGTCCGTCAATCTTAATTGCAACTTCGGCAGTAACAACCCCATCCTTCGTCGATTCATTGAAAATGTGTCTCGCTTCTCTCGGCAGTAATGGGGGATTTTCAGCACTTCGACGATTCGCAACCTTCGCCCCCGATGTCGCTGCTTTTAGTTTCCCCGGCGTGGACTAGGAGATCTCCCTCTTGGCATGTCAGTGGTGCTCCGTCTAGAAGATGGAGAATAACGCCCAGGAGAAGGTGAGCGTGACCGAAACCCAGGAGGAACATCCCGCGGGGTCATGACATTCGTGTCGACGTCAGGTGTTCCGTTGAAATGGCGCCGAGGTACCGTAGAAGGAAACCCTTGGTACCCTGCGGCGCGATACGGGCAATACCGAACGATGTGGCCTGCTTCCCCACAGTGAAAGCACAGGGGCCTATGATCAGGGGTACGCCAGATGTCTGTTTTGCGAAGTGGTGGCCGCCTCGGCATCGAAGTTTCTCTGTAGTACCAAGGCGTTGTCGGTGGATGTTGCTGGTGGTACTGATGTGGTGTCGGCACGTTCGCTCGCTGTCGGTGGACTACGTCTGCATAGCTTGCCCTGGGAGTGCTCGTGTTCGGCTCAGGAAGCGAGAGCGCTTGCCTGATCTCCTGGCGTACAACTTCCGTTACTGAGGCGATCGCGCAGTCGTTCGGTTTGGCGACGAGTTTCTTGACCTCTTCTTGTACGATTTCTCGTATTAGTTGGCGCAAAGAACCTTCGTCGGGTGTTGTTGCTGTGGTAGTGGCTGCCACGCTGATCGGTGTACTGTGGGTTGGGCGGTCATACTGGCGATAACGTAGATGCAGTGCGCGTTCGATAGATGTCGCCTCCTTGGAGAATTCATCCACACTTGTAGGCGGGTTTCGTACGAGGCCAGCGAACAGCTGCTCCTTAATGCCCCGCATGAGGTGGCTAACCTTTTTGGCTTCGGGCATATTAGGATCTGCTCGACAAAATAGCCGCGCCATGTCCTCAACAAACATCGTAACGGATTCATTTGGTTTCTGAATCCGTGACTCGAGGAGACGCTGTGCAATTTCTCGTCTTTCAGTGCTCGCGAACGTGTCGAGAAACTTCTGACGGAACTCGTCCCAAGACGACCACACGCGATTCGTGAACCACGTTCGGGCTCCGTCTTGAAGCGGAAAATAAACGTAGCCCAATTTCTGTGTGGTGTTCCAACCGTTAACATTCGCTGTGTGCTCGAATTGCTCGAGCCAGTCATGTGCATCTTCATATGCGTTTCCGTGGAAGTCAACCAAAAGTCGAGGGTTCAAAACAGTCACCTGTGTCGTGCTGGGGCTGGACATGTTGGGGCCAGTGCTTCCAGGCGCCGTCATGCTTTCTGGCACAGTCACGCTTTCCGGCAATGGACCAAACTCCGAGCTGAGGCCTAACAGGCGCCGGCTGCTGCGGTGAACGGGGGTGTCGATGCGCGGAAGTCTTTCTTGACCAGATGCGGGGCTGTTGTCAGGCGTCCCGAACATGTACCCAGCGCCTCCACCAGTGTCACAATGCAGAAACAGCAGCAGTCGAATCCAGGAAACTCACTTTAATTGTACCAGAACACTGGCAAACTGATCGGAAGAGAACCTCGTCTTCTTCTCCCGTTGCCCGTGTTCTTCGTTGTTCTCTTGGCGCTGCTTATTTAATGTGGCAATATGTGCGCTCCTGCGGCGATGCTGACTTCCAGCTCGAGATGCAAGGCAATGATAAAAGGGAGGCGGCTGATTTGCGGTTGGTATTGACGGGCAAGAATAAACGTCATTGCAAGCTACTTCGCTTCGCTGAACACACAGCGATAATTACTGTTTCATCAAAACACACCATCTACTACTTCATTACTGAAAATGAATGACAATTTCGCAGTTTATATGGTTCACGCAGCCTACTTTGAACAACGGTGGCTATCAACATAATTAAGAAATGCATTTTCAATCTAATATTCATTACCGATATTAAAGGGTCTGAAAACTGGCCAGAACGTGTTATTAGATCTCTGTCAAAAAAAGCTTGTAGTAACAGAATGAATATGCCTTCTCCCGACTTCACTAGAATTATATTTATATTTGCTGATGAAAGTCCCAAGAGGCTGGTAAGTAGCGTGGCCTTGCGAGGTGGGTTGCCGCTAGGCTCCTTTAGAAAGCCTCCATACATCAAGCTAAAAGTAGCCATGTCATGTATATTGAACTCCATATTTGTTAATAGCCAAAGTTTTATTATTATGCAGTAATATGATTTTCCATATGACAAACATAGACCCAAGAGCATGATATTGTTACGGGGATTACAAACACACGGAAGAAAGAAATGAGTGTATTTCCAATATTTTCAAGCTGGTGAGAACCACTAGGGCTGCCAGCCTTTCGCGCGCTGAGTCCGCTTCTTTTCAAATTCGTCTACGATAGTGGGGCCATGCCCACTGCCTCGTACCATCACCCCCGGCGGACGAAGCACCGTCACGGCGCCGCTAAGTCAATCAGGACTGACAGTATGGTACCGTTTTAGCCGCGACACATGAACAACATCAGTAGGTGGTGTGGCAGAAGAGGAGTGTGGTTGAACGGGAGTGATGAGGTAGTAGACGTTGGTGACCTTGCGGAGAACTTTGTAGGGCCCTGTGTATCGTGGGAGGAGCTTCTTGCACAAGCCTTCACGTCGATGCTGAGTCCAAAGTAGAACGAGAGAGTCAGCAGGGTAGTCAACGTCAAGGTGCCAGTCATCGTAGCGAACGTTTTGTGAGGCATGAGAAGCAGTGAGCCTAGTGTGCGCAATTTGGTGAGTGACGCGGGCTCGAGATATTTCTACTATTAGAAATATCAGCCGTCATGCAGACACTGCGGAATCAGGGCGTAGATGAAGTATATATAAACATTCTGGAAGAAATCTACAGGGGATCAACTGCTACCATAGTGCTTCATAAAGAAAGCAACAGAATACCAATCAAGAAGGGTGTAAGGCAGGGGGACACAATATCCCCTATGCTATTTACCGCATGCTTACAGGAGGTTTTCAGAAGCCTAGAATGGGAACAGTTAGGGATAACAGTTAATGGAGAATACCTTGGTAACCTGCGCTTCGCCGATGACATTGCATTGCTGAGTAACTCAGGGGACGAATTGCAACTCATGATTACGGAGTTAGACAAGGAGAGCAGAAAGTTGGGTCTTAAAATTAATCTGCAGAAAACGAAAGTAATGTACAACAACCTCGGAAAGGAGCAGCGCTTCGAGATAGGTAATAGTGCACTTGAAGTTGTAAAAGACTATGTCTACTTAGGGCAGGTAATAACCGCTGAGCAGAAACCTGGAGACTTACCGTAATAACCACGGAGCAGAAACCTGGAGACTTACAAAGAGGGTTCAGCTTAAATTGAGGACGACGCAGCGAGCAATGGAAAGAAAAATGGTAGGTATAACCTTAAGAGACAAGAAGAGAGCAGAGTGGATTAGGGGACAAACGGGGGTTAAGGATATCATAGTTGAAATAAAGAAGAGGAAATGGACATGGGCCGGGCATGTAGTGCGTAGACAGGATAACCGCTGGTCATTAAGGGTAACTAACTGGATTCCCAGAGAAGGGAAGCGGGTTAGGGGGAGACAGAAGGTTAGGTGGGCAGATGAGATTAAGAAGTTTGCGGGTATAAATTGGCAGTAGCAAGCACAGGACCGGGTTAACTGGCGGAACATGGGAGAGGCCTTTGTCCTGCAGTGGACGTAGTCAGGCTGATGATGATGATGATGATGATGATGATGATGATGCGGGCTCGAGAAGCAACGTCCTGAGCATACACCGTTGGTTCGGTGGTATCAGAAGGAAGGAGTGTGTCGAATGGCAACGCAGGGTTGCGGACGTACAGAACAAAGAATGGAGAACAGCCGGTGCTGTCATGCCGTGACGAATTGTATGCAAACGTAACGTAGGGGAGCGTTGCGTCCCAGTGTCATGCAAGGTTCTTTTAGATGTTTAGCAAGAAGAGCTCTCTAAGGTTTAAACATATGAGAGACTTAACCAAGAAACAAAGCCGTTTGTACCAAAACTCAAACAAGAAGTTGATTTGAAAAGTAAAAAGACAAAAATCCCCCCTAAATCAAAACAACTAATAAACAGTTAACTGGACACGGCGAAATCTATGTATCAACACTCAACAAAGAAGTTCAAAGTGTTCAATTCAATGTAACGTCCGAATGGGGCTGAGTGGAGAAGTAGGGCAAGCTATCTTTCGGTCTCACCCACACGCTGAATTCTTGCGTCGATAAGCAAACCAGAACGTGGTGATTCCGGCTTCAGGACGCGGGCAGTACGTGGATGAAGGAACGCCGGCTGCTGACGACACGTCGAGAAACCAGACTGGAACGTGGTGGCTCTGGCTTTAGGAGTGTGGACCCGTCGGTGATGAGAGAACGCAGGCTGGTGGCAACGGGTCAGGGAACCAGGGTCGACCTGGCCAAGCAGCTGGGCGCACAGCTCGGGCCCGTAGCCCGGCGGCTGTTGCTCGTCTGTTGGAACCAAAGTCAGCAGGCCCTGGGTAAGAGTTCAGGACCGGATGGCCACGGTCCTCTCGAGCGGGAACACGACAGCAGGAGGACTCGGCTGGTTGAAGTCCTGCAGGCTTGAGTCCGACTCCCGATGGCCAATCTTCAGCTCCCGGTCCGTTGACGACCTTCCGCTTGCCCCGTCTTCTTCGAACTCCCCTTGATCTCCTCTGCTCAGGCTTTTTCTTCCACTCTGGCCCCCTTGTCTCGTCCCGATTGGAGATTCTGTACTTGCGTGGTACCCAGCCACTGGGCCTTAAAATCTCCGTGGTCTATGATCATTGGTTACCTTATCTGTTATTTTGTTCACGGGGTGTCAACGTCCTTTTGCAAGCGACGTCTTCACTGCCATTGTCATTGTTGTTGTCTAGGCAGCACCGCACGTGCACTCTGTTTTCTTCTGTTTTTGTGACGCGCACTTTCTAAAGGCGCGCACTTTGAACGCGCACTTCACTCATCACATAGGTACCGCTTTAAATAAAGTTTTTTCTGAGAAAAAAAAAAACTGCCGTTTAGTGCGCGCTTTGCACTACACCACAATTTACCCACATAAACGTCCACCACGCAGTTCACTGCATTGTCCAAAGCCCCACATTCACTAGCCTCAAAGTACGCAAGGAGTGAGGAAATGTAAGGACACATCTAGCGGATCGTGAAAATCTCCAAATGAGCATGTTTAGTGCACCACCTTTTCTATTTTTTCATATATACCTTATCATCTCAAAAACTATACATCATGCTAATGTTACATTGCACGTAACTTCTTCAACTATTTACAAGCAACACCCTTCCGTGGTCCGCAATCATTATCCAAAAGAAAGCACCAGGAATTCGAACTTGACGCTTAAGTTATAGCGTCAACAAGACAGTTAACGTCTCTAACCATTTGACAAGAGTAAGGAATCAGAAGCCAGTGCAAGAATTCCCGACCGTAAGCTCGTCTGAACATAAAGCTGTGTATCACCAGGCGCCCAACCTCTAAATCACAAGCATACACGCTGGAATGTCTGTATGCCAGTCAGAGGCATTGCCTCCAGGTGCATAAGTACGCCTGAATGACTTCATCTTACCCAGAAATGCCTTGCTTGATCTCGTAAACCGCTAATCTATCAGACATCTTAACAGAACCAACCTCTTCATTCGAAGATGCCACAGAGCACCAGCTGGCGTCGTTTCTTGTACAGTGACCTACACGACCATTGCTGCCTTCTGGTTCCCTTTCCATCACTTCAGCTTTTTGCCTTGCTTTTTCAATAAAACTTTCAACCCTTCTGCCTGGGTCATCGTGACTACCCTCATTGTCACATATAGCTGACCTACATTGCAACTCTACTCTCTGTTTTTAAACAAGTGCTTTTGTATTTTGCTCCAATGTTCTCATAGAAGCATCATCTACAATTGCCCGGGAACTCAAGCCATCTCTCTGTATGGGCAAGTTATAATCATGGTGAAAAACCATGTACGTAGCGTCTGTTGCTATATCCAGTGGCCCAAAACAGTAGGAAGCAGCTATATCAAAGCTTTCATTGTGGCATTCGCCGGCATTACCTAGGAGATCTTTTACTGCTCCTTCAGCGGAGCTATTCAAAGGCAATCCTACCTCTGCATAATGTGCGCTTGACCTCTCACAGGTTTCAAAACACCCTTTACTCTGAATGGAACGTTGTTGTTCCATGCTCACGAAGCATTTTCACGCTTCAATAAGCTTCTCGAGTTTCCTAGTCTTTCGACTGTTTACCTCCCTGTCATACTATTTCAGAGTTACTTTCTCTAGCGAAAGGTCATGATGAGATACAGGGTCATGCTCACGTAAATTCAAATCGCTCCCGATTTAACTGCTGTCGGAGCACACCTCATCCACTGGTTGACTACTCTGGCTCTCAGACCACGTATAATCAAGGTTTTCCCTTTCAAGCCACTGCTGCATATCCGCATATTCCAGTTCCAGCAGCCCCTTTTTTTCGCGCATCTCCACCTCGAGCAGCTTTTTCTTTTCACGCATTTCTATCTCAAGCTGCTCCTTCTTAGCGCGTGTCTCTCGCTCGAGCTTCTCTCTCCTAGCCCGTGTTTCTCGCTGGAACTCCTCTCTCTTAGCGTGTGTTTGCAATACAATCTGCTGATTTTTAGCGTCACATATCACAGCCCGTTCCTCTTGCGCTTGCGCCATTTGCTTGTCGTACCATTCCTTGAGCTCCGCTACGTTGAGACCTATACTCTCCGCCAGATTTAATAATTCTGAAGTGCTTTTCGTGATTTTCATCGCGTCGAAAAATCTACACGAAATACAAACGGCTATATCCGGTCGCGGACGCCAATTTGTCATGCAAGGTTCTTTTAGATGTTCAGTAAGAAGAGCTCTCTAAGGTTTAAACCTACGAGAGACTTAACGAAGGAACAAAGCCGTTTGTACTAAAACTCAAACAAGAAGTTCAATTGAAAAGTAAACAGACGAAAATTCCCCATAAAACGAAACAACTAATAAACAGTTAACTGGACATGGCGAAATCCAGTTATCAACCCTCAACAAAGAAGTTCAAAGTTTTCAACTGAATGTAACGTTCGAATGGGGCTGAGCGGTGGAGTAGGGCAAGATATCTGTTCAGTCTCACCCACACGCTGCATTCTGGCGGCGATGAGCAAACCGGAACGCGCTGATTCCGGCTTCAGGATGCGGGCAGGATGGGGATGAAGGAACGCTGGCTGCTAACGACACGTCGAGAAACCAGACCGGAACGTGGTGGCTCTGGCTTTAGGAGTATGGACCTGTCAGTGACGAGAGAACGCAGGCTGGTGGCGACGCGTCGGGGAACCAGGGTCAACCTGGCCAAGCAGCTGGGCGCACAGCTTGGGCCCGTAGCTTGACGGCTGTTGCTCGCCTGTTGGAACCAAAGTCCGCAGGCCCTGGATAGGAGTTCAGGACCAGATGGGCACGGTCCTTTCAAGCGCGAACACGACGGCAGGAGGCCTCGGCCGGTTGATGTCCTGCAGGCTCGGTTCCGACGCGCGACGGTCCATCTGCAGCGCCCGGTCCGGTGACTACCTTCCGCTTGCCCCCTCTTCTTCGAACTCCCCTTGATTTCCTCTGCTCAGGCTTCTTCTTACGCTCTGGCCCACTTGTCTCGTCCCGATTGGAGATTCTGGACTTCGGTGGTACCCAGCCATTAAGTCTTGAAATCTCCGTGGTCTATGAACATTGGTTACCTTATCTTTTATTTTGTTCACGGGGTGCCACGCGTCCTCATGCACGCTACGTCTGCACTGCCGTCGTAATCGTCGTTGTCTAGGCAGCAACGCACGTGCACTCTGTTCTCTTCTGTTTTTGTGACGCGCACTTTCCAAAGGTGCACACTTTGAGCGCGCACTCTACTCATCACACCCAGTCACGGTGGTCAGAAGAGACGTACATGGACAACATGTCTGTAAGTGTTCGGTTGAGGCGCTCCGTGAGATTGTTGGTCTTCGGATGGTAGGCAGTAGTTAAATGATGTTCGGTAGAGCAGCTACGGAGGATTTCGCCGAAAAGTTTTGCGAGAAAGGAGCGGCCACTATCTGTCAGAAGCTGGCGCGGAGCCTCATGCCGCAGAATGACATCATTCAGTAGAAAGTCTGTGACGTCTGTAGCGCAGCTACTTATCAAGGCAAAAGTTATAGCGTATCTGGTCACATAGTCAGTTGCGACAGCAATCCATTTTTTGCCTGACATGGACGTCGGTAAAGGACCGAGCAAGTCGAGACCGACGAGGAAGAATGGTTCCGGGGGAATATCGATAGGTTGGAGCAGGCCAGCTGTACGGAGAGCAGGACGTTTGCGACGCTGGCAGCGCTGCAAGCAGCGACATAGCGGCGCACAAATTTATACAGGTTAGGCCAAAAGAATCGTTGCCGCACGCAGTGATAGGTGCGTGAAAACTCCAGGTGTCCTTCCGTCGGAGCATCATGCATATGTTGAAGAATGGTCGCACGCAGGTGTCAGGGAATAACTAGCGAAAATTCCGGGCCATCAGGCTTCATGTTGCGGCGATACAAAATTTTGTTGCGGAGGACATATTGACGGAGCGAAGCGTTGAAATGTCCTGAAGATATTCGCTCAATGACCGTCCTTACGGTTGCGTCCCGGCGCTGCTCTGTACCGATGTCACGCAAATCAGATATGGCAATCACACAAGAATCGCTTTCACGGACAGCGAGGTTAGCAGGGTCCACCGGATAATGCGAGAGACAATCAGCATCTTGGTGTGACCTGCCAGACTTATAAATTACGTCGAAGTTATACTCCTGAAGACGTAGAGCTCAGCGACATAGGTGACCAGTTGGGTCCTTGAGCGACGACAACCAGCACAGAGCGTGGTGGTCCGTAATAACGGAAAACTCCCGGCCATACAAGTAGGGGCGAAATTTTGCAACAGCCCATACCAGCGCAAGACACTCGCGCTCCGTTATCGAATAGCTTCGCTCAGATGTAGAGAGAAGGCGGCTGGCACACGCAATGACACGCGTTTGGCCTCCCTGGTGTTGAGCGAGGACGGGGCTGATGCCGTGAGCACTGGCGTCTGTGCGAACTTCAGCCGTCGCAGACGGGTCGAAGTGAGCCAGTATTGGTGGTGAAGTGAGCAGGTCGATCAGCGTGGCAAACGCAGCTGCTTGGTCTTGACCCCACGAGAATGGCTCGTTCTTTTTGAGAAGATCAGTTAGTGGTCGTGCAACTGTACCGAAATTGCGAATATAACATCGGAAGTACGGGCATAAGCCCACAAAACAATGAACATCTTTGGTTGAAGAAGGCGGAGAAAAGTTCTTCACAGCGCAAATCTTGTCAGGGTCCGGTTGGACTCCAGCAGCACATACGCGATGACCAAGAACCGTGATTTCTCGTCGGCCGAAATTGGACTTTTTCGAGTTCAGCTGGAGCCTCGCTCGACGGAGAACGGCTAGAATGGTCGACAAACGAGTCAGGTAGCTTTCAAATGTTGGGGGAAAAACTGTCACATTGTCGAGGTAGCAAACGCAGATGGACCCATTATAACTACGGAGGAGAGAGTCCATCATGTGTTCGAACGTTGCCGGGTCGTTGCACAGCCCAAAAGGCATAACCTCGAATTGGTAAAGGCCACTCGGTGTGATGAAGGCAGTTTTTTCTCGGTCTAAGTCATCGACAGAAATTTGCCAATAGGCCGAACGCAGATCTATAGATGAAAAGTATCACGCGCCATGAAGGCAGTCAAGGGCGTCGTCGATTCGTGGCAGCGGATATACGTCTTTGCGGGTTATCTTGTTCAAGCCACAGTAGTCAACGCAAAATCTCCAACTGCCATCCTTATTTTTGACTAAAACAACAGGTGAGGCCCATGAACTTGAAGAGGCCTCTATGACTCCTCTGGAGAGCATCTTCTCGACTTATCGTTGTATGACCTGGCGTTTGGACTGGGAAACACGATATGGTCACCGTCTAACAGGACTAGCATCGCCGGTATGTATTTGATGACGCACGTCGGACGTTTGACCTAAAGGGCGGTCATCGATGTCGAAAATATCTCGGAAGGTGGTCCGAACGGGGTGGAGTTGCGCAGCCTGACAGGGCAGAAGATCAGGGGCAATCATCATCGTGATTTCGTCAGTAGGTGCGTTTGCTCGGCTGGCTGCAATAGGAGACGAGCAGTCTTCAGGGTCTAATGCAACGATGCTACATGCATCAAATGGGGAAACATTGGCTAACGAAATACCTTGCGGGAGAACTTGGCTCGAACTACCAAAGTTGAGGAGCGGAAGCTGAACGTAGTTGTCCACGATAGTCACAATGGTATGCGGCACAGCAACACTTCGAGCCAAGAGTACATCCACTATTGGATACACTATGTAGTCACCAAAAGGAACAGCTGATGATATCGTTAAGACCACAAACGTGGTTGCTTGCGGTGACAGCCGAACGTAATCAACAGCGCACAAGCGGTGTGACAGTGACGACAGTACAGCCCCAAGTCGAGGCAGTTCAAGTTGGAGAACGCCGGTTGCACAGTCGATGAAAGCGGCATGAGTGGACAAGAAATCCAATCCAAGAATCAGGTTATTGGGGCACTGCTCAATAACTGCAGAGAGGACAGATATGGGGTGATCGGCGATTCTGATGCGTGTGGTGCACATTCCTGTGATGGCAAGATTTCTTCCTTCGGTGACCTGTATGATGCCAGGAGTAGCCAGTGTAAGCACTTTCTTCAGGCGGTGACGAAGTCGGGCACTCATCACAGAAATATGCGCACCGGTGTCAATAATTGGAGAAACAGTCAGGCCATCAACGTCGACGTCGATCAAATTTCGTCGGGTCGGCAGTACGGGGAGAGGATTTGAGGTCGGTATCGAGGATGCAGCTTCACCTCTAAGAGCTGCACGGCTTAGTTTCTCTGGTGGGAATTCAGCGGGGAGGTCGGGCGTCGTCGTAGAAGAGAAGGGGATGACGGGCGACGTCCAGGCGGCGAACGCGACTGATGACGTCGAGGCGACGGTGAGCGGCTGTGCTGCGTATCAGGGGCGTCGAAGGCGTATGGTGGAAGGTGGTGGTAGTTGTCGTTGATCGGGGCAGGGGGCTTGAAAAGGCGGTAGCTGTTGGCGCGGCGAGCAGTGTTCTACTGGGTTCGGGACGAAGACCAATGGTTGTGGCAATACCGTGCGACAAGACCTATGCGGCGGCAGGTAAAACAGATCGGACGATCATCCGCAGTTCTCCCTTCGGCCGGGTTGCGAGAGCGTGGATAAGACCGTTCCTGGGGCGGTGACCTGGGACGAGGCGGCGAGCTTGAACGGAAGCTATTCGGTCGAGACTGAGCAACCGCGCACACATTGAAGCCCAAATTGCAGAGTTCTTCCCGCACAATCGACTGTACCAAGCAAACCTGAGGTACTTGCGAATCGATGTGGCTGTTGGCTGGAAGAGCAGGTGTAATTGCTTCAATTTCCCGCAGGACGATTCGCGTAATTTCAGATGCCGGTGAAGACTGCTAACGAGAGGTCAGTCCATCTTCGCAGGAGGATGTCGCAGCAATGTTCGACAGTCGAGTGAATGATCTTGAAATGCGCCTGCTTCTAGCCAGTTCAAAACGCCGGCATTCCTGAATAATTTCCTCGACGGTCACACAGTTCCGGCACATTAGCAGGTTGAGCGCATCGTCCGCTATCCCCTTGAGGACGTGGCCAACCTCATCATACTCCGACATGTCGTTGTCGACTTTACGACATAGAGCCAGCACGTCCTGTATGTACGAGATATATGGCTCTGTGGACGTCTGAGCACGTATAGACAACTCCTTTTTCGCAGCTGCCTTTCGGCCGATTGGCTTCCCAAACAAGTCGCGAAGCTTCTCCTTAAAGGTGTCCCAACTGCCAATCTCCTCCTCATGGTTCCCGTACCAGACTTTGGCCGTGCCTTTCAGGTAAAACAGCACGTTGGCCAGCATGAGAGTGGGGTCATACCAGTTGAGCGCACTAGTACGTTCGTAAACGGCATCCAGTCGTCGACATAAACCTCGTTCGTACCACAGAACGTTCCTGGATGCTTCGGATACGTCAACACGTACGTGGGTGGGGGTGGGGCCGGTGGAGGCGTTGCCGTGTTTAGTGCAGGCGCTGCCGAGGCCGATGGAGAGGTGGTCGTGGGATCAGTCCCGTGTTCCATCACGGAAACTCCAATTTGACGACCACTGCGGAACTCCGTTGTATGGCGCTTCGTAACCCAGCACGTCCACCAATTTGTTACAGGGATTACAAACACACGGAAGAAAGAAATGAGTGCATTTCTAATATTTACAAGTAGGTGAGAACCACCAGGGCTGCCAGCTTTTGTTTGTTTGTTTGTTTACCTGGGATGATGACTCATAACCACTAAGGAGGATTGGCTAAGAAAGTGTAGTGCAGTTTTTCTGTGATCATTTTAACTATGTGTAATGAATTTGTATCATAATATGACTAATGTAAGGAAAACCACATAAAAAGTGAGCAAACGAAAAAAAAAATAGAAAAGTGAAGTTGAGTAATTTTGAGATTTCAGCTGTTGTGATTACCACTTAGCTGCGTTTACTTCACTTTGCCCTGGGGAGTAATAAATAATAATTTTTTGATTGAAGATCACAAAGGTATACGCTTAGTTGCCTGAATATAATCGCAAACGGCATTGAATACATCCCTGCGGCAATGTTCCAAAACTGAGGCATCGAAGCTTAGCGCAGTTTTCGCCGTCAATCCAACGCCTACTTTCAGAAATGGAATAACTAGTAACCTTTTTCGAAGTATAACGTAGCAGCGACAATACAAAAAATAATGTTCTAGTGATTCCATTTTTCCGCTGAATGCGCAGTGGGGTAATGTTGTCTGACCAGCTCTGTGTAGATACAGGTTTAGGGGGGGGGGACACGACTTCGAAATTTAGTAATTAAAACTTCGAGCTTTCTGGACTGGCTCCAGTGGGGTCGCCAAGAAACTTGAGGTGGTTATATTCTGTCCATGTAGTTACGTTTTCTATCGTATCAATGGAGATTGCTGATTTTCGACATCTTATTGCCGTAATATATTCAACATCTGGCAGTATGGATAAAACTGACCCATCAAGTGCGGCTCGAGCTAAACAATCGGTCAATTCATTTAATCTTAATCCACAGTGTCCCAGAACCCATAGTAACCTCAGGAGTCCCAACTGCGGGGAAACTAATGTTTTGAATGTACTTAGAATTCGAGAGTTCTCTGAAGCTGTCAGAGGTGCACAAACTGAAGGAGAATCCGTCATTATGAATGTGTTGTTTTGATTTGACGGAAGTTTTCGAAAAACTAAAATAATCGCCACGACCTCCGCTTCAAAAATGCCGCCGTATCCACGAAGTGAATGATGATGTTGGGTGAAGCTCCGGAGGTAAACCTGGTAAACCATGAATCCTCCGTACATTTTGCCCACTCGATTTTATTGCAACGCCTCCCTAGCGTCCGTCGCCGCACTATATCGAACGATGACACGCGCCATATGTGGCATCATTCCTATTTTATAACACCTCGCATCTTTCATAATCAACTACACGTACCGCCGTCTAGTTTATAACGTCTTTCATTTTTTGGACGGACGGACGGACGGACGGACGGATGGACGGATGGACGGATGGACGGACGGACGGATGGATGGATGGAAGGATGAATGGACGGACGGACGGACGGACGGACGGATGGACGGACGGATGGATGGATGGATGGATGGATGGACGGACGGACGGACGGACGGATGGACGGACGGACGGACGGATGGACGGATGGACGGACGGACGGACGGATGGACGGATGGATGGATGGACGGATGGATGGACGGACGGACAGATGGACGGACGGACGGACGGACGGACGGACGGATGGATGAATGGATGGATGGATGGATAGATGGACGGACGGACGGACGGATGGACGGATGGATATGGCTGTACCCTTTAGATCGGGCGGTGGCTAGCGTAATACTTAGAACTGAACGAGAGGTGGCTACATACAGGGGACGCACAGCCCACGCCTTAAGAAGCTTCGCTCCTAAAAACTGTAATAAAATCAGTCAGCCTCACTGAAATGGACCAGTCAAGCGATTCAGAGGCAATGCCTACACCTGCCTTTCGATTATTTACTGAATCATCTGTGGCTATTATATTTTTAGTTTCTGCATGCTCCAAGTAATCTAATAATATGTTATTAAAAATTTGAGAGATAGTAACTTCGCGTTTTGGGGGAATATATCATCATACTCAATTATAACATGACAATTTGAGTCATTAGTCTCAGTTACATTTCGAATGTTCACATTTATACTTTGTAGATTCTTTTGTACAAACATTATCTGAGGTGCGTGAAACCGTGGCCAATGAGCAAAAAAGAAGGCGTCTGGGTTTGCGATAAAAGCACATTGAGATATTCTTGTCAGTAAGCTAGAAAATTTTAAAAATGCTTGTATGGTGAAAATTTTAAATCGACAAAGTAGTGTAGGCAGGCACGCTTCTAGGTACAGTACGTTGATAGCCACAAACCTCGGGAGTCCCAGACACATTCGCAGTGCTTCTCGCTCCAAGACAACTAGCGGTTTCGTTTTATAAGCAGGGCCACCCGAGAATAGCATGCATCCGAATGACATGATAGGGCGCATATACATCTTGTACATCGTTATCAAGATGTGCCTCCGTAACCCATATTTCCGGTTACTTACCTTGTGCAATGAGCCTGAAGCCCGCTGTGCATTGGTTATATAGTTATATACTCTACTCTATGTTATAGTAGTTATATACTCTGTGTGGGGTTATAGTTAAGTTTGTCATTTTAAATAATTCCCAAATATTTTATAGAGTCTACTTGCTAAATGGGTTTCTGTTTGTATAGAATTGAAATTGAAATTGGTTCTGCAAGCGGAAACACCAAGAGCGCACTTTTGTTAACAATTACGATAAAGAAATCCCCTGCAACCAAATTTCTAACATGTTAGTATATCTTTGTAATTTAAGTTGTAGTGAGTAAATATCACAGTCAGCAGCAAATAATGCGATGTCATCAGCATAAATGTGGGTAGTAACTTCTTGATCTGTTGCAATTGTGCTCATCAAAGCATTAAATAACACTGGAGATAAGACTGCTCTTTGGGGAACTCCACGCGTTTGTTTATATCTAGATGAGGAACGCTGAGTCCGCTTTTTTTTCAAATCGTCTACGATGGTGGGGCCATGCCCACTGGCTCTTAAAAATATGACCTTTCAGCTTGGTCTAGCAGCCAAAGGCGAGTTTAAAAAATGATTGATTTATTTAGTTATTAATTTATTCATTTACTATTAGGCCAAGAGATGAGTATTCCAAAGAAGCATAAATATAACAGAACTGTGAGTAAAAAAGAACAATGAACAAACTTTGAAGAGACTAGTATTTATTTATGTAGTAGTTACTGCCTCAAAAAAATGGCCACACTGTGGTGGTCTAGTGGCTAAACTACTCGGCTGCTGACTTGCAGGTTGCGGCATCCAATCTCAGCTGTGGCGGCTGCATTTTCGATATAGGAGAAAATGCTGTAGGCCCGTGTGCTCAGATTTGGGTGCACGAAAAGAAACACAGATGGTTGAAATTTCTAGAGCCTTTCACTAAGGCGTCTTTCACAACTATATGGTGGTTTTGGGGCGTTCAAATACATACATCAATCAATCATCTTTTACGATAGGAGGCAACAACAAGCTTTTTACACCCTGATGTGATTGACGATAGTTATAGCATGAGAACAGAAGGACGACGAAGAGACAAGAAGGACACGAAGGACACTTTGTCTCTTTGTCGTCGTTGTGTTTTCGCGCTATTATTGTCGTCATGTCATATGAACTAGCCCAAGCTGCCACACTTCTAAGTGATCAACGAGTGGGTGCACAGGCGGCAACCCAGTCGCCGGGGAATAACTGTTGGGAGGCTTCTTGCTCACACAAATAACACACAATTTACTTACATATATACAAAGATCACGTGCACTAGGCGTCGATTCGCGCCTTTACAGAAGACACGACTGGCCGTACGGACGGCCAGGAGGGAGGCGTTGCGAGCGAGCGACAAAGCAAGACGTGTGGCGCATAGGCTCCGTCGATTTCTCGCTGGAGTCGTGCCTAAATCATCTGCACTCCGCCAAGCTTGACGTCCATCGACGCAGCAAATCATTCGGACCCCACTGGAGTCACGTTTGACCGAGTGGGTCCGCTTTTCATGTTTTTATGGCCGAAGTTAAACTGGCCATGGGGACGACGCCGTTACGCCCAAGGTGACGCCGCAACCTGGTGGCGTGGAACAGCAATGGCGTCGCACTGGCCACCCGAGGTATAATGGCAGCTACTGCGTCTCACCTGCGGGGTTACGATTCCGAAGGCATGGCCTGGACTACGGTTCCATCATACCGAGACGAGAATTCCGCTGTTCCGAGTTTTCGGCACCAATCGCTGAATGAAGCGGTCACGCGTAGCGCGTCTGTTCAAGCAAACAGCGGCGTCCAACGCCATCCCGGCTTCCGGAACGCCGGCCGGCAAGACGCAGCCTCCAGTGTCACGTGCTGCAGGAAGCAAAGGCAAAGCTATTTTAAACTGGAGGCCGCGCCCTTAACCAGGCCCAGACGACTCCGTAGTCATGCTCAAGGCATGCGAACATGTGCCGCTGCACCATGCTTTCCCCGAAAACCTATACGAAGCCACCTTTGCGGCCAACCTCGGACCCAAGTTGGCAAAGTCGGTCACGGTTGTGCAGTCTCGTGAACAAAAAGTTGTATTGATCCACACCCCGAACCTGACGGTGGCGGATCTGCTTCTCGGGGAATTCCTGGTCAACACTGAGCGTGGGGCGATTCCGCTCCATGGATACCTCCGACAAGACGGCGGCGGTGTGTGCCATGGCGTCATCGTCGTCAGCAACTCAGACACTCCTGAATCGCCTCGAGAGCAGGTGCAATGGCGAGTAGGCACCATTGTCGAGGTGAGGACATTCGAATCCTCTAACAAGGCTCGGGTCACCTTTGCCGGGAAGGTGAAACCGCGTTTCATGCATTACGAGAACATGCTTATTCCCGTGCAAAATTATTCCCGGAATATTCCAGCCTGCGGACTGTGTGGGTTCATCTGTCATCAAGCAGAAGCATGGCCCAACACGCAGCCCGATACGTGCGGACTTTGCGACCAAGAAGCTCCTCTTGTGGAGGGGGTGCTGACCCCTCAGGAGTGTGTTCTGCGGTGCTGAGTATGTGGGGGTGAACATGGAATAAACTCGCGAGAGTGCGCGGCAAAAATTCGTACCCACAAGTTTATCTCCTTGAAGGGTGGGACGAAAAAGAAATCGGTAGCTAAGAAGAAGAGCCACCATCCCACCTCTTCGCTAAACCACCGAGGCGGGACGACAACACTGCATATATGGCATCATCTGTTGGCAACGACGGCAAGTGGCCGCCGATGCAGCCACCCGCACAAGGCGACAATGGAAAACAGTTGACGGCGTCCGAACGTGGTGAGACCAGGACCTGGGCCAACGTTGCAAAACATGGAACGCAGGTGAGCGGTACGGGCAGCACCGCTCCCGCCTCCCCCCCCCCCTTCATCTTCGTGCGGGAGGCAGTACCGAGCAAACAAGGATAGTAGCTTTCGAGGGCAAAGGTGAGATGTTGCTAAAAATAGCGCACCTAGAATCCAAATCGAAAGAGGCAACCAATTCCTCCTCACCCGCAACTGAGGCTATGGAGAGTGAGCCCATGGACACGACAGTAGCAAAGAGCGTGTAAGATGCACTTGAGGCTCGTCTAGAGGCCCGCACGGACGCTCGTTTTAATACCTCAAAAAATCGAATTTCCGCGTCCACGACCTCTGCTTTCACCGAAACGACTGAAGCAATCCCCACAATCATAGCCCATCACTTGGCACAGTCGCCGCGTAGCGACCGACTATCCAGCGGTCTGATTAAAGACGTGTCTGGCCACTATCCCAAAACTTTGCGTCGCGCCATATAAAATGATATAGATGACGATAACAGCTGCGCGCTTACAGGAATGGAGGACTTCGCGAGTGCTGGCTCCGCAGCTGCGTCCCTACAACCGCTTTTTAAATTCAATGGTTATGTCACGCAGCCCACAAGTTAGACGCTTTTCATGTTACGATTCGGCCATTCCCACTCAAGTTACTCAATGAAACTGCCGGGGATTCCGTTCGCGTGCTAAGCAGGCCCACCTGCGGCTTTTCCTATTGAAGGGGGAGGTGCTACGGTCGCCAGTGGGAGCAAACGAAGGTCACATCAGCTCCGTCGGTTTGTGAATGTTTCCACTGGTTTTAGAATTCTACCCTTAAAAGTGGCACATCATCGCGAACCCATGGATACCAGCTTTTTGGGTGAGCATGAGCGTTACGAGCTTTAAGGCTCGTAAACTGCAAGAACTATACCAGTGAGTGTGTAAGCCTAACTGTGGTTGGGCCTGGCGCATACCGCGTCGAACTGGAAGACTGAAAGAACAGCCGAGATTGACCGACTCTGACCGACTGGACTCTGGCCACGGACCTCAGAGCTGAACAAACAAGAAGCGTTTAAGAAGCGTTTCCACGAGTGAAGACGAAGACGCTGAAGGCGTTGTAGATGGCTGGATTGAAGTTACACATAAAAAAAGAGGACGCGCGAGCCCAAACAAGGTGGTGAGACAAGAAGACGCCGGTTCACCAAGCCCGATGCGCCAAGGCCGCTGAAATATTGTCAGCAAGGCTCTACGAGCGAGCAAGATGCACGGCCCAGGAACGATATCAAGGTAATTGTTCGACCGAGGGATGGGCTGAATATAAGGAGCACGTGTGGTGTGAGTCTTGATGAGGCGATAAGCAACGGAGCAGGAGTAGGTGACGACGAGATGATAACAATCTGCCCCAACCCCACGCAAAACATTTTGGTGATAAGCACACCGGAGGAAAGCGCAGTGACGAAAATCACAAAGATGAATGTGTGTGACTATAAACAGAAAGGGTTCGAAATTGACGCTTCTGTTTCGGCGCCTGAGAATATGTAAAAAAGAAATTATACGCAATGCACCTCTTAAATATAATCAAGATCAGCTCGTGGAAGCACTGCTGAACACAACAAACCCCTCTCTAACGTATGCTAAAAGGCACGGTAGTATGACCACACTCGCTTGCTGGATTCCGTGCCGACCGGTTGTGCCCTCGCGATCACCGGCGTCAGCGTAGCTCTGGCCGACTGGGCTCGCCCTACGTCATCTCCTGATGCCGACGACCTTCGACGACAGTGTAGCTCTGACAGACTGAACTTGCTCTACGCCATCTACTGACGCCGACAAGAGGTTTCGCTAGTGGTGCTCCGTCCTCGGACTCCTGTGACCGTGTATGCATCTTTGCAATCTCTCCTGACCCCTCGATTTGGCGTCGCTCTCTTTGGCTTACCACCTCACGCCTCTTCCTCTTTTCTGCACCTTTACTCCTACCCTTTTAATTCCTCCTCACCCCAATCCCTTGTGAGCTACTGTGGACGCGTCGATCGCTGAAGCAGACAGTTACGGGGCGCACTTATCTCTTCCTTTCACTCTTAAAAACCACTTAGAAGTAGTACGACCAACGTGATACTGCTGTATGAAGGAAACCGAGTTACTACGTGATTTTACTTCAACAGCATTATGATAAGAGCATCTCTGTACCGGAAACAGATAGACTTCTGCAAAGAATGTGGCAAGCTAGGCCACAGACCCGACGTGTACCCAAGACCAGGTATCAAACTGTGGCCAATACGTGGATCCAAGAACCCCACCAATGGACACGAGTGTACGCCCCAGTGCCGAATATGTGGTGAGGCGCACCCCACAGCTGACCGGATGTGCAAGGCCAAATACACGGTGCCGCTCATAGTGAAGCAGAAAAGGTAGGAGGCCAAGTTCAGAGACTTTCAAGAGCGAACCCCATTACCATAGATAGCAATTCTGGTGCGGTGGAAGGATGCCGCCCTAGTCGCTGGAGATCCAGAACCCGCTCCCAACAGGTCATGGGTCATTCAACCAGATCCGGATCTCCCTCGCCGGTGAAAAGACGGAGCAAAAGTCGTAGTATGAGTAGCAGTCGGAGTTTGAGCGGAAGCTGCAGAGAGAACCAACACCATCCCCAACAAGGCATAGGAGGGGCCACACCTGGCGGAAAACAGAAAGGGCCGCGCAAAATCACCTGGCGCGACAAGCCCCGGGAACAAAGGCGCACTCCACACAGGGGCACCATCTCTCCAGCCACTTGTGGGTAGCCGCCGATCCCGGCCTGCCAGCGAGGATGTAGAACACGGAGAACACAGAGAAAGAGAATAGGGAACTTAGACAAGAGTTGACAAAAGCCAGAAAGCAGAATGAAAAATCAACGCGCGATATTGAAGAGCTACAACAGACACTGAACAAAATCCTCAAGCGAATGGGAGGACACCCCGCAGAGAACGCATCCTCTGGCGCCTCCTAGTTTCATGACGCTGCCGATGAACGCGACACAACTTCAGTAGTAGGAGACGCGGACACGGACATGTGCCGTGGCGGTGAATATGAAGCGTTGGTGGCGGTGAACTTTAAGCGTAAGAGCCCAAGCGGTTCTGAACATTTTGAAGGCTCTGAAAATCACACGCAAGAACCGAAGTGGGCGCGACTGGCAGGCTGAAAACTAGACGTGATCGAAGAAATGGTAGACAAACTAACCAACAAGACAAGGCGACTGTTTGAGACGCTCCTCATTCGGCTGAACGAGTCTGACGCCGAAAGGAATGCACAGTATGCCGCGGTCAATAACCAACCTGCGGCCGTGAATAAGTGCATCGAATATCTGTAACGCGTAACGGCGCAGTCGCAGCAGCAAGGACAAAGCCACGACAAATTGGGATGGGACGAATCAACCATTCTCAACACAAGCAGCAATATCAACGCCAACCACACTGAAAAAGGAGGCACGCACGTACAGTCGCGTTCCCCCAACGCCTTTGAACAGCAACCATGGCTGCGTCTCGCAAGTTTGTCGGCAGACGCACCGTATGGCAATGCAACTGTAGGGGCTTCAAAAGCAAAAAAGCTACAATGGTGCAATATATGAAAACTCTCTTGAAAAGCAGGTTTTCCGACGTGATTGCTTTGCAAGACCCTTCCGACCGGGCTCAGCTACCGGGATATGTGGCATGTGGCTCTCCGTGCGAATGCACGGGGAAGGACACAAATGTGTGTAACCTGGTTAGGAGAGGGACGGCCTTTATCTACCATTCACTTGATATTAGCGAGGAGTCGAACATAGACCATAACCTGATTGAGGTCTTGCCCTGCATTGTAAACAGGAAGACTGGTTTATTCGTGCTTAACGGGTACAGTCCCCCTGAAAAAGGGGCCTCACGCTAAACTTTGGCACCCCTTTTCGCGAAGCGATGGCGAAGGCCGCCTCCAGTCCCCTCCTAATCTGAGGAGCCTTTATTGCACCGCACACGCAGTGGGGATATGGAGCCGACTCGCCCATAGGGAGAGGCTAGCCAAACTGATGGACGAGCTTGGCTTGGTTCTACTCAATGAACCGGCATTGCCCACCCTGATCGGACAGAGGGCATGCAACGACACGTGCCTTGATATCTCTATATGTGGTCACACGCAGGCGCGATCACCTGGTCGAACACCTTTGAGGATTTGGGGAGCGATCAGAGTCCTCCGCGTGACAATGGGAGAGGATAAGGGCAAGATGGATGACTGCTAAAAAGCTACAGTCGTGAACTGGGACGAGTTTCGAGAGCGCAGAGAACAAGAAAGCAGGAAGGGCCGATCGAGGATATCGGGAAATGAAGCAGGGAACTACTCGCGGACGTAGAAAAAGCTACAAAAGAAATAGAATGGCCAGGCAGGCGAAAAAAACCCAAAGGTGACGACAGGCCCTGTGGAAGCGTCGAAGACAGCGTTACCGAGCTGTCCAGGGCGGACAGCCACCTTGTGCATCTTGTAGAGGCCAAGAAGTCTATGCAGCGAAGAGCGAGTCAGCAGAAACTGAACAGGAAGATACGCAAGAAGGTTGCCGAGATCAATCGAGAGATTGAGGCCCATCGCGTTCGAATGTGCGAACAGGAATGGCAGCAGCTGTGCGATACGATGGGCGGAAACATCAGTGAAGGGTGCACATGGAAGATTTTCAGGAACCTGCTGGACCCAACAAGCACGAGAACAGCGACTCGTGTTTAGATGGCCAAGCTGCGACACAAGTACGACAACCTGCAGGCCTTCGTGGAGGAGATAATTTAGACGCACCTCACTCGCCCGGCAGGCGAGAGTCACATGGAATTTTGTGGGGCTCCTAACGAGGAAGTAGACATGGAATTTTCTATGTACAAAATTAGAGCAGTCCTCCAGCTACTGAAGACTGAATTGGCGCCTGGTCCTGACAACATCACCAACCGAATTCTGAGGAACCTGAACGATGACGCCATAAAGAAGCTACGTCAGTGTATCAACGCATCCTGGAAGGAAGGTCGTATTTCACAAGAATGGAAGACAGAGAATGTTATACTAATACCCAATCCAGGTAAACCACTTGAGGTTCGAAATATGAGGCCAATATCTCTGACGTCCTGCGTCGGGAAAGTCATGGAGCACGCCTGCCTAAACAGGTTGACGATGATCCACGAGAAGCGGGATGTCTTCGACACTCACATCATCGGTTCCGTAGAGGACATTCGACGCAGGATGCTATGCTGCAAATCAAGGAACAGGTCGTTAACGCACCAAGCACACACGCGCGCACCCTGCTGGCGTTAGACCTCACAAGCGCCTTCGATACAGTAAAGCATGCTGCCATTTTGGACAAGAATAGCCAACTAGGTCTTGGTTCAAGGTTCCACCGGTACGTCAGCAGCTTCCTCACCGGACGCTAGGCGATGGTGAAGGTCGACGGTGCCCCACCACGAACAGTTGATATGGGGGTTGCGGGTACCCCGCATGACTTGGTGCTCTCTGCCATGCTTTTAAACCTCTTCATGATCGGACTACCGGAGCGTCTCGACGCAATAGAGGGCATCAATCACATGATCTACGCAGACGACGTGACCGTGTGGACCACAGCGAATACGAGCGTTAGTGAAATGCAAGTGATAAGGCAGCAGGCCGTCCGGGCATGGAGCGGCACCTCTAAAGCACGGGACTCGTCTGCTCTCCCGATAAATCGGAAATCCTTCTGCATATACCACGCAAGAAAGGACCTCACCCGCAGGCTGTACTGAACGCCCATCGCTTGGGCATCCACGTCACGATGAAGGAGGAAACCAAATACCAAAGGCGTTCAAAATACAAGCTCTCGGCCTGTGGCTGGAAGAGAACGGTGTGAACCACGAGCTGGTAGCGCGACTGCAAAAGAAAATGGTCGCCGCAACGCACCTTGTGCGTCGAGCAGCGAAAAAAGAAAAGGGCTAAACGAACACAACGTGACGAAGTTACTACATGCGTACGCGCTGAGCCACATAGCGTATGTCGCCGTGTATGCTGACTGGACAGAACTG
This sequence comes from Rhipicephalus microplus, assembly GCF_043290135.1. Classification (NCBI taxonomy): domain Eukaryota; kingdom Metazoa; phylum Arthropoda; class Arachnida; order Ixodida; family Ixodidae; genus Rhipicephalus; species Rhipicephalus microplus. The sequence continues at coordinate 43,684,691 of NC_134705.1, read as the reverse complement.
AAACCGAGGCTGAACGCGGCGATTTGTCGAACGTTCAAGGTAACCCTGGGTGTGCCCCAGTACACGGAAACCCATAGGCTTCTGGAGCTGGGTGTGCTTAACACCCTCGACATGATAGCAGAAGTGCAGAGGATCACGCAGCTCGAGAGGTTGTCTGGCTCAAGAACGGGAAGACGCGTTCTCGTCCTGCTCGGGATTCGATATCACGAGGCGCGTGGACTAAAGAAACCATTGCTACCAGAAGTCAGGGACTCCATACTGATAGAAAGCATCCCCAGGAACATGCACCCCGTTCACGACTTGCAACGACGCAAATGCAGAGCTGCAGCAATCCTGAAGGCGCATGGAAGCCAGGAGGGTGTCCTCTTCGTCGATGCGCCCAGGTATCCACTGTCAGCCAGCGGTGGCGATGGCGGACGCTCAGAACCACCACTGCTACCCGTGAACGAGCGAGGCAAAGTCGAGGCGCTAACACTACCACCACTGCTACTGCTACGACAGCAACAACTGCAGCGACAGCGGCAACATCAACAGCAAGTCCGGTCAGCGGTGGCGGGACCTGCTTTTTATATGGTGGTCCTGGATACAACAGGAAAGGTTTGGGTCACGGCATCAGCACGGCTGCCATCATCCGAAGCTGCAGAAGAGATGGCCATAGCTTTAGCAGTACTCCACAGTGGTGCGGATGACAGCCTGATTATTAGCGATTCTAAATAAGCGATTCGGTGCTATAATAAAGGCTGGGTGTCCGAGAAGGTGGCATGCATGCTTAACGCCAGAGCTGGGGACTTCGCGTCAGGCAAGATTACTGACAAGGCCCTCAAGTAGTTTCCCGCTCACATGAGGGACATTGCAACTATCATCAACAATACCCGTAAAACTAGCAGCAACAACGCCAATAACCAAAGACTATGCGGCATCTCGCCCAACCATAACGATCACGCCTACCTCGTCAAGAGGCAACTTAAACGCCGTGACGCAGCCACCCAGCGAGCAGCCGCCACCGCGGTTGGGAGGGCCGAGGCACGGTGGTGGCCACAGGCACCGGCATTGCCGCAATTACCACCCCCACCACGTCCGTTGCTGCGGTAACTGAAGTTGGTGCAGAAGAGGCGAGGCAACAGATGTGCGCCGACTGCTACGAAGAAGAATTTCCTGTGACGTACCACGACGTGCTTCAGCACTATAGGAAAGACTGGAAGAAATATCCGCTACCCCACGTGCGCCTGGTCAGGTCGCAGGTGGTGGATCTCAGAAGGCTGCAGACGGGCACGTTCAACAACCCCTACCATCTTCACCACCTATAGCCCACGCTGTACCCATCACCTGGCTTCCCGTGTGCGTGCACGAACGGGCCGATATAATACATATATTTTCGTAATGCGAAAGAGATGAAGATGGGCCACGAGGGAGGATGACGTCTACTGAAGTACCCACCAAAATGGGGCGCCTTGCTGAGCGATGGCAAGCCGCCCTTCTCAGCAAGGCGCTCGAAGACCAGGTGTGGGCCGCCCAGCGGACCAGGGCCGTAGCCGAGGACCTCAGAAGATGTTCTTCGAACGATGTGTCCCTGGCAGCCTAGCTCCGGGCACAGCAACAACCGTTGGGCAATTAAAGTTTATTCAACTCAACTCCTATTGAATCTCGCTTACTTCCCGCAGTGGTTGCTCCAGGAGCCTGGGAGTGGCGCTAGCCTTCCAAATTATTCCATGTTTCAGCAGGACCCATCTTGCTGAATATTCGTGCACTAATTTGGCAGATCTCACGTACAGCGAAAATCAATGATATGCGAAGCATGAATGAGAAATGTTGATATGTCACTTGAAAATCAGCACAACGTTACGAGGTGGAGGTAAATGATACCGTACATGCCGTCCGCGTCATGATTATCCTGTTTGGATGTGTTATTTACTTTTATCATCAAGTCACACAGAGCCTCCTCTATTTTTTCTGTGCCTGTTGCGTCGCACCCGTTCCCATTTCTCTACAATTAGCGCTAAATTTCTCCGAGTGAACACGTGGTGGCGTCAGCTTATTACCCTCTCAGACTAGAAGGCGATGAGGCGTTGGAATATAGAAAAAACAATGATGACAGAAATATTTAGACATCAAGAAAGCGCTGCACGCACCGTACCAATTGAGGATAAACCAATAAGTTCAGTGGCTTTACTGGGACAACAGGAGCGGGAAGAAGAGTTCCTAATAGCACGTCAACAGGCCCTGACGGCATCGCAATCATGCTAATATAGAAGCTAGGATCAAACTCTAAGCAAACATTAAGAGAAGCAGCTAGCAAAGCAATAATGGACAGTGAAGCTCCCAATGGGTGGAAACTAAGCAGGATGAGCATGAAATATAACTAAAATGTCGACAAAGCCGATATAAACAACTACCATCCTATAAGAGTGACATCAGTAGTTTACAGGCTGGTGATGCAGATAGTAAAGAAAAGACTATATACATGGGTAGAGAATGAGGGGGTACCGAGAAAACTACAAAATGGGTTCCGTGAAGGAAGAAGGCTAGAGGACAATCTGTTTTTCATTGATGCAGTGTATTGAAATAGCGAAAAAAGCACACAGGCTCCTGTGGATGGCATTTTTGGACATCAAGGGAGCGTACAATAGTGTGATTTCTGAAGACTTGTGGGGAATACTGGACACACTAGATGTGGAAGATGGAATAACGAATCTTCTAAACGATATCTACAAAAGTTACAAGGCAGTTATCAAATGGGAAGAACATGTATCTGAACCTATAGAGCTACAATGCGGGCTTTGACAGGGATGTCCCTTGTCGCCTTTGTTATTTATGCTGTATCTCCAGGAACTAGAAGCAAAACTATAGGGGTGTCGACTCGGGCTCAGCCTCTCTTTTGCCAAGCAAGAAAAACACATTGAACAGTTATTACCAGCAGTGATGTATGCAGATGATATAGCATTCATTGCCAACAACAAGGAAGATCTGCAGGGATTTAAAGACATCTGTGGTAATGAGGGAGATAAGTTAAACTTGGAGTTCAGCAGGAAAAAATCGGCAATCACGTTTTTTAATGATAATAAATACAGTGAGCATAAGTTACAGGAAGTCACACTAGAAGTAGTGGATAAATACAAATGCTTGGGCTTATGGATAAATAACGGGGCTGAGTATCCAAGGGAGCACGAAAGATACGTAATGACTAAGGGCACCAGAAATGGAGCTGTAATAAAAAAATAGGGCACTGTGGGACTACAATAGTTATGATGTTGTGAGAGGGGTTTGGAAAGGTGTCATGGTCCCGGCTTAGACGTTCGGCAATGCAGTCTTGTGCATGAAATCAGAAAATGAAGCAACATTGTAAATTATACAACGTGGAATAGGTAGACTTGCTTTGGGAGCACAAGGGAATATTCCAAATCAGGGGGTACAAGGAGACATGAGATATACATCGTTTGGGTCCAGGGAAGCTAGCAGCGAGATAGAATTCGAGGAGCGATTGAGAAAATGGGAGAGGAGCGTTGGGCTTGGAAAATTTTCACCTACATGTACATGAAGACTGTCGATACTAAGTGGAGGAAACGAACTCGAAATTTGTCAAGCAAGTATTCAAACAACAGGAGAATACCAAGCAAAAAAGAAACATTGGTTAAGAAGGAGGTAAAGGAAACCGAGAGGGGCATGTGGAAGACGGGAATGCTTACGAAATTATCACTGGAGACCTACTGAACATTTAGGCAGGAAAGTGTTAATGAAAAGATCTACGATAATTCTCGGGGTAGTTCTCTGATCTTCGAGGCTAGAACACGAGTATCGTGGAACAAGAGGTACCGAGCAAAATACAAAGGTACAGACACGGTGTGTAGTGCGTGTGGAGAGGAGAAGGAAACGGCTGAACATTTGATATTGTTCTGTAAAGAGCTCCACCCCGTTGTCGAAGATAATGGCACCGATTTCTTCAAAGCTTTTGGGTTTAGGGACAGTGAAGGCCAAATAGACTTTATATGGTTTGAAATAACCAGGAGAAGGCTAAATGACTGGTGGCTACAACCGAGGTGCGAGTGAAATTCAATACTTAAAGACACAGTGATGGCGCTTAATCTTTTCGCTAGGTAACGTGAGCCACCGCCTGATCTAAAGGGCACAGCCGGATCCATCCATCCATCCATCCATCCATCCATCCATCCATCCATCCATCCATCCATCCATCCATCCATCCTTCCATCCATCCTTCCATCCATCCATCCATCCATCCATCCATCCATCCATCCATCCATCCATCCATCCATCCATCCATCCATCCATCCATCCATCCATCCGTCCGTCCGTCCATCCGTCCGTCCATTCGTCCGTCCATCAGTCAGCCAACGTTACCAGATTCTTCTTTCAGTTTAAGAACTGCGCTGCCGCAGTTTGCAAACTTTTTTTCGCTGGCTAGAAGTGCAGAACGGAATGCCACAGTAGCGCATGGTGACCGATGAAAAAGCAGGATGACATCATCGCTGAAGCAAACAGACTGACCTACAACTGCCACTGCGACCAAACGACGGGTTAAACGTGTCGTATGCAAGGTGACTGGGAAGTGAATTGTCACTCCTGTAGGAGGCACATTGATAGTTTATTTCCCCTTATTATTTATTATGCGTGAATACTACTTCTTTTATTATGATGGCAACAACTCCGAGCAGGGTTCGCGATTACACTAAGCAGACGACACAAACAGCGCAGAAAACCGGTGCGTGAGCGGCGGCGAGAGTAGCCTGCTAGAAGATAATGGCCAATGTTATTAGATTGTTCTTTCAGTTTGCAAACGGCGCCGCCGCAGGTGTCACCCTTCCATGCATCACCACGAGGGGCACGCTCGTCATTTCTTTTACCGGTCTTCCGAGAATCACATGGTTAGGCGCACGCCACCGACTACGCCGGCGAAGCAAAACAGCAGGTGCTTCTTCGTAGCCTGCAAGTATAGTGCAATTGTGTTTCGTGGCAATCGCTATCATTGTATGTCTCAGCGAAATCGACAACACTCGCACAGTTTGTGGCTCCCACTGCTGCTTACAGCGATATCATGGTGACAATTGATGTTGTGTCTCACTTGCTGTCAGCTCTGTTGTGTTATCGTGCCGGGCGTTAGCTGCATAACACGCATGCGTGGTGTGATGGTTTTTTCATGTTATAAAACAAAGTAGCGAGGCATGTTTCATGCCTCGCTGCTTTGTCACTGCTGTCCGAAGCGGCTACGACTCAATAAAATCTGCGTCTGAAAAAAGGCATTTTTTCAAGCCACCCGTTGATGTGGTGGGTCTTCAACGGTGGCCAAAAGCAATGCTGAGATTGGATAAGGAACTATCAAGATCTTGCTCCGTGTGCGACTTCCACTTCCAGGAAGACAATATCTTGACTACGAGCACAATGTTCACGGTGAAGAAGTTTTGACAGCGCGAGGTGAAGTAGTTTTGATACCATGCAAACAAAAGTTGATTTGATTTGTGGGGTTTAACGTCCCAAAACCACCATTTGATTATGAGAGACGCCGTAGTGGAGGGCTCCGGAAATTTCGACCACCTGGGGTTCTTTAACGTGCACCCAAATCTGAATACACGGGCCTACAACATTTCCGCCTCCATCGGAAATGCAGCCGCCGCAGCCGGGAATCGAACCCGCGACCTGCGGGTCAGCAGCCGAGTACCTTAGCCACTAGACCACCGCGGCGGGGCATGCAAACAAAAGTGACTTCCAGTTTGTTTGTTGTAGCGTTCAATAAACTGAGGTCAATAAGACTTTGCTGAACCCATTGTATTTTGCATTTTATAACCTTGAAACGGACATGCATTTATTAAATTCATGTGTTATTTTCCCTTGAAAAAAAACATAACGTTCAAGTCCTAATTTGAGTTATCTGGAACGAATAAGTTGTTCTATGTTTTACACTTCCAGTATGTCAGGCAGTGTAAGATCAATGTGGTGTGTGCCTCATCATATAACGATATCTAAGGTTATCCGATTACGAGGCACGTCCTGTTGAAGAGCTTTGAAAAATATGGCCACCTGTGGTTTCTCTAACATGCACCTGAATTCGAGTGCGTAGTCCTCCCGCATTTACCCTTAAGCCCACTGCAACGGTTTTAAATATATACGGTGGAATTTTAAAGAAGAAGAACGCAATACGGCTAAATTAACACAATGCCCAGAAGATTCAGGCATTGCACTCGCCTGTCCGCCATGTGGCACTGCATTAGCCGCACAACTGGTGCTTTATTTGCCCACTCCTAATATCTGTAGTGCACTATCACGGAAAATAACTCCCGCAACGCCAAATTAACCGCAAGAACTTTGTTTGGAGCTTGACTGTGGAATAGGCGTCGTGGCGACCGGTCAAATAGGATCGGAAGCGCCACCTAGGGAGCGGAAAACAAAAGGGGCCGCGTTTCGCCACCTTGTCCCAGTGGAGTTTGCAAACTGAAGAAGAATCTAGTAACGTGGATGAATGGATGGATGGATATGGCTGTACCCTTTAGCTCGGGCGGTGGCTAGCGCCACCAAGCCGTAATACCTAATTAACCAAAAACTATATTTTTTCCCTTAAAAAGTGAGTTTGAGGATTCGTACTTTGCAGTGAAGAGTTTAATTTTCACTCGTGCCTTGACTTTAGCCACCAATCAGATAGCCTCCTTCTAGTTAAGTCTACCCGCTTAAAGTTTATTTTGCCCTCCCGGTCCCTAAACCCCAGGGCTTTGAAAAACTCTGCGCCATCATCCTGAACTATAGGGTGAAGCCCTTTACAGAACATTATCAAGTGTTCGGCAGTTTCTTCTTCCTCTCCACACGCACTGCATACTGTGTCTACCCCTTCGTATTTGGCCCGATATGTCTTGGTTCGCAGTACTCCCGTCCTGGCCTCAAACAGTAGAGAACTACCCCGAGTATTATCATAGATCCTTTCTTTGGCAATTTCCTGCTTAAAAGTTCGATAGATCTCTAGTGCGGACTTCTTATTCATGCCCATTCTCCACATGTCAGTCTCCGTTTCCTTCACTTTCTTCTTAACCAATAGTTCTTTTTGGTTTGCCATCTGCTGTTTTCTAAGTATTTACCAGTCAACTTTCTGGTTCGTTTCCTCCAGTTTGTATCAACATTCTTCATGTACAAGTAGCTGAAAACCTTCCTAGCCCAATGCTCTTCCCCCATTTCTCTCAATCGCTTCTCAAATTTAATCTTGCTGCTAGCTTCACTGCCCTCAAATGATGTCCATCCCATATCACCTTGTACTCCCTGATTTGGTGTATTCCCGTGAGCTCCTAAAGCAAGCCTACCTATTCCACGTTGCTTAATTTCTAATCTTGCTTGAACTTCTGATCTCATGCACAAGACCGCATTGCCGAACGTCAGCTCAGGAACCATGACCCCTTTCCATATTCCTCTTACAACATCATACCTATTGTAATTCCACAGTGCCCTATTTTTCATGACTGCTGCATTCCTGTTACCTTTAGTCGTCACGTATATTTCGTGTTCCCTCAGATACTCGGTCCCTATGCTTATCTATACGCCCAGATATTTATATTTATCTGTTATCTCTAGCGTGACCTCCTGTATTCTAAGCTCACTACCTTCGTGGTCATTGAAAATCATGACTGCTGATTTTTCCTTACTGAACCTAAAATCTAACCTATCTCCCTCACTACCGCAGATGTCCATCAATCTCTGCAAATCTTCCTTGTTGTTGGCCATTAGCACTATATCATCTGCTTACATTAATCCTGGTAGTGCCTGATCAATAAGTTTTCCTTTTTTGACAAAAGAGAGGTTGTATCCAGTCCACTTCCCTCTAATTTTGCCTCTAATCCTTGTAGGTACATCATGAATAATAAGGGTGACAGGGGGCACCCCTGCCTAAGCCCCCGTTTTACCTCTGCAGGCTTGGATACCTGTTTTTCCCACTTTATAACTACCTTGTTACCTTTATAGATACCCTTTAAAAGATTAGTGACTACATGTTCCACGCCTAGTGTGTGCAGTATTCCCCAATATTCCTCTTGAACCACGCTATCGTACGCTCCCTTGATATCCAAAAATGCTAGCCACAGGGGCCTGTGTTCCTTTTCTGCTAGTTCAATGCACTGCGTCAGTGAGAACAGATTGTCTTCCAACCTCCTGTGTTTCCGAAAGCCATTCTGCAGTTCCCCCAGCACCCCCTCATCCTCTATCCACGCCTGCAGTCTTTCCTTTAAAATTTGCATCGCCAGCCTGTAGACCACTGATGTCACTGTTATAGGAGGGTAGTTGTTTATGTCAGCTTTGTCCCCCTTTCCTTTATAGATCATGCTCATCCTGCTAAGTTTCACGTGCTGATTCATCCTGCTAAGTTTCATCCTGCTGTGCTATCACGTGGGGTGATAGCACAGAGCCCCCAAGTGGCGTCGAAGGGCAGTAATGAGAGAGTAAAGAGAGGGCACGGCGGGAGCGGCGACGCTCACGCAGCAGAAAAAAAGATGTAGGAGACGCTGATTTCCGTCCCGTGATACCAAATTTAGTATATGTGCAGCTAGCGAAACGGCCGCGAGCACGCTATAAGCGTGGTAAGTATTCATGTTCTTACATGACACGCGTGTCAGGATTATCACGTTTGCACCAGTCATATATATCGTCATTTATTCACGTCACGCAACACCAAATTTGGTATATGTGGAGCTAGCAAAACGACCGCGAGCGCATCATGAAGGGTCCAATATACTGCAATGTAGCATTAATGCGCGCGCACGCTGGGGACAATGATGGTACGTTAGCGCAACGCGAGCACTCCATAGTCTGGCGCCAGGCGCGGCCAGCACGACGAGCATCCGTCAGCGCGGCCCGACGGCAACCGAAGCTAAATGCGACATGCTGCATTTTGTGCCAATGCGTTACCCAAACAGCACTGCGTCTCCCTTTTTTCGCGACGGAGGGACGCCGGACACGCTGAAACGCGCAGGCGTCAAAGCAACGCAGCGCGGTGCACGCCTGCGAGTATATGGCAGAACCGGCGCCCCTGGCATGCCAACGCCGCTGTGACGCGACGAAATTAACGCCAGCGAGCATGCGCACCATGTCATGTCGAAATGTATTGGTGCCTTGACTGTGGCATGTAGTGATATTTTCACATGACATGCATCTCATGATTACTGTTTGCAGCACTTACATACCTTCGACTTCCATTGGCGTCTCGTAATACAGAAATTCGCATATGTGAAGCTAGCGAAACGGCCACGAGCGCATCGTGAGTGTGCATGCGGTAATGTTGTTACATGGCACGCGTGTCGTGATTATCATGTTTGGATGTACCTATGTCGTCCATTCGCGTCGCTTAATACCGAGTTTGGTACATGTGGAGCTATCAAAACGACCGCGAGTGCGTCATGAGCTAAGCATGTAGTCATGTTGTTACATGACACACATATCATGATATTCATGTTATGGTCTGTCGCTTGTGTACGCCATGCAGTCATGTCAAAGCATACCAGTGTTGCAGCATGCCTTGTGAACTGAACCACCACAGGAGCTGCAAGACCATGAAAGTAAATCATGACATTCATGAAATACATGTCATAATTTTCATGTTATGACTAGTCAAATATGTTCTTCATACAGTCATGTTATGCGATACCAAGTTTAGTATTTATACCATAATCAAAACGACCAGGAGAGCTTAAAAATCGTATACGGCTAGATAGATAGATAGATAGATAGATAGATAGATAAATAGATAGATAGATAGATAGACGCGCTAAAAGTTGCCAAAGATCGCTAAGAAATGCTTCGCATTTAATATTATACAGCCAACCAAGTGGATTTGAAACTTAATACTGAATATTCGTAAGTAATGGTCACCCTCCTTCCGCTTAAGAAACGAGACGCACTATTACACATACTCAATATCTACTGTGCTCCAAAACTTAAAAATGTTTCTGTCGCAACACTCTTCAGTCGTGTCCTGAAGGCTGTGGCCAGGAATCTTTTTGTGATCGTGGGTGGTTGCAAAGCTCACAGCACACACTGGAGGTACGTGCTGTATGAGAAGCATGGGCGCAAGTCTCACTCTTCACACTGACTCTGCATATCCAACGCGAGTTGGTAACTCCGTGATTCGGGACACGTGTCCGGACCTTACTATCACCAAGAACATTAGACACACAGATCAGGCTAACACCGAAAAAACCCTCGGCAGCGACCACTGCATACTCGGTGCAACCGTCTCAACCACACCACTGGCAAGACCCCACGCTCAAGTTCGCCTACTCGACTGAACAAAGTTCCGGAAAAACTTCAGCAATCTGGCCACGATTCACGAAAAAGGTTACCACGCGTGGTCACAAGAGTTAGTAACTCACTTTCGCTCGATGGAAACTCAAGTTAGTATCTCACAGGCTACGCCAGAGGCGGACAACCAACTCCTTCCCCTCTGGGAGGCGCGGCACAGCCTTGTTCGCAGATGACACTGTCAAAAGCACAATCGGAAGCTCAAAATTTGCATCGCCAAGCTCACCCAACGAGCGGCTGAGTACGCGGCCCAGCTCGACAACTCGACTTGTGTGGACCGATGCAACACGGCTGCTAGACAAATGTCCAGGCGGAACACTTGGCGTCACTTTCGCGCCTTGAATGATCCGACCCAAACCAGAGCCGAGTCACAAGAACATCTCCCATGCCTTCGATGGAGCATGCAAACTCTGCGATCATTACGTTTGTGTCCGACGGGGCATACAAGGGCCAGCATACTCGTATGCAGGTTCTGAGAACGCGGAGCTATATCAACCATTCCGGCTCCATGACTTGAAGGCGGCCCTGACTAAAATGAAGCGAGGAACTGTTCCGGTGAGAGAGAGACAAGGTAACTGTGAAAACACTTGCCAATCTTTCCAACCCGGCGTACGGCGCATTCCTCGCGTACATAAACACTGTCTGGCTTGGTGGTACACCCTTCCTAATCGAATGGAAGACCACCTGGTGACTTTTATTCTAAAAGTCGGCAAAGCCATAAACATGGATAGCCTTCGCCCCATCTCTCTCACGTCTTGTGCGGGAAAGGTGATGGAGAATACTGCCACGACGCAGACACAGAAGAAGTGGGATATAGGAGAGCTCACTTTAATTACACGCAAGGCGCTCGTAAAGAGGATGGGGCAAGAACTTCGTCTTCTCTTCTTGGTGCGCGAGCTCTTCTCTGCAGGTTGAATGCGGCATTTGCCTCCCTCCAGGAAGAGCATTGTCCCGATGCTCTGCGACAAAATACGCGGTGTGTGTAGCTGACCTATTACGCGACTAGCTTACTGCAGTATGGCTTCATCCGCACAACGTGTACGATTTCAGATTTTTGCTGGCGTGTTCGCGAAGAGCTGTCAGGGATGACCTCAGAGTTCACGTCACGTAGGCGCCGTACAACATTGTAGGGAGCAACGTACTTCT